>NC_138221.1:12175072-12603995 GCF_964197995.2 Scardinius erythrophthalmus
TTATACTTCATACTTGTTTGTGTCTCAGTCACTCACTCAATGATTTGTGCTTTGTGGAGGTTTGGGAGCAGCAGATCCAGGCTGGGATCAGTGAGACGGCACTGACTCAGATCCAGTTCAGTCAGTCCTTCAGAATATTCCAGAATCAGCGCCAGACCTCGACAGACCTGCGGCTCCAGAGGAGTCTGACTGAGGTCCACCTCGTCCCCCAGAGCTCGAGACAGAGACTCCGCTTCCTCAGGACTCACATGAGCCAGAAACTGAAGCAGCAGAGATTTATCACAGCTGAAACACACAGAGAAAGAGATGATTTACATTTAGATTTATATTAGATTTCTGTCTGTGTGTGTATGAATGTAATCTGTTGATGTTTCTCACCAGAGTTTCACAGCATGTAACACTGGGAACAGCTGGTCCATTCCAGCTGTGTTCATCTCACAGTCCTGAAGAATCAGCTGTGTGTGTGTGTGAGCTCTCTGAATGACTGTGGTCATCACACGGCAGTCCTCAGTGGTCAGATGTAGAGTCTCAGAGTGTGTGTTTGTTGTCAGATCCAGAGCAGAACGGCAGGAGAAGTCCAGCTTGTGTTGCAGGACGGAGAGCAGAACTGAGGAAAACTCCTGCTGGACATCAGAGACACTGCAGCAGCGCAGCATCTTCAGTAACAGCAGCCTGTCAACCCTGAACACACACACAAACACACCATCATCAACACTGCAGCAGCGCAGCATCTTCAGTAACAGCAGCCTGTCAACCCTGAACACACACACACACCATCATCAACACTGCAGCAGCGGAGCATCTTCAGTAACAGCAGCCTGTCAACCCTGAACACACACACACACATCATCATCAACACTGAACACACACACACACACACACCATCATCAACACTGCAGCAGCGAAGCATCTTCAGTAACAGCAGCCTGTCAACCCTGAACACACACACACACACCATCAACACTGCAGCAGCGAAGCATCTTCAGTAACAGCAGCCTGTCAACCCTGAACACACACACACACCATCATCAACACTGCAGCAGCGGAGCATCTTCAGTAACAGCAGCCTGTCAACCCTGAACACACACACACACACACACCATCATCAACACTGCAGCAGCGGAGCATCTTCAGTAACAGCAGCCTGTCAACCCTGAACACACACACACACATCATCATCAACACTGAACACACACACACACACACACCATCATCAACACTGCAGCAGCGAAGCATCTTCAGTAACAGCAGCCTGTCAACCCTGAACACACACACACACCATCATCAACACTGCAGCAGCGGAGCATCTTCAGTAACAGCAGCCTGTCAACCCTGAACACACACACACACACACACACACACACACACACACACACACACACACACACACACACACACACACACACACACACACCATCATCAACACTGCAGCAGCGAAGCATCTTCAGTAACAGCAGCCTGTCAACCCTGAACACACACACACACACACATCATCATCATCATCAACACTGAACACACACATCATCAACACTGAACACACACACACACACACACACACACACACACACACACACATCATCAACACTGAACACACACACACACACACACACACACCAACAATCAACACACACACAAACACATCATCAACACTGAACACACACACACACACACACACACACACACACACACACACACACACACACACACACACACACACACACACACACACACACACACACACACACACACACACACACCAACAATCAACACACACAAACACATCATCAACACTGAACACACACATCAACACTGAACACAGACACGCACATCATCAACACACACAATTTTTTGCCCAATAAAATACAACTAACAAAATAATTTGTCTTTAACTAGTTGCAAAATAACACAAGCTTTTATCCACAAGGATTTTCTATCACACAAAATCTGTTGAATGTAACACACAGGCCGAGAGAAAGAGGAGAAGAGAGAAATCAGGAGTTTCTCAAATGAAAGGCTGCATATCTCCACTTTCACGTCATTCAACACTGTCGAAGTCTGTTTCCATTTGAAGGATCTTTTTTCTTCAAAATATATGTTTAATATCAGATACTCTAGACTCCGGTGTTTAAAGCTCCAGAAGGACTGGTAAAGGAGGAACGCAGCCTTCGCATTGAGAAGCCTCTCCAGAGAGAAGCAGCGAGACCTAATGTGGGAGACGTGTCTGAAGAGAGGCACAATGCTCTCCAGCTCCTCCTCTGGTATGGAGGTCCACAGCAGGTCGAGTGAAACTGCAGTGCAGTGCTGCAGTGTGAAGCGCAGCGCCGCACAGTGGACAGAGTCCAGATCTCTGCTCTGCAGGGTGATGCAGTTCTTCACTGAACTCAACAGACCGAACACACACTCGACAGAGCCGCTCTCATAGATCTCTGTGATTACAGACAGCATGAAGATAGGGCTCATCCTGTACACACACACACAAATCATCATGATTAAAGATTGATCCTTTATATCATTTCTTATTCAGTTCGAGATTTTATGTTAAAATTAAAACCTTTAAATCTTGCCATTCATTTAGAGGTTTTATATCATTTCTAAAGTGTTTTTGAGATATAAATACTTTATTGAAGAGCTTACCGTTTAAACCGAATCCTGTTCAGAAACGGCAGCATTTCTCTGATGTTGCACTGAATGTTGCTCTTTCTGAAGTTCACAGTGATTTGCTGAATTCTGTGCTGCAGGAAATAGTGAAGCTCTTCCCAGCTCAAGGAACAGGAAGTCAGATCTCCGCCCACTTTCTGCAGGAAGTGCTGAGTCAGTTCCTCTTCCTGAGCTTCACACACACATTCAACCAGCTTCTGGAGACTCTCGTTAGATGGTCTACACACACAGAGTTTAATGTTTTATTTCTATACCATGATAAATATAAGGTCAAACACTGCTGAAATGTGTCTTATAGTCTAATACCTGAGCATCACTGGGCCCTGGTGACACAGTAGGACACATAGAGAAACAGACGCCACCTTGCATTCAGTCAGGTTCAAACACTGGACAGTCCAGAGTCTCAGAAAGATGGCCAAACTGCTCAGGACTCTGGACCACTTCCTCTCTGACAGCCATTCACCATTCAGATCAAGTGTGAGTTCATTAATAGTGACAGGAGTTTGAACCCTCAATGACCTCGACACCTGCACTATTCTCAGCACCATATCACCACTCAGCCTAAACAAAACAATACACACTGTTAATATTAGCACGAAACAACATTTGAGATGATTATTCATAATCCTGTCTGTACCTGAGTGTGTGTATGTGTGTGATGTGTCTGAAGAGAAGCCTTGTTCCTCTTAGAGAGATGGCTTTAGGTTTTAGAGAGAGGTTGAGTCTGTCAGAAGAGAAACGTAAGACTCTTCCCACAGACCTGCAGGTTTTACTGGGTAAATGTCCTTTCAGACTGATGGAGAAGTAGGGGTGTGCGATATCATGATTTTTGATCGTGGACGTTTAAAATGTCTTCACGATCTGCTTTTGAAGAAATATCGTAGTATCGTGTTACAGTGCATTCTATCAGTTGCATTTCTGCCGCCTCTGTCTCAACATACTGTACAACGTGACATACATACACATCACACATTAATGCAGAGGTACGGGACAATGTAATTCACAAGTTCTCTATTTGCATGTGCTTTAAAGGGCACCTATTAAGCACAAAATTCACTTTTACATGGTGTTTGAACATAAATGTGTGTTGGCAGTGTGTGTACACAACCACCCTATAATGATGAAAATCCACCAAGTGCTTTTTTTTATCCCAATAAATCATAAACACTGTCTCAGAGCAAGCCGTTCTCAGATTCTGGGCAATGTGATGTACTTTTGCACAAGCCCCGCCTCCGACTATTGACGGACACTGCAGATTTAGCATAGACCCGCCCTGAGTGAGCTAAACACAGTCTGCCATTGTTTCAACACCAGAGCAGCTGTAGATAAGAATGTCTCCTAAGCGATTGAGGTGTTTTGTTATAAGATGTCAGAATGAACATAGCAGTCTTCATTTACTCCCGTTGTTACTTGAGGATGATCTGTACCAGCTGTGCGTGATCCAGCTTATAGTCTCCGCCGGAGCGATACTGGTCACGCAAGGGAGAGCGTGCATTTTATTACAGTTCATAGGTTACGGGTAGTTACGGATATAAAGGTTGCCAGTTTATTAGGCTCCGTTATATAGGCCAGTTTAGAGGCTCCGCCCTCTGTGCCGGGAGCAGCAGCTCATTTGCATTTAATACACACTAAAACGGCGAGTTTTTCTCAGTCCCAAAAAGTGACAATTTAAACATGCTTAAAAATGATCTGTTGAGTATTTTGAGCTAAAACTTAACAAACACACTCTGGGGACATCAGGGACTTATTTTACATCTTGTGAAAAGGGGCATATTAGGTGCCCTTTAAATCCTTGCCGGTTAAACATTTCATTCGCGCGCTGATGCGCTGTTTTAACGTGTGCTTTTCTGAGCTCGTACACCTGAAGTGCACAGGAACTAACAGCCTGTCAAACAGTGCCTGGTTACTGGACAAAGTTATCTTAAGAGTGTCATTGCGCTAATACTGTCAAATACACACAAGGTTTACATAAACAGAGTAGGTTATGTCTAAAGTGAAAACAAACATTTGAGAGAAAATCTGCTGCGTGTGTTATATGCGTGTATATTAGATGCGTTGTGTGCTGTTCTTAAAGTGTAAAGTAACCTATAGTTAACATGCTGTCGCTTGTCCTTAAAGGGATAGTTCACCAAAAAATATAAATTATGTCATTATTTACTCACTCTAATGTTTTTCCAAACCTGTATTCATTTATTTCTTGTGCTGAACAAAATATAATAATAATAATAATAATAATAATAATAATACATTTTATTTATAATGCGCCTTTCACATACTCAAAGCCTACAGGATACATAACAAAATAGTCAAACAATCAAACAAACATTGCAGTAAAAAAATAAGTATCAAAAATACACAATTTATAAATTAAAAGCTTAACTAAAAAGATGTGTCTTAAGAAGTCTCTTAAAACAATCCACAGAAGCAGCATCCCTGATAGACGCAGGTAATGTATTCCATAACTTTGGCGCATTACAGGAAAAGGCCCTTCCCCCCATAGTTTTTAACCCTCTGATGGTCCGCGGGGTCTTTTTGACCCGCAAATGACTTTTGCTCAAATTAAAAAAAAAAATTCCCTTTGTCCAAATGGTATGAAACCTTCTACGGCTCTCAACACTTTCTAGATCTACAAAAAAAAAAAAAAAATTGGAATGATATCTGTTTTTATGTTAGCGTGACAAAATTTGTGACACTCGAGGTCCTCGCAATCAAAATAGACAAAATTCATCATCAAAATCAGAAACAACGCAGAACACATCGACAGAAATGACAGAAATAAAGTGGCACACTTCCACCAATTCAAAAAGCATCCACAATGCTGAATTATTTTGCTCACAACAAGCGCACACACACACACACACACACACACACACACACACACACACACACACACACACACACACACACACACACACACACACACACACACAGAGGAATACATTTTTGAGACTATAAAAACTGTTCTCTTATCATTTGTAAAATAAAATCATCCAAAATGCAGTACCACCACAAAAATAAATTGGTGACAGACACATTGAAAATGTAAACACACACACACACACACACACACACACACACACACACACACACACACACACACACACACACACACACACACACACACGCATACACACACAGGAACATTTGTAAGGCTATAATTTGTCAAATAAAATCATCCAAAATGCAGAACCACTACAAATATAAAGTGGTGTGGTGACACTGCACATCCACAATGTGTACTCACACACTCTCTCTCTCTTTATCTCTCAGACACACATACACAGACACACACACACACACACACACACACACACACACACACACACACACACACACACACACACACACACACAACACACAAACACACACACACAATTGTGTGTGTCTAGAATCTAGAATTAGATTAAAAATAAATGATTGAAATAAATGATAAAATCTTAAGACTCCAACATTTCTTTTTGTAACATTTTGTTCAGGTTTGATTCTAATCATAATGTAACATTATTGAAAAACTGGTTTTTTTTTTGGTACAAAAAAATGCTAAACTTTGACAAAAATATTTTATTTTTGTTATAATTGTGATTTTATAATATTTAGATATGAATCCAACTGAATCCAACTTGTGAAAAGATATCTTTCAGGTAGTCTAATAGCAAATAGCATATACTGGAGCTCTATAGCCATCTAGTGGTTAAAATTATAATTTGTTATTTTAAAACTGCATTTTCCAAAAAATGGGCAAAAATGTTAGCCTGACGTCGTCATACTCAGATTCTAGTCAGAATGTGAGTCTGATACTTCTCCATAGAGATTTGATTATGGGGTGTGTCTCAACCGAACCAGGAAAAAAAAAAAAAACTCTGCACTCAATTGGATAGACCTACAACCAATCAGAGCAACGGAGTAAATGACGCATGTTCTTCATTCATATTTTCAACCAACAAAATGTCGCGGCTCTCTGTTCCTCTTTTAAAATGAATGCGCTGCCGATATCTTCTATAACAGACGCGATGGCGGAATCTACACATGATATTTCATAAACAAAGTTCGGTAGGAGCACGTACAAATAATCAATCCAATATCAACTTGTCATCAAACAATACCATGTCTAACGTTACCCTATCTATCAGCATGAGGAAGCATATTCACTCTGTAAACTTACCTAACACTCCTTGACAGTTTTTCAGCATCCCTCCACCACCCCGAATCCTCACTCTTGTCTTGTTCTCTCACAACCAGGAATACGGGGGAGTATGCCACCGAGCCCACAGCCCTCTCCTCGGACAGCACGTCATATACGCATTTATTCTATCGACTTATTTGTGTGAAATCTTATATACGCATTTATTTTATCTGACTTATTTGTAAATGTGAACTCGTGAAATCTCAATTCTCCAGCAGCAGTCGTCTTTGTTGTAAACTAATTCAAATCAAGCGCTCTTTGGTGACGTGGATGATTACGTTACCGTTGCTCATCTGTCCATCATCGTATAAAGCCCGCCCTGACAATTTGATTGGTCCGAACAATTTTTGTTCGGGCATAATAGCTCCTCAATGGAGCGAGTCCAGACCGAACTTCCCGACCAAAAAATGTTGTGGGCGGGGTTCGGGCTGGCACCCAGGCTACAAAAATGTTACATTAAACCATTTAAAATTATCCATGTTATCCCCATGAATGAAAGTTAGAAATCTGGGTCTTTTATAAAGTGAATTTTACATCAAATGCTGTTTGATATTGTAAATATTTATTTATTTATTTATTTATAGAAATTTAAAAAATATCATAAATTCTCCAAAAACTGCACAAATGTTGAGTAAAAACATTAACAAACAGAATAAAATTACATTTGTAAAAAAAAAAAACTATTATCTTGTTACAAAATTAAATGTTATTGTCTGGGGTCTCTAGAGACCCCAAAAACCTCAAGTGTAGACATAAATAAAGACCATCAGAGGGTTAATTTACAACGAGGCTGACACAGACAGAGAGAGAGCCAGCAGAGCGGAGAGAGCGAGCAGGAATGGATGGAGTAACCAAATCACAGATGTAATCTGGAGCCAGCCCATGTACTGCTTTATAAGTTAAAATCAGAACTTTAAAATCAATACGTGACTGAACTGGAAGCCAATGCAGTTGCTGGAGCACAGGTGTAATGTGATGGCGTGATGATGTGTGAGTCAAACACGTGCGGCAGAGTTCTGTATATATTGCACCCTCTTAATAGAGTTTGCTGGTAAACCCGCAAAGATAGAGTTACAATAATCAAGCCTTGACGTGATGAAGGCATGGATAAGCCTCTCTGCATCAGGCCTAGAGAGAAACGGTCTAATGCGCGCAATGTTCCTCAAATGGAAAAAAGCAACCTTCGTTATGTTTTTAAAATGAAAATTAAAAGTTAGCTGGGCATCAAGAATAACGCCCAAGTTACAAGAAGGGGACAATTAGGTGTTGTCTACTGAGATTCTAAAATCCTTACATTTACTGACATTCAAAGGAGTGCCAATTAACAAGACTTCAGTTTTGGAGCAGTTTAGAAAGTTGAGTTTCATCCACCCTTTAATTTCCATCAAGCAGTCAGACAGGTTTGAAGAGGAAAAATGAAGATCAGGCTGAGAGCTGATATAAATCTGGGTGTCGTCCGCATTGCAGTGATAGCTCAGGCCATATTTCTGAATGATCTGCCCGAGAGGCAACATATAAACACTAAATAAAGTAGGACCCAAGATTGACCCCTGAGGGACACCCTGACACAGAGAACCAGTCTGAGATCTGTTTGAACCCAGATAAACAAACTGTGAACGACCTGAGAGGTAAGATTCAAACCAGTTTAACACCGTTCCAGACAGACCAGTCCACTTATGCAATCTGTCCAATAATATATTGTGACAAAGTATCGAATGCAGCAGTAAGGTCTAACATGACCAAAATGCCACATGCCCCAGAGTCAGCTATAACGAGGAGGTCATTCAGAACCCTGACCAGAGCAGTCTCTGTACTGTGTCCAGATAAACCCGGATTGAAATCTTTCTAATAGGCTATTCGTACGGAGATGAGTATGGAGTTGCCCAACAACCACACGCTCAAGCACTTTTGCCAGGAAAGGTAAATCAGAAATGGGTGGATAATTTGACATGTCAGTGATATCGCTACCAGCTTTTTTAAGAACTGGCGTAACTGCAGCCATTTTTAGAGCAGAAGAGACATTCCCAGTAATGAGTGAGGCATTTACAATGGTAGTGATGTGGGGTAAAATGACAGGCAGACAATTTTTTAAAACAGTCGTAGGGAGTGGATCAAATATGCAAGTAGTAGAGTTCATAGACAAGACAAGTTTAGAAATAAAATCAGAGTCAACAGCACTTAAACTTGAAAAAACAAGACCAGAGAGATTAGGAGGATGCAACTCAACAACCTCAGGAGCAACCTCACAAGCAATAGCGTTATGGATATTCTCAATTTTAGCTGTAAAATAATTGAGAAATGCATTACACTGCTCAATGGTGGAACAGTTAAAGTCACTCGGAGGTTTGATTAGATTATTGACTGTTCTAAACAGAACACGGGGATTAGAGATGTTGCTACTAATAATAATAGAATAATATGCCCCTTTTGCAGCTTTGAGAGCATTTTGATACTCAATCTGATGCTGATTAAACAGTAATCTATGAACTGTTAGACCAGATTTGTTATATTTCCGCTCCAACTGCCTGCCTAACGCCTTCAATTTGCGCAACTCAGATGTGTACCAGGAAGATGATCTCTTAAAAGACACAACACGTTTCTTCAGAGGAGCAAACTCACCCAGAATAGATGTAAGAGCAACATTATACTGGTCAATAGAGGCTGCAACTGGTAAATCACCCATAGTATGACTAAGGAGATCAAGATCAATATCACTGATTTTCCTGAAACAGATAACATGTTCTTTTACAGTCTGCAAAGAAGGGGGAGTCAGATTGAACGTGAGGAGCTTGTGATCACTTATACATACATCAGTACACTCAAGTTGTTCTCCTGATAAATAAATACTATATAATAAATATATACTATATGACAATACTATAATAAATAAATATAAATAAATACTCCTGAAGTGCAGACCAGATCTAATATATGTCCGTGTTTGTGTGTCGGAAAGTCAACATGCTGAGTGAAGTTAAAACATTCGAGTGCATCCATCAGGCACACAGCATTATTGCAAGCCAAATTGTCAACATGAAAATTAAGATCACCAGTTAAAAGAATAACTGCACAGAGTGCACTGGCAAGTGTCAAACACTCAGTAAATTCAGAGAAAAATGCAGAGATAAGTTTGGGAGGACGGTAGATATTCAACACAAGAGCTGGTGAGAGACCAGTCAGCTTGAAAGCCAAGCATTCAAATGATGAAAAGCAAGGCAATGAAACCTCAGAAACCGCAACATCAGATCTATAAATGACAGCAAGTCCGCCACCGCGGCCGGTGGAGCGCGGCCGGTCAAGATAAGTGTAGCCAGGCAAAGTACACATATTTAGATTGAGATAGTCATTAGGCTGATGCCATGTTTCACAGAGGCAGAAGAAGTCAAGTTTTTTTTCCAAAACAATGTCACAAAGTGAAGCCGCTTTGTTGTTAATAGAGCGAGTGTTCAGATGTGCAAACCTGATTGTGTCAAGGCGGACACCACAGCTGGATGGAGTAGACTTCTGGAGGTAGGAGAAATTAGCCGAACAGACATGACGCAAAGATAAATGGCGACGATCCAGACGCCTCTGAGACCAAACTGTGTTTATATCTGCTCCGCTTGAATGCAGATTCCGGAGATGCAGATCTTGAATATTAAGATTCTTTCTTCTGTTAAAAAAAAAAGTTATTTTGAAGAATGTGGGTAACCAAACAGTTGCTGGTTCCCAATGACTTAATAAAAACTATACACTGGGGAACAGCAACTGTTTGGTTACCAACATTCTTCAAAATAACTTATTTTCAACAGAAGAAAGAAACTTATTCGGGTTTATAAGAGCTTGAGGGAGTATATTATGACAATTTTAATTTTTGCAAGCATGTAACCACTGACATCATAGATGGAAAAGACCATGTTCAAGCATGATTTACCATAGTTTATCATGGTTTACCATGATTTACCCTGTTCTAGCATAGTTTACCATGATTTACCATGTTCTAGCATGATTTACCATGACATACCACGTTCTAGAATGATTTATCAGGATTTTAGCATGATTTACCTTGATACACCACATTCTAGTATTATTTACTAAGATTTACCATGTTTCTAGCGTAATTTACTATGATTTACCACATTACTAGCAATTATGTGAAGTGTCAGTGTAAATGAAGTGATAAACACTGTCAAAATATGATTGTGTTATAATAGTTTTTCAATGTTAACTCAATAATGCATGCTTACACACACACACACACACACACACACACATACAAATACAAATATGTTTTCAATGTTTTTGGGATATGTTATTGAGAAAATATATTTAATTGTCTATAGGCATTTCTTTGTGATCTAATAATATAAAACTTCATCATAATCATAATAAAAAAATAAAAAATTAAATATATACAAATATCATACTAAAATAAAAAAAACATCATAATAAAAAAGTTGCTTTTTAAAGCATTTGTTTGTTTCCCAATACTGAAAGCAAATAAAAAGATCATGTGTAATCCTGCTGCTCCCTCTAGAGGACAACAGTGGATTTACAGCTTTCATCTTATAGTTGAAGTGATTGAATGAATGAATGGGAATTTGTTTTTTCATAGATAGTGCTCGAGGAGCCCTGTTGAATGAGACCATCAAGGTGTTTTTGGGCGATTGGGGCCGGGAGTTATGACCGTTCAAAGGCATATATTTCGGGGCTTTTATCTCTGGAATGCCCAGGGCAAATTACACCACATTTGAATAGAAGCTAGCCAAGGACGGGCCCTTTCCAACGAGCTCTCACACAAGGTTCGGGGTGCTCTGGGTCGGGAGTAATGGTCGTTCAAAGTCGGGGGTCCCGCGGACTAGCGATCCGCGGGGGGCGCGCTCCCGAGGCCCACGACGACACGTTTCTATCAAGAGCCCGGAGAGGTCCTTGCCATCAAAATTTGAGCGCGCAACGACTTTCCGTTTTCGAGTTATGAATGAATTTGTATTCGGGGGTGTGGCTTAAATGCCGTTTTACTTTCGTTTTCAGGATTCCATTTCTTAATGTGACACAATTGTCAGTAGTAATACTCCAATAGATGAGTTTTGACAAAATGTGATTTTGTCAAACCAAAAGCAAAATTTCAACTTTTTTTTTTGATAATTATTGATCTAGAGAGTCCAGAGAATTGTCCTAGACTAGTCTGGTTCCGATCGGGCGAAAAACCAGGGACTAGTTTGCAAAAGTAGGTTTTGGACAAAATTCGACATAGCAGAAATTTTTTCCTGCCTAAATCGAATTTGGAGATAGCCATTTTGTCCGCCTAGGTCAAACGGCCTAAGAGTTATGAGCGATTTTGTACTTTTGGTTGCTGTAGCGCCACCTATGGGCCAATCGGGGTCATACTCTGATAGGTTGTCCCCAAATTGAGGCCTACCATCTGGCCAGGTTTCAAGTCTCTATGCCTTACGGTTTGTCCTGCATGATGCGTTTTACGAATCCTTACAATTACAATAGGGTTTCAGCATTTCGTGCTTGAACCCCTAATAAGGTTTTTAAGAGTTTAGGGATAACTGGCACACAAGGCGGGGTTGGTCTCTAGACAAATGGTCTCCTACACCCAAAATGTGTCAACTCTGAATGTAAATTCCCATTCTTAGCAGATGTTTCCATGTGAAAATAGATGTTTCTATATAATGGAATGCAGCAGGGGATTCGGGCCTTTCTGTATTTCAGATTAGCCCTTGAGGCTGAGAGTAACGCCCGTTTCACACATACTCCGTGTGCAGTGCGTGTGCGGTGCGTGTTGCAGTGCGTATGCGGTGCAGGAGCAGCACGCGCTAAAGTGCTTTCACATAAGCTGCGTTTGCAGTGCGTAACTGATCCGCGGCTGTACCATAAACACATACTCACTATTTGTATTTCAAATCCAGAAGTTATCAGCACATTTTATTTTAAAAAAAAGTATTTTGTCAGCATTGCGATTCTCTTTGTACACATACACACTTTAATAGACGTATTCACATTTAAACACAATTTAAACAAACTATTATTCAATGCATTACTTCTATATAATTATATATTAAGTTGCTCAAGCAAGTGGTAAAATATTTAACCATGTAATTATATTAAAATCGCATACATTTTAAATTAAAACTTAAAATTGACAAAAACAGCAGACTCATACCCTTTCTTTTGCATAATTTAAATCTTTATACAATAAATATTGCATGACACAAAGAACTTGTTTTTCCACCTCCACGAATGAGACGAGTGTTGTTCATTATGTCGCCTTGTTGAAGTAAATTATAGTTTTCCTTGATTTACCCCGGTCTTGAAGTAAAAAGATGACTGTGAAAAATAGTAGTATTTCATTAAATGCAAAGTGAGATTATTACATTTTATTTAATTAAATGCATGCATTTATTATGAAATTACTACATTTTCATGTCAATCTGGTCAATCTGTATTAATTTTGACCACGAACCATGTGCTGTAACTTTAATTCAGCGCATGCAGCACAGCAAAAATAGACTCGGTGTGGAAACGATCTCTGCACTGCTGTATACGCACCGCATCTGGAACGGATCGACGGACTGCAACTGCGTGTAGTGTGAAACCTGTAACCTGTTAACATGGGTATGGAAAAAAATACGCACCGAATACGCACTGCAAACGGAGTATGTGTGAAACGGGCGTAAGACTCTCAGCTTCATGTATAATGTTGGGTTCGCATCTCTTCTAGATAAATCAACATGACCCAATACAATTGGGAAAAGAAATGAACAATGCATTGTATTTCATGTGTAAAAAATCTAAAGTCTCGTACAGAACGTGTTTTTCCATTCACTGCGCTACTTGTCCGTTGTTTTTCAATTTAATCATGCACTAGAGACGGACGTGTTTGACCGCTGCGCTCGCGTCTCGCACAGGCCCCGGGGCGTTCTAGGAGTGGGTGACTCGGGGGGCATTTTAAAAACTTATGTAATGTTAGTTGGTCACACTTGAAGTCCAGTGTTCATTTCTGAAGTCCACAGTGATTTGTTGAATTATGTGCTGAATTGTGTGATTCAATTTATGAATCTTTTTTTTTTCTTGCAGATTTTTTCTAATGGAATTGTATAAAATACTAGATACATTTTTTTTGCAATTTCTTTTAATGCCTTCTTTGTCTTTTTAATGCTTTCTATGAAAAATAAACTACTTAGTATCTTTTTATTCTATTTCTGACTCAAAGAACAAATTTGCAAAGGTTGCTTTGTCCAGTGTAGACAGCTTTGAGCTGTGACAGCGCGGCATGACAACGTAGTGTCCAGTGTTGAAACATTATGAGTGTCAGGGTCCTGTCCCCAAACTAAGAATAAGATCAACCTGAGAAAACTGACACTGTAAGTTGTTGTAGATTCTCTCACCTCAGCTGTGAGATGTAGGACAGACACTGAAGGAAACTCTTCACTTCACTCTCTTCCTCTGAACATCCTCTCAGCTCTACTGGTTTCTTCTCTGTCTGGAGTTTCAGCACTTCCAGGAGGACGGAGGTCTTTCTCTGTGAGAGATCTATGATCCAGACATCAGGTAACTGGAAAACTGACTGTAATGCTGGAAGGAAACTCCTGCCTGTTTGAGTCTCATAGTTCTTCACATGTGAGTAAAGATCCAGCAGGAAATCACTCTGTTTAATTCTGTTAGTCTCTTGATAAGGTAAAGATGTGCAGACTGATGATAACAGTTTCAGCATCTGCTCTCCTGTCTGTGTCTCAGTCTCTGCTGCTTTAGTCAAGAGTCTCAGAAGAAACCTGTTTTGAACACTTTCATTCAGATTAGAGAATCTGTAACAAAATGGAAAAGAGAAATGTGAATAAACAGAAATATTACAGAACTTATTATAGCTATGACGTGACTAAATAATACAAATTAAAATAATGTGTTGTTTGTCTCCTGTTTTCAGCTCACATTGTTGTAAACACTTGAAAAAAGCACATCAAATTAGTCATTATACTGACAGAGTAATTAACACTTTAGAATTAATACATTTTTCCCCAAATATATTTAAAAAGTATTTACCATCTCACTTTTTCTTAATTCCTAAAGTGTTTAATTAATGGACAACATTATGTGTCCTGAAATGATCAACTTACATTTGAGACTGTTTTTCTAGGCTCAGCAAAACAATGGACTCTATTCAAATGATCCATTATAAACTATTCCAAATCATTTTCATCTGTTTTCTTTGCTGTGTAAAGTTGTTAATGTCTCAATGATTTGTATTAAAATATTACATAACAGCCTACAGTTATATTCAAAGAAGAACATTTCTATTATTTTGATTATGACAATGGAAAAAACTGCTAAAACCAAACAATTAATGGAGGAAAATGTACTTTCAGAATGTAAGTGACAAAAGGAGAAAGACGCTATTTGGTTCAACAGTCGTGGACAGATTCTTCACCTTTTATTTTGTTCAACTTGATTATTTTTTATTGCAGTTTTTTTTACATTGTTCTTGGTTTTAATAGTAAAATTTCTAAACTTTTTAAGGACTGAATTTGTCCTTAATGATTGTAATATAGTATTTTATATGATGTGTGCATTGAATTGTGTTATGAATCTAAAACTTTCCCTTGCTGTATTAAAAATCAATATAGTAAATTAGCAATGTATTTCCAAATTACACCCCAATCCAAAACATGCATAAACAAAATACATTTTCTCATCAATGCCTTCCTAAAACATGTTTAATGATGAAAAAAATAAAATAAATAACATCATGAATATCAATGCCTGAGTCTCTGAGAGTTAAATCAACAATCAAAAGCATGTAAGTTCAGGTACCTCAGCTGTGAGATGTAGGACAGACACTGAAGGAAACTCTTCATTTCACTCTCTTCCTCTGAACATCCTCTCAGCTCTACTGGTTTCTTCTCTGTCTGGAGTTTCAGCACTTCCAGGAGGACGGAGGTCTTTCTCTGTGAGAGATCTATGATCCAGACATCAGGTAACTGGAAAACTGACTGTAATGCTGGAAGGAAACTCCTGCCTGTTTGAGTCTCATAGTTCTTCACATGTGAGTAAAGATCCAGCAGGAAATCACTCTGTTTAATTCTGTTAGTCTCTTGATAAGGAAAAGATGTGTAGGTGCAGACTGATGATAACAGTTTCAGCTTCTGCTC
This sequence comes from Scardinius erythrophthalmus, assembly GCF_964197995.2. Taxonomy (NCBI): domain Eukaryota; kingdom Metazoa; phylum Chordata; class Actinopteri; order Cypriniformes; family Leuciscidae; genus Scardinius; species Scardinius erythrophthalmus. Next base: position 12,191,045 of record NC_138221.1, read on the forward strand.
TCCTGTCTGTGTCTCAGTCTCTGCTGCTTTACTGAAGAGTCTCAGAAGAAACTTCACTTCATCGCTGATATTCCTAAATTGAAACCTGTTTCCAAAAGAAAATTAAGATGTTTTATGTATAGCAATTTATCTTAAGGGACAATTTAATATTTAAATATGAATTAAATATAATGAATAATTGTGTGTCTGATTGGTCCAGTCGGCACATATGAATAGACATTTCACAAAAGTCTGAAAGAGGTCACACACACACACACACACACACACACACACACACACCAAACGAGAAGCGCAGCGATGGGTCTATTAAAATTGAAACACAGTTTTCTATGAGTGTACGAACACCGGCAGCATCACTCGACGTCTGTCCGCGGCGCACAGATACAACACTGTTCATAATCCTACCGCACCACTGAACATAGTTATTAATTCAAATACATTAAATTTGCCCAGAATTGTTGTTAATGTACATACTGACTTTACTCTGTGCTGCAAGATACATTTAGTTTTACAACTTGAATAAAGTCTAAACATGAATAAAGTCTAAACATATTGGAAAAATGTATAATAAATAAAGCCCTATCTAATCTTTTTTATTTTGCCCTGTTGAACCATTGCTATTACTAAACTAATGTATAGTACATTAATTTAATTGAAAGAAAAATAGAAAAAAGTTTGTTCACTTTTACAATCTTGTACTGTACATCACGTAAATATGTTATAGTTTTGTTGACTTTTAAAATTGAGCTTGTAGGTGTAACCCCTTTGAATTGTACATTCACATTTTTTCTTTATTTTTAGTCCTAAAGTAAATTTATTCGTAACTACTTTTGATTTATATACCACAAAGAAACTCCTATAATTTTGGTGCAGTACTATGATTAACCACTAGAGGGTGGTTAACTCTGCGGTATGTTGAGTGAGTCGATTTATATCGAATTCAGACGAAGAAGCCAGCTGAACATGCACGCACGAGGTTGCCAGTTCATCCTGTTACTGAGAGAAAAGGAACGGTCAATGCTTTTGAGTAGTGATGGTGAAATGAAGCTTTGTGAAGCACTGGGGATTTCCCCCTCGACTGTTTCGTAAAATGGTTCATTACTCGAAACTTTTCAACACGTTGCACATTAACGACATCTTGTGGTCAAAAGGTGGAAAAGCTGCCTTCCTGTCCCAGAAGACCTTTTTATTTTTTTTTTATTTAATAAATCACTTTGTGCTGTGTTAAAGGGATACTCCACCGTTTTTTCATATTAAACTATGTTATTCTTAACTAAGATGAGTCCACTCTTTCCAGTTAATATTAGTATGTTTAAAAAGTGCTCATTCGGTTAAAGTTCATTGAATAATAAGCACAATGTGTTACTGAATCGATTATACATGTTGTGTATTGTGAGTTTTCTGTGAGTTTTCTGTGACGCACGTGGAGCTAACTAGTGATTTGTGCACAGTGTATAATGTGGAAAGAGCTCTGCGCAACGGATAGTATTCTGATCAAATTGTCCCATGTGTTTCCAGGTATGTTCAACTCTTCAACTTAACCCGTATAAAGTGATCTAATTTATGTAATTTGGGTCTATAATGTATATTTGGATTGTACTTTTGAACATGTATCCTATCTTTATTTCTCATATTCTGTAATACATTCTATCGTTTTACTTCCAACTATTACGCTGTTATTATGCGGTTCTAAAGAGTATAATGTGACTGTGCATGATGTTTTGAGGGAATATTTGTTTGATTCGTACAAACATTCTTATGTTATTACTGATATGTTTGAAGAATACACATCCAGCCATTTTATTATTTTCTTTATTTTTCCTTTAACAACAGTAATGGATTGTTATTACTTTAATGTGTAGGCTACTACATAATGTTAAACATGTATACAAAGTGAGCCTCAGATCGCAAATGGACGCTGACGAGGCAAGACGCACTTGTTTTCTTCACTCTTTCCAGTTAATATTGTGTATAACGTGGAAAGAGGTCTGCGCAACGGATAGTATTCTGATCAAATTGTCCCATGCATTTCCAGGGTCAATAAATACAGTCATTTTGAAGCCATCCCACTGTCTGCTGTGTGGAATATTTTATGTACAGAACTGGATCTGCTACATAAAACTGGTGCCGTGACCTTGGATACAGCTGATCAGCCACAGCCGGTCGCCGGGTGTTGTTCGTTTACGTGGAACTGTTGCTGTGTCTTCCCTGGATTTAGAAAGCCGGCCACAGTCGTCTGCCAGGTGTCAAGCCGTGGATTGAGTCCTGCCTTCCAGTGTCAGCTAATTAACTTTCCTTGTTTCAGTTATTTTCAAGTTCTCTTACATTCTCAACATTGACTTTTGAATCAGACGTTGAATCACTAAGACATTGAATCAAATAATTTTTTTTTGCTAGTGACCCGTATGGACAAGTATGATGTACAATTTGTCTACACCAGTCTTGGGGAGGGGTAGAGGTTTCATCAGCACTGATGGTGTCGTGAGACGTAAAGAAAACGATCAAATTTGCGATATCAATTTAGGCTTTTCACAAACGGCAGGAAAAGTCAACACTGGTGCTTCAGCCTTTACACCTGCCCCAATCTGTGATGATTCTCATTTGCAGATAACAGAGCTACTTGAGGAGCTTGGTAGCCAAATTTGCGATTGTATTTTGGACCGGCTCTTAGCTGATCATAGTCCTTCTGCTCTGGGGCATCAGACTATCCCTGAGACAGTTAAAAGCGAGCAAGCTAGCACTACACTTGATTTATCCAGGTTGAATCTGATTGTACGATCGGACAATAGGGGCCCTCGTATTTTCCGTGGTGATGGCACGGATAAACATACTGTTCATGAGTGGATAGAGTTAATGGAGGTTTACTTACAAAAGTGTGATCGGCTGAAAGCAGAGCATGACAATGAGGTTCTGAACCACCTTTTGGGTAGAGCTAAAAACATTGTAAAAGTAGGCCTAAAAAGTAATCCCTCACCTGACATGGTTATTACCCCTGAAACCATTTACAAAATGGTTTTACGTTATTTCAGTGAGAGCCCAGAGTCTTGCCTTCCACTGGCAGACTTCTGCTCTACAATGCCATGTGCCAAAGAAAGCCCTGTTGACTATTGGGTCCGTCTGAAAAATGCTGCTGAAGTCGCTGATAATTACCTGCAGAAACAGGGTAGTCAAATGAAGAACATTTCACAGGAGATTGCAATGATCTTCATTAGAAACTGCCCTAATGTTGAACTTTCTAGTGTGTTCAGGTACAAGCCTATCACAAAGTGGTCATCGGCAGAGGTGCAGGAAGCAATTGATGAGCATCAAAGAGAGCTGAGAATGAAGAAACCACATCTTCACTCTCTCACTGGCCATTCATTCCAAGTAGCAACTGCCGCCGTCAGCCATACAGAGACCACTACTGTGGACAACACTGCAGTTACCTCAGCAGCGTGCATCCCTAGTATCCATACCACAAAGCCTGAGATCGCCACAGTGCCTCCAAACACGGCCTTGACCGACACAGGTACATTAGAGCGAGTGCTCAGCATGCTGGAAAGGGTGCTTGACCGCACTAATGCACAGGCTGCTCCTGATAGACCGCAAATGCCTCCTTGGTCTCGTCCATCCAGGTGTCGTGTTTGTGGTGAAAGAACCCATTCCACACGGTCACACTGCATGTCGGAGAAAATATGTCTAAACTGCTTAGAAGTCGGTCACCAACGCAGGGATTGCCCTAAGAGAAGTGCCGAGTCTGGGAGTCGCTCCCAGATTCAGGGAAACTGACACACCTGCATTCGGGAGGGGATGGTGTGGGTGAAGAAGTTCAGACCCTCCAAGATGATGCGTCAAACATTTATGAGTCGTCTTGTAAGACTGTTACAAGTGATAATGTGGTTCTGTTTCAGAATGTGACACAGTTGGCACGGGCAGACAGCCTTTTCTATACTGACGTTCTAGTCAATGACAGCGTTCCTCTGAGAGCATTGTTAGACAGTGTCCCTATGTCTTGCACCATCAGTGAAGTTGCGGTATCTCGCTTACTGGATGCAGGTATGTCTTTGGATCAGTGTGAGATGCAGACCAGTATTATGCTGGTTGGATGCGGTGGTGTTCAGGTTGCACCAAAATGTATATATCAGCTGAAGATGAGAGTGTACAAGTATGATGTCAGTGTACCCACGCTGGTTGTTACAGGACAGCGGGATGATTTGATACTGGGCACCAACGTCCTTAAATTCATCTTGAGCCAGTTTAAGCAGAAACCCACATACTGGCGTGTCATGAATAGGGCTGAATCAACAAAAGATGCTGAGGTTGAGCAGTTCCTTAATGTACTTTCTGGTCTTAACAGATGGAGAGGTGATGAGATGCCTGACATCATTGGCACAGCCAAACTGGTTCAAGCTTTCATGTTGCTGCCAAGGCAGGAGCACCTGGTGTGGGCCAAGCTCCCTCCTACAACACCTATTTCGGAGGGTAGTGCAGTGTTGATTGAGCCAACTAAGTCACCAACCCATAAGAAGGATGTCATCGTGGGACGCGTGGTGGTTTCTATGACTGCTGACAGGTGGGTGCCAGATAGGATGCTTAACCCAACCGACAAGCCAATCACTTTGAAGAAAAATTCTAAAGTAGTCAAAGTTTCTCCATGTGTGGCTTTGGAAGATTTGGAAATGGATGGGGAGCGACCCTTTGATACTGTTAAAGCTCAGAGTCAAACTGTGCATGACGGATCTCACAACCCAGACTTCCAGCATATCTTACAGAAAATGGGATTGAGTGACTTGGACATTGATTCTTGCGAAGCGTCACTTCAATGGAAATTTCAGTTATTGCGCTTGGTCCAGAAGTATGAACATGTATTCTCAAAGCACAAGCTAGACTGCGGGAGAGCTAAAGACTTTGTGCATTGCATCCATCTGTCTGACCACCGGCCTTTCCGTTTGCCCTATCGGCGTGTGCCGCCAGGGCACTATCAGAAGTTACGGCAAGTACTGTCAGAGATGGAAGAGCGTGATCTCATTCGTAAATCCAGCAGCAAGTGGGCCTCCCCCTTGGTTCTCGCGTGGAAGAAGAGTGGAGACCTACGTATCTGCGTTGATTACCGTTGGCTAAATTCACGCACTATTAAGGATGCACACCCTCTTCCTCATCAAGCCGATTGCCTCGCTGCTTTGGGAGGGAATGCATTGTTCAGCGCAATGGACCTTACGTCCGGCTTCTACAACATCTCCATGTGTGAGGAAGACAAGAAACTTACAGCCTTTACCACACCTCTAGGGCTCTACGAGTTCAATCGTCTTCCACAGGGACTATGCAACAGCCCAGCGAGTTTCATGCGGCTTATGATGAGTAGATTTGGCGACCAAAACTTCCTTACCCTGCTTTGTTATTTGGATGATCTTCTGGTTGTAGCTCCCACTGAAGAAAAGGCCTTGGAAAGGTTGGAGATGGTCTTCGAGAGATTGAGTGCTCACGGGTTGAAGTTGGCGCTAAAGAAATGCTACTTCCTTAGAAGGAGCGTCAGGTTCCTCGGCCATGTTCTGAATGAGAATGGAGTCGCGACTGATCCTGACAAAGTTGCTGCCATTACAGCTGTCACTGAAAAGGATCTCATGATGGATGATGGGGTCTCACCTTCCCAAAGAAAGATCAAGTCCTTTTTGGGTATGGTCATGTATTACCAACGGTTCATCCCCACCTGTTCCAGCATCGCCAAACCGCTCTTCACGCTAACCGCTGCAACCAAAGGGAAAAAGGGATTCTCAAGGGGTGGTGCTGTTTTTAGGAAACTCAGCTCGTCAGATTGGACTAGAGAATGTGTCATATCCTTTGAACAGCTTAAGTCGGCTCTTGTGGACTCTGTAGTGTTGGCGCACCCCGATTTCTAAGTTTACATGTTACCAGTTCATAGTTCCTGATTCACTGGTCAGTGAAGTCTTGCGAGAAGATTCTATCCACGATGAGGCAGGCCATCAAGGTCAAAGGAGGACGTTATCTTTGGCTAGACAGAGATTTTCTTGGGTTGGATTGGAGAGTGACACCCGTGACTATGTGAGACGCTGTCAACGTTGTGTGGTCAGCAAAACCCCTGAACCAGAGGGAAGGGCCCCTTTATAAAGCATCCGAACTATCCGTCCACTAGAATTAGTCTGTATAGACTTCTGGTCTGCTGAGGATTCTTCTGGCAAGAGCGTTGATGTACTTGTGGTAACGGACCACTTCGCGAAAATAGCTGATGCGTTTCCGTGCAGGAACCAGTCAGAATCTCAAGTCGCTCGTCAATTATGGGACAAATTATTCTAGGTTTATGGATTTCCACTAAGAATCCACTCAGACCAAGGAGCAAACTTTGAAAGCAGGTTGATTAAGGAACTGTTGCAGATTTCTGGCATACAGATGTCACGAACCACGGCATATCACCCGATGGGCAACGGCCAAGTCGAGAGGTTCAATCGCACCTTGGGTAATATGATCAGGGCATTGCCTCCGAGAGCCAAACAGGACTGGCCGCAAATGCTGCAAACCCTGACGTTCGCTTACAACTGTACTGCCCATAAGTCAACTGGCTTTGCCCCATTTTTCCTTATGTATGGTCAAATTCCCAGGCCGCATCAGAGCCCTCTGATGTGAATGTTGAGGAAGTTGAATGTGGCATGGAAGAGTCAATACCACCAGACGGAGAAGTAGTTCAGCCTTCATTTGAAATGGCTCACACAGTCAGAACAAGGGCTGGCAGATTGATAAAACCAGTTTATAGACTGATTCAAATTATGACCCAGAAAACCCTCCTACATAGCCCTTCGCTCAGCCTTCTAAAGTTTAAAGCTTTTTAAGTGGGAGTTGAGTTCCCCTGTCAGAATTATTCATCTGGGGTACAATATTAGTGGTGTTCATTCGAGTATCTTTTACACACATAGACATTTGAGTATCACACACACACACACACACACACACACACACACACACACACACACACACACACACACAAGGGATCCAGAAGGACTATTGAGATATTGTTTTATTTTATTTGATTCCTGGACTTCACATTCAACTTTGGACTCCATATGAACCATTTTTTTTGTTGGTTCATGGTGTTGAGTGGAAACCAGTTAATTGTTATTAATCTAAGCGCTGCGTTCGACACTATCGATCACAAAATACTCTTAGATAGACTACAAAACTACACTGGTGTTCATGGACAGGCATTAACCCTCTGGGGACCAAAAACGCGCCCGCCATTTTTTTTTTAGCAATGCAAAATAAACACTTAATTTTCTTTCATTTTCGAGTAATACATCAATCGATCCTGTTCAGTTTCTATTTTTTTTCTGTATACTCACAATAAAAATAAAGTGTTTTGCTTTTTGACAAATAAAGAAAAATTAAACTGATGCGATTTCTGCCTTCTCTCTGTCAGTAAACTCCCATTTGAAACGCGTTCGAAAATGATCTATAACTCCGCGAAAATTCAGTCAAACAGGCAAACAGACCCACGGGCATAAAGCTTGAGATCGCATCTTTTAAATTAAGTAATTTATATAAAAAACAAATATTCTCAGCTTCTGTAATCTGTATAAAAAGAGAGCGACTCCAGTCGAGCTCATTACGAGCCATTCAAAAGTAATTTGACCACTCCCCGGAGAGCGCGTGCTATTCAAATGCAAATTCTGAGAACCATTTCAGTCTGTGAAACGCCCCCACATCAGCTGTAAACAAAGCGTCGCGATCGAGTGAGGCATACTATAACCTACCTTATGGAGAAAAGATTCCTCAGAACAGTGCTGATATGAGGAGCAATATCTCCTGATATGAGGAGCAGATCCCGCTGAGGAGTGAGGTAGGCTGTTTTCTTTTCTCAAGTGTTGATGTGGAATAACGTTATGGAATAACGTTAGTGTAGGCCTATGTAAACCGCAAAAAGATGAATCGCATTTCTATAATATGACTCGCATTTCTGTGAGATGAATGAAGGTGTAAGATTAATAAGGGAATATGATCAATATAACTCAAAGGGGATTGAATTACAGGGAATAAGAATCGAATTATTATGCAAATTATTCAGAATTAATATTTAACACTTTACCAACTATTCGTCCACCGATAAGTTGAGATTAGGGTATTTTATCAATTCTGGACAGAATATTATCCCGTGGCCTACGGTAATAATATCACAAAGTTATGATAACTGATTAATATGAGCAAGGTAGCAAAATCTACAGTTTAAGGCAGTAACTTGTAAGCACACAGCACAAGACGCTTGTATGTAAAATCAACCAAGACTTTATTGAACTACTCTAATACACACAAACTAAACTAATGAGAACACACAAACATTCATTCAAATAGTGACAGATAGTGATGTTATTAACGGAGTGTGAATGGAGTCCCAAATGTCTAGCGTTAGACACTATTTCTTGACCGCAACCTGAGAGAATCAACCTACTAGCACTTTAATCTTAGTTCGTTTTCTTAATAAGATTTGCACCAGTTCAGCCAGAATTAGGAGATATTGTGTACTTGCGTTTAGATGCTCCTGAGCGCGTGCGTTCCCTGTGACGAAGTTGCCGGAGAGGGAATCTCTTCGGCGCTGATTGGCTGGCAGTCGGTCGATGATGCGTTCTGAGGGACAACACTCGATGGTGAGTGGTTGGTTGGCATTGCCGGGTGGCGCTTCGTTTCGCGGGATTTCCTGGATTGCGGGTTGCTATGCAACGGAGTTTCCTCTGAATCTGGAGCGACTCTGAGAGGGGTTTCTTTGACGAAGTTCAACGAAGGATCTTACGGAAGAGTTGATGAGTTTTGCGTGAGCTCTTGGTGGTTTGAAGAGTATGTAAACATACACGCTGGACGATGGAAAGGTCAGCAAGAGCAAAAGTCACTGCAAAAGCGAGGCACAAGGCAGGCAAAAAGCAAGGCAAAAAGCAACGCATAGCTGCTTGTCATTGGGTTATAAGCGTGTCCATCTGACCCGTCCTTCCTAGTGCGACAGCCAATCAGATATTGTCTTGGGCGGGACCTACGCCCCGTTCTCCGGTTCTTGCATGTAATTAGCGTAATGTCCACGTGATCGTGTGTGCCCAAACTCCTCAGAGTTTATTTAAACGCTTTAATAAGCAAACTTAATAGTTTAAATATGGTGCATCCTACACACATCTACTTTATATCAAAATTCTAGAAATCATTTACCCATCAAGTAGGTACCAAAATACATATTCTTCCCATAGTTGAGGTGGGAGTAAATAAGGATTTAGCTGTGATAAGTGTTTAACACACAAAATTAACTTGAGTAATATAAAGCATACATACTACAGAGAATACACATGTATGAGGCAACTTCTGGTGATTAGTTCCTATAACTGAGGTAGAAAACCTTACAAATAGACTGTAATGAAAGTTAAACACACAGAAAGAACTCCACAGGTTACATAAAATATACATGATACTTAAGATATATGTGAGGTAAATACTGGTGATCAGTTCAGCTTATTGGAAGCAATTTTGAGACCGTTGTTTGTATTAAACCATAAGTGGGTTAATTTCGGTCTATTGGTTTTGGAGGCAAAAGTCTCTGGAATTTACGACTGCAGAAAGGGGGGTGTCCCCTGGTTTAGGGTTTGTGGTGATTCTGGGCCATAAGAATGCTTTAGCATCCTTCGTTTCCTGATAAGGCTGTGGATTTATGCATTGGGGTCACCACAGGGTTCTTGGCCATTTGGTCTTAAGTTTGTGGAACAAAGAGGAATCTTTTCCTGCTGTCCTGGCATCGCTGGTTTGAGATTAGACACGCACAACAAGGGAAAGGGGGGTGACATCTCCTTTAGCCATCTTGGCACCATGACTGTGTTTTATGACTTACTAATGGTTCACTGGGGAATCGTTCCGAACTGTGGAATGTGGTGTTGGGTTCATTTGAAATGGACTGTTCAAGGATAATCCTACATATTCCCCCTTTCGGTCGGTGATGTTCCAGGTGAGGACATCGGCGAGCGCTGGATAAAATAGGCAGAGAGAGAGAAACAACCACACATACAAACACAACACAACACTCCATCACTTAGCTGAGTTCTGGTGCAAGATTTCGCTTTTGAGAATATTGTGGGCCTATGGCGCGACAGGTTAACAATTATGATGATGATGGTGGCTTTTCTTGATTACCCTAGTTTTGGTTGTGCGACGCACGGGTAGACGCGTAATCTCAATTGAATTGGTCGAGTTTTCAGATTCGGGATCTGGTTCTGCTCGCTCTTGGTTGCCAGCGTTTTTGCTCATTGAGTCTTGTTCTACATTAACCCTTTGGTAGAGGTAGGGATGGCTCGATACCACAATTTTGGTTTCGGTACGGTACCAGAACCTAATACCTCGGTATCGATACTAAATCGATACCACAGGTGACAAATAACCAGCCTCAAAATTTAAGTGAATTGAAACAGTTTTATTAAAAAACACTGCTTGAAACTCTGCTGCACCGAATGTGCAAACAAAAAGTTATCCAAATGTTTAAAAAAAAAAATGTATAAATAAAAAACAGTCAGGGAACTTACAGTAGGTTAAATTTTGATTTAAAAAAAAAAAGAAAAAAAAGAAAAGGACACCTGAAATGATACAATTAAAATAGGTTAATATCTATTATCTATAATAATTGATTAATATAGAATAATAATAGAATAATGAAATGAAATGTAAACCATTAGCTGTCATGCATCAACAGAATTATCAACATTTATAGCATTTATTCATCTTGGTTTGATTACTGTTTGGTTTGGGTTCATATTAGTTTAATGCATAAAGTAATGTTAACATGCTAAACATGTATTAGTATATTTAAATAATAATTACGGATTGATCTATTCTAGATTAATAAATGCTATAATACTGTCAGGTCAGGTTACCTAATGAATGTTGACAAATGTAGCTTAAATGTAAAGTGTTACTCTAACATTCATATTAGTAATATCCATATTACTACTATTACTCTCTCTCAGCTGATTCCTCAGTCGGTCGCCACAGCAGCAGTGATAGATATGCCTTTCATTTTACGATCACCAATACTAAAATTAATATCACTTATCTCTTTATTCATTCAAATTCAATTAATATATGATTGTTTGAAAGGGCAAAAAAATTATGAGAACTAAACTTCATTGGTTCTAGCGTGTCATGAAAGCACATTTGAGCTTTCGTGTTTACCGTGTCATATTTAATTGATAAGCTCTGTGTGCGCTGTGAATAAAAGTCTAAATTAAATCAGTTGAATGATGGACTCACGTGTCGATCTCTGAACTCTTTGAACAAGTCAGGATGATCAAGTGACAAGTGGTCAACGTTAGCCAGATTTGATGTGTTGCCTCCCGTGGCAAATTTAAAGCAGCGTTTGTACAGTGGTGCATTGAGGTCTGTTGCTTCACCTTTCTCATTACTTTTGTAGGCAAAGTAATGCCATATTTCACTCCTATTGCTCTCTTTATTTATTAATTTCGGGCGTGTAGAATGAGCTTCATCTGTTTGAACCATCGTGTTCCTCCGTTGTCACCGTTTGCCGGTTTTGCGTGACCCGCGTCAGTTTGGGTAGCGCACTGCCGCCTAGCGGTGAACTTCGAAACAGCAGCGCATCAAATACCGAAGTGAGCAAAATAATGATATTGTACCGTTTGAAATATAATATATACCGGTATTTTTGCAGTACCGGTATACCGCGCATCCCTAGGTAGAGGAGGAAGGACCATAAGCATTTATGATGTAGCTAACGACAGTAGAGGTGCACAGAGCGGTGTCTGTGGCCGACCAAGTCCGAACTATGGGAGAACTGACTGGCGGAAGACAAGCGTTTACCTTTAAGGCCGTGTTGATGGGGGTCAAATTAATCAGCTGAGTTCCATCCTCCTTGATCCTTTGTTTCGACTCGGGATCAAGGTTAACGGAGTGCTGTTTGAAATTTTTCCTAGATTTCCGCGTTCCGTATGAGATTCGTTGCCTGATAGGTGATCGAAAGCTAAATCATCGGTATGGAGGATCTACGTACAACTGCATTGTTATAATTCCTTAATCGGTTGCGAGAGTGCCATAACGGGTAGTTCACGGGACACTGCAATCCACGTTTTTGCACAGTGGACGTAGTGAGTCAATCCTATCGGCAGGCCCTAGGCAAGTTTCTGTAGGTTTAAGATTGTTTAGGTGAGAGGAGTGGAGAGTGGAAGAGAAGGAAGGGAATAAAGAAAGTGAGCATTAGTAGTGACTTCTAGTAATTACTTCTTGTTAGTGAGGCAATCTCAAAAGAGTGGGTGCAAATCATTTGAACAACTCTGAGTAAGGTGTTTATGAAGACAATTGAGTGTTTCATTAAATGGGGTGTAGTGTGTGGTGTAATTGATCTGTGTCAGTCACTTTTGGTTTCCCCCTTTTCTTGTCTGTTGGAGCCCAAGTGCCCTTTTATCTGGTTTCGGTGGACCCAACGTAGGACTGGCTCATTGCGCTTTTGGCTCATCTTGATTCGGTATGCGACAGGTGAGAGCTTGTCCACGATTTCATGGGGTCCTGTCCAGCGAGGCAGGAACTTCTTTGACAGGCGATGGGGACCCGATTGTTGTGACTGCACAAAACTGTAGTACCACACTTTGTCTCCGATGTTGAATTCTTGGTGAGAGGCCTTCTGGTCGTAATAGGCTTTGCGACCTTCTGCACTTTTCTGTAGTTGTTGTTGCGTAAAGGCAAAGGCGGTTCTTAGATGGCGATGCAACTCTTCAAGATACTGGTGGGTGGTATATGCCGTGACAAGGCTCATGTCACCTGACTGGTAGAGCAGGTGGAGCGGCAGTGTCATTTGCCGTCCTGTCATTAGCTCAAAGGGTGGCACCCCGGTGGACTTGTTAGGAGTTGCTCTGATAGCCATTAGCACTAGCGGGAGCTTGATATCCCAATCCTTTTGGTTCGCAGACACATACTTCTTTAGCATGCTGACCACGGTTCGGTTGGAACGCTCCACTTGCCCAGAGGCGATAGGGTGGTGGCTGATATGAAGCTTGGCCTGTATGCCCAGGAGTTTCCAGACTTCCTGCATGATTTCGGCAGTGAAATGTGTTCCGCGGTCAGAGTTCACTCTCAGCGGCAGTCCAAATCTTGAAAAGATATGGTTCATTAGGAGGCAGGCCGTGGTTTGAGCTGTATCATTGGGAGCGGGAAGGCACTCTACCCATTTGGTAAATTCACAGACGACGGTGAGGAAATATTTGTTACCCCTTGTTGACCTTGGTAGGGGTCCGACCCAGTCGATTTGGAGGTCCGACCATGGGAAGGACATTCCTTTTCGCTGTAGTGGTGCTCTGTGGTTCGGGTTCGCAGGTTGGAATTGACAACACACCAGGCACCCTTTTACATACTCTGCTACATCCTGCTGCATGCCAGGCCAGTATGCCACTTGTCTTAGCGTTTCATAAGTGGCTTTGGCGCCGTGGTGTCCGGCACATGGTGCATCGTGGGAATGTGTGAGCATCACCCCCCTTTGGCACTGAGGGACAACAAGCTTGGGCGTAGTGAGTTCATCAGGGGCATATACCAGTATGCCATGTTTCAGATGTAGCATGTGCAGGAGTGCATTAAGATGCCGGAGGTCAGAGGAAGCAGCAAGGTCAGAGGTGGTTATGGGGTTTGATTGTGGGTCAGAGAGGTGATTAACCTGTTAAGCTGCAACCCCACTTTTGAAAAATCCCCAGAAATGACATACCCAAACTGAAACAGATACAGTTCATGAACCCTTTGCATTAAAAGCACAAGTATGATCTCATTTGAAAGCTGACACCTGGCAGTTTATTGTAAATGTAGAATTAATTATTGTCATAATGACAAAAATTGTTATAAATAGCTTCAAAGTTTTGTAAAATTATTAGAAATTAATTTTTATGAAACATCCTCATGAAAATAAAATTGAAGTTGGCACTGGAGCAATCTAGAAATGCACTACAGCTAAAGCCATATGTCTAAACATTCTATGTTTAAAATCTGAAGATAATAAGTCCAAAACTCTGTATTTAGTTAAATGTTTTTCAAGACCATGTCAAATGACTTTATTTTGATTTGACGCTAAAATGCTACTGATGTTTATTGTCATCTTCTAACCATCTATCCAGTATATTGTCTCTATTGTTTTGTGGTGCAGACGATCCCCATTCAGTCTCAGTCTCCCCCTGCACACATTCACACCTCTCCAGCCTGGTTATGGCTCGAAATATGCATTTCTTTTGTCTGCATTATAGCTACTAACGACTGGCTATTCACAGGCTATTCATAGGGTTTCAGTCCCTAATTTCTTTTCTCAAAGTTTATCTCACATTTTAAACTGTATCAAATGCATTTCTTGAATAAAGACACATTTCAGGTAGCATTCAAAAAATAATAAAAGTATAACTTCTAGGTAGCAGGTGCACCTAGGGCGAGCTAGCATGTTAGCTTAGCACACCATCAATACACGACAATTTATGAGATTAAAACCATGTTTGTGCTCTAAACTTACTTTTTAACGCACGTTGAGTATTTTAAATAATCTTCTGTGATCTAATTTGGCTTCAGATAAAAAAAATCAGACAGAAAATATACTATTGGATAGTGTTCTGCACAATGATAGTCTATATAGATTAGCATTACATTATAAATATAATCTATTATTATGAAAATACCTGGCATGGCTTGAAAAACACAGGTAACTCAAATATCAGTGCAATCATGTTTATTGTCTTCAAAACATCTGTATCTGCATGTTACAGCGCGATCTCTTGTTAGCTTTGTGTGTATCAGTGACGTCCTGGAATGTCACATGGTCATGGCTCTTCTTCATGTTCCATATATGGACTATTATTGTGCATGTAGCGCCCTCAGGCTATTGGTATGAATTAAAAAACACAGTATCGGAATACCAAATGCTCATAAAGATTACATCGACGCATTTGGGTATAAATTCAATAAATATTATTCCTGTCTATAGAAATATGATGTAAATCTATGAGAATCTATCAATATTTCTCCAAATCTGCACATTTTTTAGCTAAAGCCCTGAGGGACGTTGTTTTGTGTATCGCTGTCATGACGACAGCACGGAGTTTTTTATGAATGAAAGCGGCTGACGCGCATAATTCATATTAAAGGTATCGACTCATTTTTTCATTTCATAACTCCTGACACAAATTAAGACATAACTGTCACTATGAGTTTCTCAGAATACAATAGTGGTCAAATACTGAAACTTGAGTATTATATCTTTTTAATTATGTATAGTTTGTCAAGGTATAACATTAAATCTGATAGTAATTTTGAATTAAATAAATAAATAACGCTTCAGTGCGCGGGCGCACTGGCAACGGTTAACAGGTTAACAATAGTTTGGATTGCTGCATCAGAAGTTTGGAGAGTTATTATGTCGTCATTGGAAATTTGGGGTGAGATGCTGATTTGGGAGGAGGCGGGGTTTTGCACGGCTTGTGTGTGCTGGTGGCGTGTGATGACAGAAACACATGGGCTGGGTGGGAGGGGCTTAAAAGTCCAAGGATCACCATGTAGCGCGCCAGCTTTGGCAAGGGCATCAGTTTGGTCGTTGTAGTCTTTGTCTTGCCCTGGTTGCCGTGAGTGACCGCGGACCTTTTTCCACTAGACGAGCATGTCGTGTTTCGTGACTATGTCGTCGCATGCTTGGAAGAGATCTTGATGCTTGACAGGTTTGTTGTTGGATGTTTTGAACCCATTCTGTTTCCATATTGGTATGTGGCATGTGAAGCTCAGTCGAGCATAGTTTGAGTCAGTACAGATGAGGAGTTCTTTGATGTCGTGAGACACAGCAATTTGGAGGGTGATGAGGATGGCTGCTATTTCTGCATATTGTGATGTGTGAGGGCCCAGTTGGAGCCGTTGTGGTGGGCAGGGGTTGTCGTTGAGCCAGACCACACCTGCTCCCGCCTTGAGGTTACCCTGGTGATTATATGAGCAGCCGTCAACATATGCTGTGGGCATCCCTTGACATACGTTCTCCTCAAAGTATCTGTGGTTGGTTTGTGCTGGTTGTGGAGGTTCTTTAGGTTCAGGTAATACGTTTGGGGTGTCGTCGGAGCAGTTTTGACAGGCTGCCAGTCCATTGCCTAAGGATGATTTGTGGTTTTGGGCATAGCGTGCTTCGACGTCACGTCCTTGGAGTGTCATCAGCCATGTGGCTATTCGAGCGTTGGTGACCACACCGTCTCTGATTCGCTGGCTGTTAAGGAAAGTTACAGGTTGGTGGCATGTCTCTATGATGACCTTTTGGGCACCAATGTAGTTTGAGAAACGTTGAATGGCCCACACCGTGCAGAGCAAAGCCTTTTCACAGTCTGAGTATTTGGACTCTGGTGGAAGCAGCGTCTTGCTAGCATAGGCGACCACTCGCTTATCTCTGTCGTGGAGCTGGTATAGGCCCGCACTGAGACATTGGCTGGAGAATCCAGCTTCCAGGTGAAATTCTTTCCCTGGGTCAGGGTAGGCCAGACATGGGGCAGAGCAGAGGCGTTGTTTTAGCTCACTCATGGCCTGGTCTTGAGCTTCTGACCACACGAATGGTTGGTCCTTCTTGAGAAGGGAAGTGAGTGGACGTGCAATGTCTGAGTAGTTCTCTATGAATTGTCGTGAGTAATTGCATACGCCTAAGAAGCTGCGAAGTTCTGATACATTAGTGGGCGTTTTGATGTTCTGAATTGCTTGGGTGCGGCTCGACTGTGGCTCGATACCTTGAGGTCCGATGCGCAAGCCCACATAGTTTACTTTGGTTTTACACCACTGTCCTTTGTGGAGAGCAATCTTCGCACCTGCATTTGTTAGTTGGTTCAGCACATGATCTATCTCCTTCAGATGATCAGCGACATTGGTACTCTTCATGAGTACATCATCCACGTAGATAAGGTTGCCTCTGGTTCGTGCATCAGGGCATGCTTTGTTGAGGAAGATATTGAATTCTGCTGGTGAATTGGCACACCCAAAGGGGCACCGGGTGAAGGTGTATTGTCGGTTCCCAAAGGTGAATGCCAGTTTGTGTTGGTCCTCTGGGTGCACAGGAATTGTCCAGAATCCTGAAGCGACGTCCAGAGTTGAAAGAATTGTTGCACCTTTGATTTTTGGAATTTCTTGGTCCAGCTGTGTCATGGGCCATCGTGATAAGGGCACCTGTTGGTTCAACTTACGATAGTCTATGGTGGGCCTCCATTTGCCGTTGGGTTTCAGGACTGGCCATATGGGGGCTGAATAGGTGCTGTTGCAAGGACGGATGACTCCGTTTTTCAACATTGAGTCGATGATTTCCTGCACAGGCTCATATGATGCAATGGGAATTTTGTACTGCCGTACAAAAGTTGGTGGTGCACTTGGGTGCGTCGGTATGCGTACCGTGTGGATGTTGGTGAGTCCACAGTCCAAAGAGTCTTTTGCAAAGGAGTCTTTGTACTTATACAGGACTTTGTGAAGTCCCTGTCGGTCAGTGTCATTGTGGAGGGCGTCTGCCTCGTTCAGAATTTGTTGGAGCTGAGCGTTGAACCCTGCATACGGCTCTTCCACTGTAGGGTCGTCGGAGAGGCCCTTGACTGTGGTGATTACCGGTTTGTTTGGTTCTGTCACAGGTTGTGTTGAGATGGTGTACACAGCGAGGTGTGCGTCATCTGTAAGTTCTGATCTGCAGACGTTTTCTTGAGACACTGGCAGGATGGAGGTGATGGCAATGGTTTTGAGGGGTGCAGTGAAAACTCTGTGGTCAATGCTTTCTTCTGGCAGTAAGTGGGCTGGTATGTGGCCTATGACAGGTACAGAGAGCTCAAAGTCATGGAATGTTTGGCTGATGAGCCATCCGAGGTGACTTGCTCTGGGGATCTTGATGTCGTTGGCGGTACAGTTTGTTGAGGGTTTTGAGCAAGGTCCATCTGCGGGTGACATTTCACTCACTTCACCTACACTTCAAACTCGACGACAGAGAAGGAAGGGTCACAATAAGAGGCCTATAACTAAGGGTATTCCCAGCGAACTAGCTGGTTTGTTAAAACACATGACTATCTAAAAATATGATCTTGAATAAAGAGTCTTGTCCATAGCTGGTTTTCTCAAGTCACATGAGGGAACAGTGACAAGGGTCTTTGTCCACCAATACAAAGGAACTGTTGTATCTTCGGAGAGCAAGCTGATGACTGGACAGTAATCACAGGACCCATGCAGTCATGTGCCTTATAGTGAATATGACGAAGATTTCTCAATTCGGACTATAAAAAGAGACTAGGACGAAATCAAATTGCTCTTCCTTGCAATCTACAATCCAGAACCCCTGCAATCTGGACAGCAAGAAGCTGTTAAGCCTAGCTAGCATTTCTCTGTTAGTTCAGTACTCTATGGTAATCTGTAACAAGTGTTCTTTTCAATTTTGATTCTTTTTAATAAATATTGTTAAACATTTATTCTAAATCATCTTGTCTGGACCTTGGATTCTTGAGTACTTGCCTCCTTCTTTCCTCTGGATCAGGGAGATCCTAACTGAAAGACACGACAGGAGGGTAAGCATTATTTCTGATATATGAATAATCAGTGTGTGCTTTTGATTGATTGATTGCCTAGCCAAAGAGGCAGCTTACAATAGGGTTATTGTTGTAGAGCGAACACGGTTGAAGAGTACCTAAAAAGGTAGATTTATACTACGAAGGGTAAATTTATTATATTTATAATCCTTATTATCTTTATAATAAAATACAAATTTGTAGAGACTATTCGCTTAACTCTTAATAGCATGACTAAAGGATAGGCTCTTTAGTTACCGCGGGATTATTTATATATCCAGGTAGGACGTAAAATAATTTGGAACGGTATTAATCATGATATGATCGTGATATGATCGTAAACTATTACATGGGGGCTCGCCGGTCTTTAATATAATAAAACCCGGAGCAAAAAAAGATATTAAATCAATCACTTGAGTGACCCAGAAGAAAATTCGCAAATAAAATAGAGGATGCTCTATTAAATAGAAAAAGCGAAACCGCGCGGCAGAACCAGTGAGTATCTGTAAAACATAGAGAGAATTCCTTAATAAAGGGAGACAGTTTTCCTAGTCTGCATTTCCAATAAAAAAAAAGAGACCCAAATGACTCAAATGGCTCAACTACCAAATGATTTAAATGTATGTCAAGCTCCTCAACAAGCATCCGTATACCAAATCACTATAACTAAACGTGATAATTTTCAAAGGCAAAAAGCTGCTAAAGAAAAAAATGAAGAATGGTATATAGGAGACTATGAGATAAATAATGGACAGGAATTCATCTGCACTTCAGCAGCAGATGTGAGGGCTATAATCGAAAGAATTAATGGCACTAGGTTGAAAGGAGACAAAATTAAAGTTTATTTTGAACTTGGTTTGGAAGTAACATATAAGCCAACCACAGACCCTAGTATAGAAGTATACTATGGTAAGACAAGAGTGATGTATGATGGTACTGTGATGCCTCAGAGAAAGCGCAGGGATTCTCATGATACAGAAATTTATTTTTCTGATGTAGAAAAACCTGGCCCTAGCGCTCAAAAAAGATTGGACTTTCAGGAACCTAGTCCTGGCCTTCAATACATACCGCTGGCAAATGAATTAGTTCATACTTTAAATAGTATGAATAAAACTGTCCACATTAAAAATAGAGGTGGGGATACAACCACCGAGGGTGAAGAAACTGAGTGGGATGGTGAAGAAAGTGTAGTGTATCAGTGGGATGAACCGATTCCACAAAGAAGTAGAGTTAATCTAAAAAATTCTAGACCATTGTAGAGTAGTAGTTATGCTCGGGAACATATAGATCTAGCAGGAAGAAAACCTCTAACGAAACCAGGGCATAATCTGAAAGAAAAAATCAAAAGAGAAGAGCCCGAATACATGCAGATAATTTTCCTAGCTGCGACAGGCCCAACATCTGATGAAATTTTGGATATGCCTGACACGAGCATAAAAGCTAAGCAGGATATGATCGCAGAACAAAAAGACTCTTGTCAAAAAGCTCTGTCTTTATTACTCCGCTTGACCCTGTCAGAGAACAGAGGAAGAAGTGGAAGGGACCCCATTATGGGTGATATATTTGAACTCAGAAGAGAGGTTTTAAATGAATCAAAAAACCCTATATATTATAGGAGACCATTACCTGAATTTCCAACAAGAAATAAAATAACAGGAGATGATAACCTATACTGTGAGGAAGAAAAGGAAAAGCATAGGCCCTGAGGGGGTCTAGGCATAGATTTAGCCGAGATAGCAGCCTCCTCTGTGATGAAAATAAAACAAGAAGAAAGAAGCCCTCAGATGAGGGGGACTTATAGAGAACAATGTGACTATTATGACGAATCTGTGTCCAGTGAGTCTGTTTGCTTGGAAGATGATTATGACCAGGGGCATGAAAGAAGAAATAGGGCCAGAGCTAAACATACAATAACAGCCACGGAAATAGGGATGTTCAATGGAATGAAACTAGATCCGAAAGATAACATGAGAAGTTGTCAGAAGATAGTGGACCTAGGCAAGAGGCTTAATATTCATGATGAGGATATAGAGCTGATGATTAATCAGCTATTGAGTTTAAATATAAGAATTAATGATGTTTCCTTACACAAGAGAAACATTTCAGGGGAAACTAAAAAAGAAACGTATGACAAAAGACTGAGAGAAATAAAAAGCACAGGACTATTAATATTCTGCAAAAATAGAGCTCATGACGGAAAGGACCCAGCGCAAACTGTGGAAGAATTGCTGCAGTTTGAAAAAGATCAACACTTGAAATTTTGTGGACATGAGACTAAATGGGAGGAATTACAGACTTTTGCGGTAAGGTATGATAGGAGGTCCAAACATGAGGCAGAGAAAAAAGGTAATCAAGATTCTAATTACCAAGGAGAAAGTAAACAGCAAGGTCTGAGACGGTCTGAGAGACTCAAAGCCCAAGGCCATTATGCTCAACAAGGGCCTAAATATGTAGCGCAGCCCAAAAGTTTCAGGGAACAAAGGGACCAGTTCAGACCTAATGACTTCCAGAGAAGAGGCAGATCTCAGAGCAGAGGAGTGCAGAGAAAGCCTAACTTGGAACAAAGGCCACCATTCGTTAAGAATGCCAGTAAGCAAACTAGCTCCACATATGTCTCCAAAGAAGAATGGGACAGGTTGACTCCAGAACAACAAAACAAAATCAGAGAACAGAGAGCCAAACAAAAAGCGACTGTAGAAAAATCATACAGTACTGGACAGTCTAAACCTAAATATGTGAGAAACAACAAGCTTGAAAAAGCACAAAAATAGGACCTCCCTGAAGGAAAAGCGACCATCCAATCTGATCTAGTTAAAGAACATGAAGGTTTCTTTTATATAGATTACAATGGTAGGACATTCATTCTCGATACAGGTGCTGAGATCAGTTGCCTTACTGACTTACCTGAGGATGCCATTAAACAAAAAGGCATGATGAGGGTATACAGTTTTAATAAAGCACAAGGTCCAATTGATACTGACTGGTATATGTGGAAAGACATAGCCATTATTCCTAATCAATCAGAGAATCTGATGACATTACAAGATGCAACTAAAATTGTAGGTAAAATTAATAAAGAATTAACAGTCAGATGGATGAAAATGGTCGACCTCAAAGGGGAAATAGACAGAATGGTGCGAGAAACCATGCTTGATAAAAACAAATTGAGAGAAATCCTTGAAAAACATAAAGGAGGAGCAGCTAAATTTAAGAATGATGTAGGCCTTTTAGGTAAAGAATATGAGTATGAAATCAAGGGAGGTGTGCATAAACCACAAAGACAATACCCAATTAATAAAAAAGCTTTACCTGAAATTGAAGAAACTATCAAAGAATTCGAAAAATTAGGAGTAATTAAAGAAATAGAAAACCCGATCACTAATTCACCGCTTCAGGCCGTGATTAAACCAGATAATTCTTACCGCGTCGTTAATAATTTCAAATCTTTGAATAAAGTATCAGAACCAGACAGGAGATACTTAATTAATGCAAAAGATGTAACTAATGGTTTACCTAAGGGTAGAATTTTGACTAAAATTGACCTAGCCAACGGTTTCTGGACAGTTCCATTAACTGAAAATAGTATGGCTAAAACTGCGTTTACCTGCCGATCAAAAGCCTATTGTTACACAAGGCTCCCGCAGGGCTATTTAAATTCCGCAAATGCTTTCCAGTCTATAGTCGTCACGCTAATGACAGGTTTGCCGGTAACAGTTTATATTGACGACGTTTTAATTATAAACGATGATCCAGGTGAACACCTGAAAATATTAGATGAAGTGTTTACTAGATTGATAAATGCAGGTTTTAAGCCCAGTTACAAAAAGATCGAAATAGGTAAAGAGGAAGTGGATTTTTTTAGGCTTTGCTACGACAGGGATGGATAGAGGACTCTCAAAAACTACCAAAGAAAAATTGGAGGATTTGAGACAAAACAGCCCGAAAAGCCTAAAAAGTTTACAGAGTTTCATGGGACACATGAATTTTATCAGGGATCTGATACCAGGATACGCTAAACTAGCTAAATCTCTTTATGGAGCCACAAAAGGAAATGAATTTAATTGGAGCAATGAATTAGAAAACATTAGGCTACAATTAATTGATTTAGCATTGACCTCAGGTAAGATAGCGAGACGAGAACCAGATCAAAAATTAGTAGTAAGTGTTGAAAATACTGCGGATGAAATAGAACTGGTATTGTATAATGAAAAAGATAGGAAAAATCCAATACAGTTCATGTCATACCCAAAACCTGCTAATCAGCTGAAACAAGAACCAAAATCAGCAGCTGACATCTTAGCTAGTATTGCTAAATGCTTGATACCAATAAAAACACTAGCCCTTGAGCAACAAATAATTGTAGAATCAAAAGGTGAGGGCATCACTCAGCTAGTGAGGGAATCTAAAAACCTAGTGAGCGAAGCACCTAAAATTCATCAATTTACATGGGCAAAGTGGAGTAAATTGCTGCAGGATACTCAAATAATCTTTGGACAAAGTAAACTTAACAAAAAAGACAAAATAACAGAAATCCCTAAAGGGGCTAATATTTGTTATTTTACAGATGGCTCTAAAGAAAATGAGGAAGTTTGGTGGGGCTTCATTAGAAAAGAAAAAGGAAAAATAGTTTTCAGACAAAAGGGGCAATTGTCTAATGAAGACTCAGCACAACTGGCTGAAGTAAAAGCCGTGGTGGAAGCCCTAAGGCATATGAAAGCAACAGAAACAGAAGGAGCCATTATTGTATCGGACAGTCATTATGTTTACAAAGCACTGACAGAATATGTTGCCACTTGGAAACTGAATGGCTTTTGCACTGCTAAGGGAAAGCCATTAAAACAGGACAGTTTATGGAAGGAAATAGCAATATTATTGGAGGAGGTTAAACCGCAGGTGCTGCACCAAAGCAGTCACACAGTGCAAACTACATCGGCTGCAAAAGGTAATGCTGAGGTGGATAAGTACATTAGACATAAGACAGTTAGAACAACAAAAATTATTAAAGCTATCACTAAGATAAGTGAAAATAATATTGTTGAAAAACTGCATATAGATTTAATGCATCCCAGCTTAGCTTATATGGCGAAGTATTGTAAAGCCACAGGACTTAACATACAAAATCTAAAAACGACCTACCTGAAAATCAGGAAAAAATGTCCTGAATGTAGAAAAGTCATGACCAGCAGGTTTAATGATTATGGAACAATAAAAACAAATAAAGAGAACGAGGAAGTGTCTCTAGACTGGGCCGGACCACTCAGACCAATGACGAAGCTAAAAAACTGTTATTTCCTAGTAATTGTAGATAGTTGTTCTAACTTTTTGCAGATTTATCCATGCAAACAAGCTACTAGTTCCGTAGTTGTACAAGCACTAAGAGAATGGATAAGGTTCAGAGGACCACCAAATAAAATTAAGGGTGACAATGCTCCAAATCTGACAGGAAAGGAAGTGGAAGAATATTGCGATAAAATCGGAGTAAAATTAATTAAAAGTGTGAAGTACACACCGGAATCTAACGGGATAGCGTTAAATTAGCGTTAGCTGTTAAACAAATTAAACAATTTTTCATCAAGAACGAACACGTGGGAGAATGGGATACTTTGATTGATCAATGTACACATTTTCTAAATTACAGAATCAAACCGAGTGAACTCAAAATTGAAGATCAGCCTGAGCAGGAAAATTATAGCGCCAATTCATTTAAGGTAGGCGACCAAGTAATAATACTGCATAAAATCAGAGGTAAAAGATTTAGACATAAAACTGGAACCGTGGATACGGTTACAAAAGTCACTTCAAACACAACTGTACAATTAGAAAATAACGGAATTTGGTCTTTGAGGGACTTAATTAAGGCATAATCATGAAGAAGGTAGTATTTGAGTCCATTATTGAATCCAAAACAGGATGGGTCAGGTGCCAAAATGAAGCATATGCACTGCTAAGAGTTAAAAAATGGCATGAAAAATGTCCTGATGGTACCATTAGTAGATTGATACCATTCACAAGCTGTTGTATTTGTGAAGCAACAGATGTAGCAGAATTACTCTGGGAAGGTCCGAATGAGTCTCGACCAACCAAAATGAGCTTAAAAACACTCCCTAGCATGGGAGAACATAACCTTTTTTCCTGGTACAATCCGGAAAAAAGAATCGGCCACTGCGCCTTGGGCGAGATTTCAGTGTGCGGAAACTGCAGACTAGGTAAACAAAGATGGGTCATTCAAAAGATACAACGTGGAGAAACCAATTGTGTCTGTTGAACCTGTAATTTATGTGAAGAAAAACTTATTTTACTAGGCTCGAAATGTTCATGTACGTTTAGAGATTCTAAACTAGAACTATGCGAGAGATGTGAAAAGCTAGAAGAACGGAAATGGGTCCAGACTGTCAGTAAGAAAGAAGTCTGGTTAACCCGGAAATCGAAATTAGCTATGGGATGTGTTTCCCAGGGTAAGATAATGACCTCATGGGTTAGCAATCCACTCCAATTAATGGAAGTGGATGAACAAGCATGGCTATATCGATATTGTGAATTGTCAGGACTTGGTAATCCTTATTATACAGACACCCTGGAGATTGGATCCGTAATTAGGCCAAACACTGGGACAAATCACTTGTTTAGATGCGTGGGAAAGAGTTATCTCACATAATCTAAATGAACCAAAGCGAACCATCTTTGTAAAAAGACAGGGACAGTATGAACGCAGCTCAGCTGAACAATTGATTATTACGGAAATTAAAAATATGAACTTCCTAATTGAACAACATAACTGGGAAACCAGAGCATGGGAAGTGGGAGTAAGGGAGACTGACATAACTAGGATGTCCAGAAGTCAAATTATCATGACTGGGCAAGCCCGTTATAAAATTAAATATGGAGAAAACGATGCATCTATGATTAAAAAACTGATGGTAAATCTCTGTTGTACCAGGAGTTATATGGGCATTGGATTTGCCATACAGGGTCTTAATATTAATTGGGTGACAGAAGTTAAACCTATTAAACAAAAACTTCAAGACTGGCTGCGCAAAAAACACTTCTAGGGTCAGACAGGCAATTCTTTGTTCTCTCACCAACAGCAACATGGCTAGAGGGGGAAAGGGCCGGAGGCTGAAATCCATATACAGACAAGTCCACGAGGAAAAGACTGAGAAATTTCAGGAAGTCATGGCAGGAATAAGTATGGCTTTCATTCTCCTTATATCCATATTGGCTGGATTCGGAACAAAGGAAGGGTCACAATAAGAGGCCTATAACTAAGGGTATTCCCAGCGAACTAGCTGGTTTGTTAAAACACATGACTATCTAAAAATATGATCTTGAATAAAGAGTCTTGTCCATAGCTGGTTTTCTCAAGTCACATGAGGGAACAGTGACAAGGGTCTTTGTCCACCAATACAAAGGAACTGTTGTATCTTCGGAGAGCAAGCTGATGACTGGACAGTAATCACAGGACCCATGCAGTCATGTGCCTTATAGTGAATATGACGAAGATTTCTCAATTCGGACTATAAAAAGAGACTAGGACGAAATCAAATTGCTCTTCCTTGCAATCTACAATCCAGAACCCCTGCAATCTGGACAGCAAGAAGCTGTTAAGCCTAGCTAGCATTTCTCTGTTAGTTCAGTACTCTATGGTAATCTGTAACAAGTGTTCTTTTCAATTTTGATTCTTTTTAATAAATATTGTTAAACATTTATTCTAAATCATCTTGTCTGGACCTTGGATTCTTGAGTACTTGCCTCCTTCTTTCCTCTGGATCAGCGAGATCCTAACTTAAAGACACGACAGGAGGGTAAGCATTATTTCTGATATATGAATAATCAGTGTGTGCTTTTGATTGATTGATTGCCTAGCCAAAGAGGCAGCTTACAATAGGGTTATTGTTGTAGAGCGAACACGGTTGAAGAGTACCTAAAAAGGTAGATTTATACTACGAAGGGTAAATTTATTATATTTATAATCCTTATTATCTTTATAATAAAATACAAATTTGTAGAGACTATTCGCCTAACTCTTAATAGCATGACTAAAGGATAGGCTCTTTAGTTACCGCGGGATTATTTATATATCCAGGTAGGACGTAAAATAATTTGGAACGGTATTAATCATGATATGATCGTGATATGATCGTAAACTATTACAAGTTGTTGAACAGTACATACACAGCACGAGATGACACTTCCATGAGAGGTGTGGCTTCTAGAGTTAGTCCCAGTTTTAAGCAGTTACGGGAAGGCTCGAAGAAGCCCAGATTGTGGTTGAGGTTTTGGCCAGGTCGCATGTTGAGGCGGACACTGACACTCTTGGTGTAGGCAGGTATCGTTACCTCCTGTTCATTGGTCGTGGCACATACTTCTGGTATGGTTTGCCCAGATTGGAGATTCTTGAGGTTGACTGAAGTGCTTATTTGGCGAGACAAGGGAGCCCATATAACTTCATTCAATGTGTCCACATAGGCATTGATTCTGACCATAATGTCTGCTCCGATGTAGATATCGTGTGGCAGGTCGGGGACAACGAGGAAGTAGTGACTTAGGTGTCTGTCGTGTCAGGTACTGACATGCCTTGAATGTCTATAGCTGTCATCTGTTGAAAGCCATTTGAGCCTGGTTCTGTGGTTTTGAATGCGCACAGAAGAGAAGTTTGACTCTTGCCATGTGGCACCAAGTTTGAGACTTGCCTTGGTCTTGGGCTTGCGTTTTCGCTCAGTGAGCTGGAACCAGTGTCTGTGACTTGACAATGCGCTTCTGTGGAGCATTGTGAGTGAAAGGGAAGGGGCTCCCGAACTTGGGCCCATATCTTTAGTTGCTTAAAGTCTATTAAGGGCTAAAAGCGATTCAGCAGGTCTTTGCCGATGAGAAGAGGGTATGTGTCCAACGGCGAGATGTACACAGGGTGTATAAGGCTCATTGGTCCGACGGTCAGGTGGATTGGGGCCACCTGCTCCAACCGCAGTCCCGTGTGGGAATAGGCTTGAACGTTGAGTGCACACTTTTGAAGTCTGAGGGTTCCACTGGTTCTTTTGGTTCTTTCTTGAATTTCTTCTAAGAGCTGAGTGGACATTAGGGTGATGTCGGCTCCCGTGTCTACTAGGGCCTCTAGTTTGACATGGTGTTCTAGTGTGATGGAGAGGTAGAACTTCCTTGCCACACCTTTCTCGATGAGGTCACCCAGAAGTTGAGGAACTGGAGTTTGGGTTGAGACAGGTAGAGTGTTGTGGTTTGTTTGCTGTTGCTCGCAGGGGTGACAGACAACCAAGATGGCGCTTTCTGGTACTTGAGTGGTTCCATCCTCCTCTGGTTGTTGGAAGTTTCCGTGGTATGAGTTGACATGTGTCGGATCAGGTTCTGATTCGGTTGCTAGGCATTCAGGTTCAGTCTCTTGTTTCCTTGACAATGGGGTTATGGCAGCTTGACTTGTCATGTTTTGAGGGTGGTGAGTGTGAGAGAGGTGGTTATTGCTCTGGTTGATGTGTACCAGGTGGTCGCTGTTCCCTTGCTTCGCCTCTAGTCACGCTGAATCTGACTTGTCTTTCTTTTCCCATTTCCTGTCCTCTTCATTGCGTTTGAAGAATTCTTTCATGAACATCTGCATCATTTCTTGTGAACTGATACCTGGTGCAGTCTGCTGTTCTTGTGTGGACTCAGTGTGGGCTTGGTCTGATTGATGCCTGGGTGGATTTCGTCGTCGACCCCTTGGGCTAGTTGTTCCTGGGGGCGTGTGTCGCTTTCCTTTAGACGTCCAGTTGGCCTCCCATGAACCTTTTCCTTTTGAGTTTCCATATGACCGTGTCTGGTTCCATGAATTATCCCAGCGGTTTTCGTGCGGCCATGACTGGTCCCATGATTTCTCCCAGTGGTGTCCAGATGTGTGTGGCGGGTCTCGTTGCTTGTGCCAGTGATTGTTTGGTTGTTTGGGTCTGACACTGTCATGAGAGTCCCGTTCTTTTCTGAAAGAGGATTGTCTCTGTTCTTTAGATGGCAGCTTGGTGCTTTCGTGATGCTGGGTGCCCTCTAGGGCTAATCCTTGATGTTGAGTGTTGAAATCACAAACTGCTGGTGGTTTGGTTCCCTTTTCTGAGGCCATCTTTTGTTTGCCATAGGCTTTGTGGGCCAAATCCCTCAACTGTTGTGTAGTCATTGTGCGAGGACAGGCCATGACGCCTAGGTGGTGGCTTACTCCAGGGTGGAGGTTTCTCAGAAAGAGGGTTTTAAAGTTCAAGTCCTCTTCATGTCAGGTTCATTACGTGCACCAAAATACGCTCGTCTGAGTCTGTTGTAAAAGGCTTGGGGTGTCTCATGCCGACCTTGTTTGGTTTCTAGGGCGGCCACCAGTCCTTGGTCTGCCTCTGGGTCTGCAAATTCTTTAATTAGGGCTTCTCGGAGGAGGTGGAAGTCTGACTTGGTGTGTGTAGGCTGTCTATCCAAGAAACTTCGCACCTCAGGACTGGATGTTGTTCGAAGCAAATAAAGTCTGTCTCTGTCTGTCACATTGGATCTCATTTCCAAGTGGAATTCAATATCTTGCAGGTAGGCCTGGACATCTTGATTTCCTGCCACATTTGGGGTGAATTTGTTGATGTTCCTGGCCAGTTTGTCAAGGTCCTTGAGTTCCAGGCCATGTGCAGCTTCATAGTCGGTTCGGAGAGGCCCCCTTCTCTTGTCAGCAGGGTAGCGCTCCTCCATGACAGCTGGATAGGGCTTTGGTGGTGATTCTTCACTTTTCCTTTGATGTGGCAGTCCCAGGATAGGGGACGCAGCTCTGCTGGGCAGGGGTGAGACCAGAGGACGCCTTGTCCTGGTTGGCTCAGGGTGCAGCTCATACGCATGCTTGAGTTCCTCTCTGATTGAGTCGGATTCTTCTTTTACATAGTCGAGCTGTTGAGTCAAGTCGCTGATCTGATTTCGTGACCTTTCAAGATGGTTTTCAAGGGCCTTTATTCGGCTGTTCTTGTCTCTGAAGTCAGCCTTGGCTTTTTCCAGTAGCTGCTCTGCATACTGTAACTTGTTGGCCAGATCATCTTGGGCAGCCTTAGCTTGTTCTAATTCTCTGTTGGTGGTTGTCAATGTTTCTTGAAGCCTTTCGATTTCCTCTTTGGCGCCTGGCTCCACCTCATCGGACCCTTCCTGTTGGTCCTGTGCTTCCAGTTCTAACTGCTTGATGCGTTGTTTTGCGCGAGTCAGCTGCTCCTGGAGGTGAGCTTCTTGCTCATCTCTCAGCTTGAGTGAGGCTATCAGCGTGTGACTTTGGGAGCCAGTGATCTTTGCTATCTCTTTGTGGTTGTAGCTGCGAGTTGGATCCTGTGTTGTGATGTCAGAGATGTTGGCATCCAGTTGTTCTTGCGTGTGCTGTCGTAGGTTGTTGGCAGCCTGGGGCAAGAAGTTGCATGTCACGATACTTAACCAGTTCTCTAAGTCTTCCCAGTGGGTGGTGTGATCATCAGTGCGAGACATGTTGGCACAAGGTAGGGAAAACCTGGAAAAGAGACTGGCACAGATCTTCTGAAAGTGTGTGTGAGCTAAGTATGTGATGGGTGGTTAAGTGTGGTTTGCTGGAACTGTGGGCCTCCGTTGACATGTACTGCTACTTGTAGTCTCTGTGGGAGAAAAGAGTGCATACAGCTTGGAGGATACAGCTGAGAGGAGGGAGAGTGAGCAAAGACCAGACAAAGCAAGGTGATACTCAAAGACAGATAGCAATCAGGGCTGTGAAACAAAGAACTAAAACTAAAATAATAGTAATATTCTCAAGGAAGGGAAGAATATATATATTTTTTTGTAAATAATTCAATAGAGATACTTCAATGAAGGTCAAATTGAAAGGTACCTGGAATCTCTTAATTCTGTGTATTATTGTTGTTATAACTTCCTCCTGGTAGAAAGAAAGTGTTAACGACAATAATCGTGCTCCTTCTTATAGGATCGACACCATACACCTGTTACATGCTCTTTTTTTTTTTTGGAATGCGTTAAGTGAGCGGTAGTCGTTTATTGTTCCTCCTATCAATTTATTTATTAATTTATTTACTTATTCGGCAATTTATTCGACTGTGTAGGATGCCAAAAATGTAGGGTAGCGTGCGGTGCAAGGAGGGTGAATTCACACGACTGTTAAAACTGAACAGAATGTTTGCAAACAATTTCTTTTGAAAACTTCCTGTAATTACTCATTGATTCTCACAGGTTCAGTTCCAGAAATATCATGGGTAGAAGAGAGAAGAGCAGAAAAGACAAGGAAGGAGTTAAATGCAAGTGAGGGAAGGGATACTGACTCAATTAGCATGTGGATCTAGTTGACCAATAGTTATGCTATGGTAATATGCTAATCCACTAAACCTTACTGCGATTAAAGGCTGCTTTTATTTGGTGCACACCTAAATAAAACAATGTAAAAAGGGAGTTGTTTCCACTTTATCATTAAACTCGCAGAGTGTTTTATCTATACATTTATGTCAATAAATATATACATTACTGCTCCCACTGAAGATAGGAGAAGGGAAAATGGAGCGGAAGGGAAAACAATACTGGCAATAGGAGATTTTGAAAACAAAATTAATCAAAAAGAAAATAAAAATAAAATAAAATAAAAATAAAAGAAAATTAATGTAAAATTAAAAGTAAATAAACAAAATTTTAATTATTGTCGTCTCTTTATTTAAAACAAATGAACGATGAAGTTCCTCGTTATTTATTTAAAAGAAATGAGACTAACAGTGTAATCCAAGCGTTAATAATAATTAACATGTAAAGGAACCGCTTATGACGGTATAGAATGAGAGAGAAAACAAATGAAAGTGGGAAATAAACAAAGCAGAGTAAATAAATAAAATAAAATAAAGGGGAAAAAAATGAAGGAAAAATAAAATAATAATAATAATAAAATAATACAAAAATGAAGAAAAATAAAATGGCTGATCTAATTGGTAACTGGTTTACTTCAACTTTGAAGGTCAAGATTTCCTATTACACAATTGAAGAGCTATTGCCAATGTAATGCTTAGGGTATTGGTGATTACGATTAGCCTAGATTTAACTCTAGTTAATTGTAGATTCGTCACAAATTCAATACTTTTGAGTCAATATTCCTTTAATGGGGAGAGGGAGGTGAAAAAGAGTAAAACATAAAATGGTGTAGTAGAATTAATTAGATAAGATTAATTATGTTACTAACCATGAAAATCTGAACTTAGATTTTCATCTTATGATAAGCTTTTTATTACACTTCCCATTTCTATGTCTGATGGTGACTAACTTTCCATTCCAGATCTAACAATAAAACAGGATAACTTTTACTTCCTTTTATTTAGGATGTAGCCACCAGACGAACTTTCGATATGATCTAACCTTCTAACAAACTTTTGACTCAATGTAACCTGGGTCGAATGGAACTTTTAGAAAGGACTCAATGTTCTGTTTATTTTGACTGTATTGTGAAATGATTGTCTGAAATATTAACCCCTTACAATGTTTTTGATATTTTGCTGATGTAGCTAACAAAGGGTAATGACAAGGGGGGGCTTGCTTTAAACAATTCAACCAATCATATTGATAGCGCATGACATGTTAGTCATGATGATTCTATTTTGATATGTCTGGCTTTACCCTATAAAGCCTATTGTATTTTTATGTTGGGCCGAGAATCTCTGAGTATTGCTCGAGAAATCTCCCGGCCGTTTTGAATAAACCATCTGAGGGGCATTTACTGAAGTCTGTCTCATTTGTTTTTATGCTGCGCAGCAAAGAAGTTAGGTTAGTGAACTCAGCCAGATGTCGATTGAAGACGCAAGAGCTAGAGTATAAAGGGTATTAAGTGTCGATTGTAGACGCTCTGTGTCGATGAGTAGACGCAACAGTTTTATTTATTAAGTGTCGATTAGTAGACGCTCTGTGTCGATCAGTAGACGCAACAGTTTTATTTTAGGTAGTCAGATTTAAGAATTTTCCATCACAATGGGAATGTTCACAGATTGTTAGAGTGGAGATGTGAAAAGGTTAAATCATTTCAACACTGCTACACAACACACTGCATCCAGCTTCAGCGAGCCACACCAATGCTTGCGCTAACCTACGAGGCTAATGGCTTTAGCATAGACTTCCGTGAACACCTGAGTTGTTTACAACAGTGCGCGCATGCGCACTTGAGGGTCAACCCGAAAATCTTTTAAGACTTCCGTGTCACGGCTGTTACTATGGTGACGCACAGCCATACAGTTCAAGATGCACGTGGGTATGTCTGCGTGCAGACAAAGTTCAAAACATTACATGAAATGGCGGCGCATTTCTGTATTACACAGACACTGGGCGCTTATTCTTTACGATATAGCGCTCAATAAATCTCAGCTCTTTGTGAGTGAGGCAAAATATTTCGTGCACTGCAGATGCACTGTTAAAACAATAACGTTATTGCGATCTCGGCGGATCGGAATTCTTCGTGTCAGTTTCTGTGGACACGCAACACAGCATGCAGGATTTACTGCATCAATTTACTTGATCAAGATTAACAAAACTCCCATTCAAATCAGACTCGGACACGTAGTGTTTCACGAGTAACAGTATCTACTTCACCAAGTGAGTCAATACAAACAGGTACATTAGTTAGCTACTCTAATGTCAACCTAGGGAGACAGCTTAGTTGA
This sequence comes from Scardinius erythrophthalmus, assembly GCF_964197995.2. Taxonomy (NCBI): domain Eukaryota; kingdom Metazoa; phylum Chordata; class Actinopteri; order Cypriniformes; family Leuciscidae; genus Scardinius; species Scardinius erythrophthalmus. The sequence goes on from NC_138221.1 coordinate 12,224,214, forward strand.
TTTAATATTGGAACACGCAATAATTAATCAATCTAGCTATAACAAGGCCTTTTAGGAAGAAAGTAAGGAACACGCTTACTTCTGCCCTGGTGCGCTGTAAGGCGACTTTCTTTTGTCTCAACAGACAATCTTAAATTCATTTACTGCAGTTTCAACAATAACAACAAAACACTTATACAAACTAAACGTGAGTTTAGATTTCCATTCATTCACACAACGCCCTGTTATGCGCTCTTAACGTCAACAATAAAATACTCGTTTTCCTGTGTCTCTAATCTATCTTTCCGGACCAATAGATTAGATACAATCACAAATGACTTGTTTTGTGCTTACAATTTAGTTTAAACTGCCAGCATTTTTCTCCACCATAAATATGTAAGATTAATAAGGGAATAGGATCAATATAACTCAAAGGGGATTGAATTACAGGGAATAAGAATCGAATTATTATGCAAATTATTCAGAATTAATATTTAACACTTTACCAACTATTCGTCCACCGATAAGTTGAGATTAGGGTATTTTATCAATTCTGGACAGAATATTATCCCGTGGCCTACGGTAATAATATCACAAAGTTATGATAACTGATTAATATGAGCAAGGTAGCAAAATCTACAGTTTAAGGCAGTAACTTGTAAGCACACAGCACAAGACGCTTGTATGTAAAATCAACCAAGACTTTATTGAACTACTCTAATACACACAAACTAAACTAACGAGAACACACAAACATTCATTCAAATAGTGACAGATAGTGATGTTATTAACGGAGTGTGAATGGAGTCCCAAATGTCTAGCGTTAGACACTATTTCTTGACCGCAACCTGAGAGAATCAACCTACTAGCACTTTAATCTTAGTTCGTTTTCTTAATAAGATTTGCACCAGTTCAGCCAGAATTAGGAGATATTGTGTACTTGCGTTTAGATGCTCCTGAGCGCGTGCGTTCCCTGTGACGAAGTTGCCGGAGAGGGAATCTCTTCGGCGCTGATTGGCTGGCAGTCGGTCGATGATGCGTTCTGAGGGACAACACTCGATGGTGAGTGGTTGGTTGGCTTTGCCGGGTGGCGCTTCGTTCGCGGGATTTCCTGGATTGCGGGTTGCTATGCAACGGAGTTTCCTCTGAATCTGGAGCGACTCTGAGAGGGGTTTCTTTGACGAAGTTCAACGAAGGATCTTACGGAAGAGTTGATGAGTTTTGCGTGAGCTCTTGGTGGTTTGAAGAGTATGTAAACATACACGCTGGACGATGGAAAGGTCAGCAAGAGCAAAAGTCACTGCAAAAGCGAGGCACAAGGCAGGCAAAAAGCAAGGCAAAAAGCAACGCATAGCTGCTTGTCATTGGGTTATAAGCGTGTCCATCTGACCCGTCCTTCCTAGTGCGACAGCCAATCAGATATTGTCTTGGGCGGGACCTACGCCCCGTTCTCCGGTTCTTGCATGTAATTAGCGTAATGTCCACGTGATCGTGTGTGCCCAAACTCCTCAGAGTTTATTTAAACGCTTTAATAAGCAAACTTAATAGTTTAAATATGGTGCATCCTACACACATCTACTTTATATCAAAATTCTAGAAATCATTTACCCATCAAGTAGGTACCAAAATACATATTCTTCCCATAGTTGAGGTGGGAGTAAATAAGGATTTAGCTGTGATAAGTGTTTAACACACAAAATTAACTTGAGTAATATAAAGCATACATACTACAGAGAATACACATGTATGAGGCAACTTCTGGTGATTAGTTCCTATAACTGAGGTAGAAAACCTTACAAATAGACTGTAATGAAAGTTAAACACACAGAAAGAACTCCACAGGTTACATAAAATATACATGATACTTAAGATATATGTGAGGTAAATACTGGTGATCAGTTCAGCTTATTGGAAGCAATTTTGAGACCGTTGTTTGTATTAAACCATAAGTGGGTTAATTTCGGTCTATTGGTTTTGGAGGCAAAAGTCTCTGGAATTTACGACTGCAGAAAGGGGGGTGTCCCCTGGTTTAGGGTTTGTGGTGATTCTGGGCCATAAGAATGCTTTAGCATCCTTCGTTTCCTGATAAGGCTGTGGATTTATGCATTGGGGTCACCACAGGGTTCTTGGCCATTTGGTCTTAAGTTTGTGGAACAAAGAGGAATCTTTTCCTGCTGTCCTGGCATCGCTGGTTTGAGATTAGACACGCACAACAAGGGAAAGGGGGGTGACATCTCCTTTAGCCATCTCGGCACCATGACTGTGTTTTATGACTTACTAATGGTTCACTGGGGAATCGTTCCGAACTGTGGAATGTGGTGTTGGGTTCATTTGAAATGGACTGTTCAAGGATAATCCTACAAAGGGTACATATTTGTAAAGACTGTTTAGCCTAAATATGAATCGCGCGTCTGTGTGTGAAAGAATAAACTGCTTTGCTATAGCCTACTGAGATGAGTAAAAATCGACTGAAATATGTTGAAATAAAATATATTTGTATAAGCAACGTATTAAACAGTTTTTAGGCTACTGTAGAATATACTGCCACATCAAATAAGCTTTTGTTTAGCAATTTCTGCTCATATCTAACGTTTTATATAAATATATATATATATATATATATATATATATATATATATATATATATATATATAATAGCCTACTATTTTTGTCAAAAATAAAGTCATAGACTAAGATGTTAGATGTTCCAATGTTGGCTGTATTCAAACTAATGAATACATATTATAAAATGTAGGCCTATAATCTATATATTTTTTTTTTTTTACAAAGAAAGAGTACACTTGAAATATTGTTGAAATTGTAATTATTGTTGTAATTGTAACATTTTTAATAAAATAGCAAAACATATTTACAAGAGAGATGTAAGCGAAATCTTAAATGGTCAATGTAAGTCTAAATACATCTTTTGTCCTTGCATTGTGGCTCAGTCAGTGTCACACCTGGCTCATTAGGCAGAGTCATTATGCAGAGTGGGTGGGACATTGTAATCTAAGGTGTAAACTATTCCTCCCCCTCGCATATTGGCTTTCCAAGCAAAACCTGTTTTACACCATTTAAATCAATGTATTTTTTTTTTGTGAACGATAAAGCAAGACTATTTTCACATCATTTTGAAGCTAGAACTCAAAGGGACAACATCCATTAGTCAAAAGTCTTGTGGACACATATTTAGTATGTGTTTTGTGGTCTTAATTCAGCAACTTTCATTTTTATTTTATCCAATAACCACGCATAAACATTATTCTCTAAAAAAAATACAAACATCTACATACACGTTGCTCGCATATTATGGTAGCCCTGTTTGTGCTATATAGAGTGAATTTACACCTTAGCCATTAACATGTTTATAAATAACTGAAAAAAGCACAAATGTCAAGGCATGTCAGAACATCTCAAGGACCCCAAAAACAGCTTGGTCCCCAGAGGGTTAAGCTAGTTTAGATGGTACTTATCAGACCGCTACCATTTTGTCTGTTTAAATGGGGAAAAATCGAAGGTAACATCAGTAAACTGGAGTGCCGCAAGGATCTGTGTTAGGCCCTCTGCTATATGCTGCCACTTGGTAATATTATAAGAAAACATGGAATTAGTTTCCACTGTTATGCTGATGACATTCAATTATATATTTCATCACGACCAGATGAAAACAATAAATGATCTAAATTGACAGAGTGTGTTAAAGATATAAAATACTGGATGACGTGTAATTTTCTGCTATTAAATTCAGATAAACCGGAGGTATTACTTATTGGTCAAAAAAACTGCCCACAAAACCTCTTACAATACAACTTTAATTTAGAAGGATGTCCTGTTACTTTATCCACTACAGTAAAAGACCTGGGTGTTATATTAGACTGCAACTTGTCTTTCGAAAATCATATTTCATATGTTACAAGAACAGCCTTTTTCTACCTTAGAAACATTGCTAAGCTACGTAATATGCTATCAGTTTCTGATGCAGAAAAGTTAGTTCATGCATTCATGACCTCAAGACTACATTACTGTAATGCTTTATTAGCTGGTTGTCCTGCATACTCAATAAACAAGCTACAGTTAGTCCAAAATGCAGCTGCTAGAGTTCTTACTAGGTCAAGAAAATATGATCATATAACACCAATTCTATCATCTCTACATTGGTTACCTATAAAGTTCCGTATCAATTACAAAGTATTACTAATGACCTATAAAGCCCTAAATGGTTTAGCTCCTGGGTATTTAACGGAACTTCTATTGCCCTACAATCCATCGCGCTCTTTAAGATCACTAAATTCAAGGCTTCTGGTCATTCCTAGGATATCTAAGTCCACTAAAGGAGGGAGGGCGTTTTCACATTTAGCTCCTAAACTCTGGAATGGCCTTCCTGATATTGTTTGAGGCTCAGACTCGCTGTCCCAGTTTAAAACTAGATTAAAGATGCATCTCTTTAGCCAAACATTCACATAATACTTACCTTTTATACTACAGTTGAATCAGATTGAATGCATTAATATTATAAACAGCAGCTATGCTAATTATTTCCCATCTGCTTTTCTGTTGTTATCTCGGGACGCTAGTCCCGAGATAAATAGAGATTGCCAGCTCCAGTTTGTATCCAGCCTCCCATGGAAACTACAGATGCCCCAACACCAGTGCAGAGACGACTCGAAGCCTGTGAAGAGACGACTCGACGCCTGTGAAGAGACGACTCGACGCCTGTGAAGAGACGACTCGACGCTGGCGATATGTTTATGCCCTAAATTAATACATGATTAACTAACTGTATTTTTCTATCTACTTTAAAATCCTCCTAGAGCCGAACCCAGGCCTTATTTAACCTCTGTTGGGTAAATTACACTTAATACTTATTCTGTTGTCCCCGTTACATAGGCATAAAATGTGCGCAGATTCAAACGGATTCAAAATACAGTGAAGTGAAACTGATCGAGAAGTAGGTACAGTAAGTGAATATCTTTAGGTTACTTACGTAACCCGGTTCTCTGATAACATTCGCTCGGTATCTCACTATGGGAAACGTCGCTGGGCGTGACAGACCTGGAAGCACCAATCACACCACGTCTGTCAGTTGACAGACCAATCACGATCACAGTGATGTGGGAGTCCAGCCTCCCTTATATATATACCACTGCCGATGGTCCCTACTCCATTCTCTGCATATCTCTTCCCCGTGCACTGCAATGAGGGAAGTGTGGCGAGATACCTCACTCATGTTATCAGAGAACCGGGGTTACGCAAGTAACCTAAAGTTCTCTTTCAAACATTCGCTCGGTATCTCACTATGGGATATAGACAACTCCCGTATTGCAGATATGCTGTCTGAAGCAGGCCGTTCAACCAACTCAGTGATGTATGTAACATAAACACCATAACGAGCGTATATTTTTTTTTTTACACACTTAGGACGGAATGAGCCAGTGATGGCTCAGTGACATCCAGTCTATAAAATCGGACAAATGTGTGAGGCGAAGCCCAACTTTCTGCAGCACATATGTCCTGAACTGAAACACCCTTAAACAGTGCCCATAAGGTAGCCAAACCTCTGGTAGAATGAGCCCTCAGCCCTTCCAGAGGACAGAGACCCATGCCATTATAACTTGATATAATAGCTTCCACTACCCAGTGGGACAGGCACTGATGCGAAATAGGATAGTGACGTAACGCACGGACAGGGCACAAGCAATGAAGCCGCGCATCCTCTGACAAGGAAAAAGGTTGCGGATGGAAAGCCAGTAAATCCACATGTTTACAGGCGAGAGCTGACTCACTAACTTTTGGCACAAACGCTGGATTCGTTTTGAGAGTTACTCTCGAGTAATCCATAGCGAACTGCATACAGGAGTTCACTAACCCGCTTTGCGGTCGAAAGAGCCTATAATAAAGCAGCCTTTAGTGAAAGGAGCTTTAATTCAACACTCTCTATAGGCTCAAAAGGGTGCTTAGATAGTGCGTTAAGGACCACAGACAGATCCCACGGCGGAATCAATGGCTTTGAAACCCTGTTCAAATGTTGTGCACCTCTCATAAACCTGCATACAAGCGGGTGTTGACCTATAGTGTTTCTGTCAATCCCCACATGACACGCAGAAATTGCGGCAAGATAAACCTTAACAGTTGAAAAGGCTCTGCCCTTATCCAAAAGTTCCTGCAGAAAACATAACACATCCGCGATAGAACAGAGAAAAGGGACTTTGTGTGCACCATCGCTTAAACACACTCCATTTCCGATCATATGCAGAGCGCGTTGAAGCTGCTCGTGCGTTCTGAATTGTTTCATTCACCATCGGAGGCAAACCCTTCACACTCAAGTTTAACCTCTCACGGGCCAGGCCCAAATAGCCACTTTGTTTGGGGCTGGGTGAAAAATCTCCCCGCGCGCTTGTGAGAAAAGGTCTCTGCGCAACGGGAGAGGCCATGGCTGGTCGTAAACGAGCTGAATTATCTCCGTCAACCACAACTTCCCTGGCCAGTTCGGGGCAATCATTATTACTGAGTGACCGTACTCCCTTACCCTTCTTAAAGTTGGAACGATCAGACTCAGTGGAGGAAATGCGTACAGTAGTGCGTTTGGCCACAGGTGCACCAGAGCATCCACACCCATAGGCGCACCGTCTCTCGCCAGAGAGAAGAATAGAGGGCACTGAGTGTTTTCGTGTGAGGCGAAGAGAACTACCGCAGCTCGGCCGAACCTCTCCCACAACTGGCTCACTACCTGAGGGTGGAGAGTCCATTCTCCATACAGAGGATTTCCTCTGGACAGGAGATCCGCCCCCACATTCATTATTCCTGGGACATGGGTTGCCCGTAGTGAATGAAAATGCTTCACGCCCCACACGATTAGTTTCCGTGCCAGACTGTGAAGCAGATGGGAACGTGTGCCTCCCTGGTGATTTATGTATGCCACCGCCATTGTGTTGTCTGATCTGATCAAAATGTAGTGATTCCTTAGAAACCGCACAAAATGTTTCAGTGCCAGAAACACGTTAACAGTTCCAGGAAGTTTATGTGTGCGTTTTGTAGCGAGACGGGCCATTTCCCCTTCGCACACTGCACCCCAACCTGTGAGCGACGCATCCGTTGTAACCACTTTTCTCAGAGAAACTGCTCCCAGCGGAGTCCCTGACTCGAGAAAAGAGTGATCTCTCCACTGACGAAGCGCGCGCATGCAGAATGACGTCACTATCACTTTGCGGTTGAGGTGGCGTTTTGGACACAAGCCCTGTGCCGCCGTCCAGTTCTGAAACTCCCTCATTCGCAACAGACCCAGTGGAATGACAGAAACTGTTGAGGCCATTAGCCCCAGAAGACGTAAACACAGTCTGAATGAAACTCCGTTTCCTTTCTGAAAAAGGCATAGACAGCCGCGAATTAACCTGATGCGCTCCTCGGACAGAAACGCTTGATATAGGTCCGAGTTCAGTCTGAGACCCAGGTAAATTATCTCTTGCGTGGGCACCAAGCAGATTTTTGTCTCGTTTATCTTGAAGCCTAAACTCTCCAAATGAGACACGAGCATTTTTGTCTCTTTATCTGCCTGTTGCCATGACAGCGCGCACAGCAGCAGATTGTCCAAATATGCTGACACTCTTAGACCCATTATTCTCAGCGGTGTGAGCGCTGCTTCCACACATTTGCTGAAAACCCTTGGAGCTAAAGACAAGCCGAACGGAACTGTCAAAAACTCGAGGAATTTTCTGTGTGCCGGGTAGATGCTTATGTGAAAATATGCATCCTTCAGATCGACTGACGTAAGCCAGTCCTTGGGATGAATAATTTGAGATGACGTCTTTAAGGCGAGACACGGCAGGCAAAAACATCGTTTTTTTTTCACTGGTCAATTTTGAGATTTTGGGTTATTTGTCTTCAATAACATGTATTCTTTCAGATTTGGGCTGAAAAAAAGGCAAAAAACACATTTAGGTCTTTATTTTACTACACTTTGTATGTTTGAGTGTGCAGATTTCGCCTAAATTCATCAAAAGTTGGCGTTCTAAATCATCCCGCTGCTCCGCAATCGCTCTCTGTACCCCTTCATCTCGTATACCATTGGAAAGCTCTCTTTCTTCTGTACAATGCTGTTGGATCCAAATATGGTCATTTTCTGTCTATCAGCAACCAATCATGAAAGTAAAACAGGTGATTTAACTCGAAATGCGCAATCTCATTGGCTGATGCCTATTTCTGACAACGTGATTCGTCCAGAATCGTCACGTGACGCGCTCTGACATTTCCGCGGTAGTTCAAAATGTCGAAAGATATGCGTGTAAAATTCTCTCCGAGAAGTCGAAAACAGTTGTCATTAGCTAGAAGATACAAGGGATTACCAACAAAGACAAAAGATGATGAAATGCCATATGGGTCTTCACAATTTTTTTCATGAGAGCCGCACTGATAGGACAAGTCAGTAGGAGAGCCATACGTCGTCCTTTCAGTTTCGGTTCTCAATTGTTCTCAAACAAGTGTTTACATGTTCTCTCGATAAATCACCTCTTTCAATCCGATCGAAATTATTTGTAATAGAGCTGACACTTTGAGTTTGTAATGGGTTATGTTATAGCCCTACTTATTTTTAATGTTTTTAAGAAATATCTGCAGTGAGTGGCTGCATGATAAAAAATATTTTTTACAGCCATGCAAGCCACAAATTAAAACTTGGCGGGCCGCACGAGGCTCGCGAGCTGCGCAATGAGTAACCATAGTGCGTCGATGCGTTACGAACAAGCTGTAACATTTTGAACACATCTAAATGTAAGTCAAAAAGACACATTACATTTCAAAGCACTTAAAACCCACAAGCCAAATCCTGAAAACAGTCCACTCAGTCAGCTGATGGTGAAGGTAACCAACCAGGCTCCCTTCAGCACTGGTTCAAAACAACTCAACAGAACAAAACTAATTATGAATCATTCAAAATATCAATATTAAGAACATTGGAGAAAGCAAACAAAGTAGACTAAATTGATATTTGACAGAGTATCTGCACACTGTCAGAGAAGAAGAGACAGATCCTGACTAAATGCAGGCTCAGTGACCACCAACTGGGTCAGACAGAGATGCACTTCCTCCTCCACTGGGAAAAAATATCTTCACTAAGTGATTTACACCTTGGACAAATAGCCAAAAGAATAAAACTTCCCAAAGTTAGCACCAGAAAAGAAGCTGGAAGTTCTAGAGGGTACAGCAGCTCCACTGACATATGATATGTATCTGCCTGAGGGACTGTGATATACCGGTATTTAGTTTTTCCATTCCACCTGTGTGATGGACTGTTGATGTGTTGTTTTGGATGTTATGATCAGTGATGGATGAAGCAATAATGAGTTTTGGATGTTAAAAAGTGTGATACATGGATTTTACTTGAACCTAAAGCATATTTTGTCTGTAATTCATGGCTTTCAATAGAAATTAGTGGAGTTTTGCCATAAAAATCTTTAAAGGCCGTTTTCTCAAAATGAGTTTTTTCTTGCACTCCTAGTGACGATTTTCCACTTCTGTAGCACCTACGTACACCAAACTTTACAGTCGTATTCCTAACTATATTGTGAAGATTTGTTCAGAGGGATTTGTTGATATATCATTCTTGGCCTGATTTATATGACATTTTATGCCTAAAAAGAGGGCGGAAATAAATTTTTTAAGGCTATTGGCAGTATTTTCTGATTTACAGGGTAACAAAAGGAGATATTCATAATCCCCTCTGAAAATGTCTTTTCATTGAATATATCAACAAAATGCAAAAATAATTTTGAACCTTGTTTTTTTTCAATGGTCAGATTCGTCACTTCAAAATATATGCAAATTAGCGCATATTTAATTAGATATGGCCTCATTAGCATATTTAAAAATAAAATTACAGAAAACTTGCAATGCATTTTTTTCGTCTGCTGTGACGGCCAGTCTATGGAGAGTTTAGTTGCCGCCCTCCGGCACATTTCCAGTAGGTCGAGCTCCGCCTGAGTTGGGGAGGGTGAACCTTCGCTTAACGTGCTGCCTAGCCGGGAGGGATTCGGCGGGAGGATTGAGTCGTCGTCATCCTCCTCACCATCGTCCTCCAACAGACGAACGATGGCCTCGTCATCATCATCGTCTTCCTCTCTTACCTTCGTAAAGGATCCAAAGAGGGGAGGAAGTTGGGGGGAGACTTCGTCCATAAACTCGCCCCAGCTGCATGACGCAGGGGGCTGTTTAGTCTCCAACGCGGGCGGCGGAGAAAAGCAGGGATCTCCCTTGTTAGTGGCCGCGAAGAGAGAACAGTGAGGACAGCCCTCGGGGTTCGCGAGGGCTGCCTGAGCGTGTCTCACCCCCAGGCATGCGATGCACAAAGGATGATTATCCTTGCCTGATATCATTGAACCGCATGCACACGGACGTGAAGTTTCTGCTTTCGGTCCGCCGCTTGCAGAACTAGTAGTTGCCATAGCAAAAATAGTAGGCTATCCAAGCTCACCACAACGTGCAACTCAGAAAAGGAATATCTAAGAGAATTTGCCGTAACACTTTAATTCTCTTAGTAGACCAGAATCAAATCAAATCACTGTTATAGTGAAAAAGACCCGCTAACAAAAACAGCTGCGTTCGGTGACGTACCTTGATGGCTCGTCTCAGAACAGTTAAACAACTATTTTGAAAAACAGGTCCTGCTGAAAATAGCTTCCAATTTTTGATCTTCACGGGGAAGAGAACGAGAATGGAGTAGGGACCATCGGCAGTGGTATATATAAGGGAGGCCGGACTCCCGCATCACTGTCGTGATTGGTCTGTCAACTGACAGACGTGGTGTGATTGGTGCTTCCAGGTCTGTCACGCCCAGAGGCGTTTCCCATAGTGAGATACCGAGCGAATGTTTGAAAGGGAACCAAAAGATCAGGTACCTCAGCTGTGAGATGTAGGACAGACACTGAAGGAAACTCTTCACTTCACTCTCTTCCTCTGAACATCCTCTCAGCTCTACTGGTTTCTTCTCTGTCTGGAGTTTCAGCACATCCAGGAGGACGGAGGTCTTTCTCTGTGAGAGATCTATGATCCAGACATCAGGTGACTGGAAAACTGACTGTAATGCTGGAAGGAAACTCCTGCCTGTTTGAGTCTCATAGTTCTTCACATGTGAGTAAAGATCCAGCAGGAAATCACTCTGTTTAATTCTGTTAGTCTCTTGATAAGGAAAATATGTGCAGACTGATGATAACAGTTTCAGCTTCTGCTCTCCTGTCTGTGTCTCAGTCTCTGCTGCTTTACTGAAGAGTCTCAGAAGAAACCTGTTTTTAACACTTTCATTCAGATTAGAGAATCTGTAACAAAATGGAAAAGAGAAATGTGAATAAATAGAAATAATACAGAACTTATTATAGCTATGATGTGACTAAATAATACAAATTAAAATAATGTGTTGTTTGTCTCCTGTTTTCAGCTCACATTGTTGTAAACACTTGAGACAGAGCATCAAATTAGTCATTAAATACTGACAGAGTAATAAACACTTTATAATAAATACATTTTTCCCCAAATATATTTTAAAAGTATTTACCATCTCACTTTTTTACTTAATTCTTAAAGTGTTTAATTAATGGACAACATTATGTGTCCTGAAATGATCAACTTACATTTGAGACTATTTTTCTAAGCTCAGCAAAACAATGGACTCTATTCAAATGATCCATTATAAACTATTCCAAATCATTTTCATCTGTTTTCTTTGCTGTGTAAAGTTGTTAATGTCTCAATGATTTGTATTAAAATACTACCTTATAGCCTACAGTTATATTCAGAGAAGAGCATTTATATTATTTTGATTATGACAATGGAAAAAACTGCTAAAACCAAACAATTAATGGAGGAAAATGTACTTTCAGAATGTAAGTGACAAAAGGAGAAAGACGCTATTTGGTTCAACAGTCGTGGACAGATTCTTCACCTTTTATTTTGTTCAACTTGATTATTTTTTATTGCAGTTTTTTTTTTTACATTGTTCTTGGTTTTAATAGTAAAATTTCTAAACTTTTTAAGGACTGAATTTGTCCTTAATGATTGTAATATATTATTTTACATATAGATGTGTGCATTGAATTGTGTTATGAATCCAAAACTTTCCCTTGCTGTATTAAAAATCAATATAGTAAATTAGCAATGCATTTCCAAATTACACCCCAATCCAAAACATACATAAACAAAATACATTTTCTCACCAATGCCTTCCTAAAACATGTTTAATAATGAAAAAAATAAATAACATCATGAATATCAATGTCTGGGTCTCTGAGAGTTAAATCAACAAATCAAAAGCATGTAAGATCAGGTACCTCAGCTGTGAGATGTAGGACAGACACTGAAGGAAACTCTTCACTTCACTCTCTTCCTCTGAACATCCTCTCAGCTCTACTGGTTTCTTCTCTGTCTGGAGTTTCAGCACTTCCAGGAGGACGGAGGTCTTTCTCTGTGAGAGATCTATGATCCAGACATCAGGTAACTGGAAAACTGACTGTAATGCTGGAAGGAAACTCCTGCCTGTTTGAGTCTCATAGTTCTTCACATGTGAGTAAAGATCCAGCAGGAAATCACTCTGAACAACAGGATCACCAAAAGGGAAGGTTTTGTAACTGCACACAGACGACAGCAGAGTAGAGAATCTTGTTCCTGTAACTGTGATATTTTCTACAGCAGCAACACTGAGATTCAGCAGGAATTTCACTGCAGTCTTCTTCATTTCTTCATCATCATAGAAGCTAAACCTTAAAAAATACAGAGAACCAAAAATCTCATTAATTTATCACAACATACAGCATTTATAAATCAACTAAATAATACACAAAAACAAGTATAAGAAGAAACATAAGCACAACATTTATATAAGAGGACAGAATCTAATGACATTTATTACACTTTTTTCCAAGGTCCATTTACAGTATAACGTGTAGCGTCTGGACTGAATCACGATGACCGATTCAGTTCTAAACTTCAGAAAGCTTTTAACCTTTTTGGACTTCCTGTAAATCACAGGCCTAGCGCTGATGCGTCTGGATCAACTTGCCCCCATTGTCACTTTAGTGTCCTGGCAGAGGCTGAACAGAAACACCTTCGTGAGCTTCAAAAAGATCTGAATCAACTCAACTTCCCTCTCACGCCTAGCCTGATTAAAACCAGACCATTCTCAGTAGTCATCCCAGAATGTATATGATATATTCCTGTGTGTATGAATGTCCCCAGCTTATATTAGCCTAGTTACAACTGTCTAGTTGTGTTAGTTAAACTCTAAGTGCTTATAGTCAAGTGTAAGAATGTTTCTCTGCTTTGATATCTTCCAGAAATATCTTTCTAGGTATTGAAATATTCCTCTGGTTACGCCTTAATTAACGATATTTAGTGTGTTACAATAAAATGTATAATACTATTTTTACCATCCTTTGGAGTAAAAATGAGCAATTCTGACATCATCACTAAACATGCAGATTAGACTGTCAGAAGGAGACGAAGAAACTCTCTCCCGCTAAACGTTCCTAACTACTATTGGTAATTTCAGCCAAAATAGGTGAGGACTGATTTATCTTTAAAGGACGATGACAACAGCTCATTTTCACTCATTCCTTCTTCCCTGTCCGTTCTTTTTCCTGTCCTTCAGATGAGACAACATCTTCTTGATTTTCAGCAAATGTGCTTTCAAGTTAATCTTTTAAACTTCCCGTGAACGACGCGCCCTCAAGAAGAACCCAAAGAACACTTCAAGCTCACGAACCACACACCGAGGATCCACACACACACACACACACACACACACACACACACACACACACACACACACACACACACACACACACACACACACTATGCACCAAAGAATAAGTGCAAGTATTATTTCCATCGATATTTAGATGCGTCTGAGATTGTTTGCTCCTGTCTTAAGGAGATTTGATTCTTTGCTGGCTCTCATAGATGAACTGTTTGTGATATTTGCCATTCCTTGATCTCCTCTCTCTTTCTGTCTTTACTTTTCATTATTCTGTATGTATTCTTTGTTTAAGTGTAGTCATTTGTATTGATACCTTCATTAATTATAATCCCTTGTAATGAATTATCCATATACATGCATACTGTGTGTGTGTGTGTGTGTGTATATATATATATATATATGTATGTATGTATGTATGTATGTATGTATGCATGCATGTACAAATACATAAATATTATAAATATGTAAGTATAATTTGCTTTGAGGTTTCTAGAACCAGTTTAATTTTCCTGACTATTTTCAGCTTCTCTGTGACCCTTACGGCGCTGATCCACTTGTCCGTGCGACACTTCTGTCGCGCCGCGCTCCACTATATTCCTATGGGTGACGTCAAGCGACTTTGTCGCGCCCGCAAAGCATTCCGGGAAGGCGGCGCTTCATTTGAAAAAATGCTGCGCGTCAAAAAGCTGGCCGATGCCCATCTTTATGCAAATGAATTCCGTCAGACGCGACGCGTCTATCCAATAGAAGTAGAGCATATGGAGACGGAGGGAAGTCTCTCGCAGGTCCTCTGTTCTGATACGCTACATTTCCCGCTGGGTCAAAACCACGCTCATAGCGGTAAACCCCCATCAACGTACCAATGTGGGGAGGCGTCGCGACACCACGCGACAGTCGTGTCGGACAAGTGGATCAGCGCCGTTAGAATAACAGTTTTTTTCAATCAATTTGACACATTTCTGCACCCAAAGATAAATACAAAGCAATTCATATTTTCTAATGATCCATAATAGTACACAAAGACCTACTCCAGCTTTTTTAAACATGTTGATCAAAAGGCTGTACAATATCTCACCTCAGCTGTGAGATGTAGGACAGACACTGAAGGAAACTCTTCACTTCACTCTCTTCCTCTGAACATCCTCTCAGCTTTACTGGTTTCTTCTCTGTCTGGAGTTTCAGCACTTCCAGGAGGACGGAGGTCTTTCTCTGTGAGAGATCTATGATCCAGACATCAGGTGACTGGAAAACTGACTGTAATGCTGGAAGGAAACTCCTGCCTGTTTGAGTCTCATAGTTCTTCACATGTGAGTAAAGATCCAGCAGGAAATCACACTGTTTAATTCTGTTAGTCTCTTGATAAGGTAAAGATGTGCAGACTGATGATAACAGTTTCAGCATCTGCTCTCCTGTCTGTGTCTCAGTCTCTGCTGCTTTACTGAAGAGTCTCAGAAGAAACCTGTTTTGAACACTTTCATTCAGATTAGAGAATCTGTAACAAAATGGAAAAGAGAAATGTGAATAAACAGAAATATTACAGAACTTATTATAGCTATGATGTGACTAAATAATACAAATTAAAATAATGTGTTGTTTGTCTCCTGTTTTCAGCTCACATTGTTGTAAACACTTGAGACAGAGCATCAAATTAGTCATTACTGACAGAGTAATAAACACTTTATAATTAATACATTTTTCCCCAAATATATTTTAAAAGTATTTACCATCTCACTTTTTCTTAATTCCTAAAGTGTTTAATTAATGGACAACATTATGTGTCCTGAAATGATCAACTTACATTTGAGACTATTTTTCTAAGCTCAGCAAAACAATGAACTCTATTCAAATGATCCATTATAAACTATTCCAAATCATTTTCATCTGTTTTCTTTGCTGTGTAAAGTTGTTAATGTCTCAATGATTTGTATTAAAATACTACATTATAGCATACAGTTATATTCAGAGAAGAGCATTTATATTATTTTGATTATGACAATGGAAAAAACTGCTAAAACCAAACAATTAATGGAGGAAAATGTACTTTCAGAATGTAAGTGACAAAAGGAGAAAGACGCTATTTGGTTCAACAGTCGTGGACAGATTCTTCACCTTTTATTTTGTTCAACTTGATTATTTTTTATTGCAGTTTTTTTTTTACATTGTTCTTGGTTTTAATAGTAAAATTTCTAAACTTTTTAAGGACTGAATTTGTCCGTATAATAAATATATTTTTTAAGTATTTACCATTTTACTTTTTACTTCATTCATAAAGTGTTTAATTATGGAACAACATTATTATGTGTCCTGAAATGATCAACTTACATTTAAGACAAATTATCTAAGCTCAGCAAAACAGCGGACTCTATTCAAATACTGTCACAGTTCGCAGGTTTGCCTGTTCTTTCTGACTGTGACTGTGTCTGTGTGTGTGTGTGTGTGTGTGTGCGCGTGCGTGCGTGCGTGTGTGTGCGCTGTCTTTGGTCTGATTGCCTGTCAACGTTGCCTAGCTACCAACTGAGCTGACGAGCTAATCAGATCGTTATCGTGTCCTATTTATAGTCTTGTGTTTTCCGTGTTCATTGTCAGATCGTTTCTGGTGTTCACGACTTGTCACCTTTGTGTTTGATTCCTGCTCGAGTTTGGATTCTCTCCGCTCTGATCGTTCTGGGATTCTTCTCTGCGTTGATCAGCGGGTTCCAGCCCATTGCTGTCTCCTCGCTGCTAAAACCTGATACCATTCCTGCATCACTGCATCTGACCATCCTGCCTTGCTTATTTTTCCCTGTTTACCCAATAAACTGTCTATTGCATTCGCAACTGGATCTTGTGTTCTCTCACCTGACAATTATAAACTACTCCAAATCATTTTCATCTATTTTCTATGCGGTGTAAACTAGTCATTAATGTCTCGATGATTTGTAGGCTACTCATCCTTCCCTCGGGTAATTTTGACCCGGAAATTGTGTTTGAATTATTATATATATATATTTTTTAATTGAGTGTTCATCGGATGCACTTGAACCATGAATACAAAAATAAATAAATAAATAAATAAATAAATTTTATAGATTTGAGGAGTTTTGTGGTTAAAAAAAAAAAATAATCCTTATACTCGCCGCGTCCGCACGAGCGCATAGGTGCGCACGGCAAAAATGATGTCATTGCGGTGTGTGCGGTCGTGCGCGTTTGGTGCGCAAGACACCCTTTCGCTTGGCGGTGTGCACAGCTTTTTTTGTAACAGCGCTCGTGGCTCCGCATCTGAAGATGCACGACTTTGAGCCGAATCTGGCCGAGCATGTACGTCTCTTTATCGCCAGAAGAACTTTAGAGGCTGGACTCGATTTATGAGACGAAGAGAACAGGAATTCAAAGGTGGGTTTTATGTTTAACCAAATAGAAACATCAGCAACATGACAAAAGCGAGTGTAAATAGCTTAATTAGGTACGAATCCAGTCAGTGAAATTAGCCGTCTGCAAATATATTTTAAAGCAATTGAGTTTCTGTGTTGTAAGTAGGCTTTTAAAAAATAAAAGTTTTTCTAAAAATTCCTTGTGAAACATTAAAGTAGACTAGTGCGATCAACAGTGCCAATTTTCTTCAGATTTTATTTAATATTTCCAAAATTATTCAAAAATAATGTTTTTTTTTTACTCAAAAAATGAGATGCCTACTCTCAAATAAACAAGGCCTACGATTTATCAGATGCAAATAGAAATATAAAACCAGTCCTAATTGAAAGAGAACAAGTTGACAAAAAGATTGAATCCAATATTGGGTGATAATATAGCATAAGTGATTTATAAGCTATTTTTTGCAGCCCGGTCATTTTTGACCGGGAAAACCACAGGGGAAATTGGGTTGTGAACACCACACAAGGGTTAATGATGAAAAAAGAAATAACATCATTAATATCAATGTCTGGGTCTCTGAGAGTTAAATCAACAATCAAAAGCATGTAAGTTCAGGTACCTCAGCTGTGAGATGTAGGACAGACACTGAAGGAAACTCTTCATTTCACTCTCTTCCTCTGAACATCCTCTCAGCTTTACTGGTTTCTTCTCTGTCTGGAGTTTCAGCACTTCCAGGAGGACGGAGGTCTTTCTCTGTGAGAGATCTATGATCCAGCCTCCTGGGGCCTCATGTATCAATCTTGCGTACGCACAAAAACTTTGCGTACGGCAGCTTTCACGCTCACGGTCGTATGTACTAACAGTGAAATTAACGCGAGAATGTGCGTTCCTCCACGCCAATTTCATGTCTGGCGTACGTATATTTCTCACTGTTTTTGTCCGTTGGCGACTCTTACAGGCAATGAAGTGAAGTTGCAAACATTACACAACGAATTGTTCTACAAGTCTATCGCACCACCACCTGTGGGAAACATTGCTATTAATTTGCAATTTATAAAATAAATGACATATATTGTCACACGAGCCTTATGAAAATATTCTATCAATTATGCAATTAAGTAAGAACATATAAAAGCATATTATGCAAAATGATACAGCCCTTATTCTATGGCAGCTTTGGTTTTAATGTCCACCTTTATATCAGACCATTTCTTTTTAAGGTAATTTAGAGTAGACTGTGTACAGTTGAGACACCTTAAATAACTTGCTTAAATAACAAGTTGTATTTTTGCTGTGCACGTGCGTATTAGTGTCCTCTTTGATCGTGGGAAATTTGAACAACGGACACATCTCCGATCCGAAGAAATCGGAAAACTTTTTTTTTCTAAGATATGATGTTCACTTCACCATGCACTCTCCACAATGACTAGCTTATTATCCTTATGTGACTGTTAAACGTAACTGGTATCACCACAAACGTTATTCTGTGCCCTAAAAACGGGCATATTTCATGGTATTGTGTCATGCAAGGTAATTGCAAAATCTAGAGAAATGTGCGAGGTGGCCAGCGGGGTATAGTTGAGACACACATGTACCAACTGTACCCCCGATAGAGTTCTATTAGGAAACACACTGTTTAGTTGTTCAGCCAGCAATCATGTAGCCAGTATAGGACGCAAATGAAAATACAATTTGATATGTGTGATTCTACATATCTTGTTCCTGCTTTATACATTTTAACCAGTGCTAATTTAAATAAAATGAATGCATATAAATGGATGAATAAACAAAAATGTTGCCCAGTTGTTATTTTCTTTTCTATTTGTCTTTATTTTTTATATTTACATTTACCATGAATGGTTAGTTACCTTCACGACATTAGAAATGGGTCTCTCAACTGTACCATGCACTGTCTCAAGTGTACTACATGGGTACAGTTGAGACAAAGTTGAGACAAAAAGCACCTTATATTTAAAATAAAAACTACTTGTGGGTATTATTGATTGATAACATCTTAGTCTACAAGCTAATGTAATCATGTGGCATGTCATGTGGAAATTCACTTCTTTTCAATGTCTATTTTTGTGTGAAAAATCAAAACGCAAAAAGTGTCTCAACTGTACTCAGTCTACTCTACAGTACGACGATCCCACCGCATTGACGGCATCAGCCAAACTCTCCCACTCATATTTTTTTCCTTTTGTTATTAATTCCGGAGGACAAAGTTCCAAACTTTTCCAATTTTTTTTTTTTCGTTTCTACCTCCGATAGTAGCACTTCCAATTCACTTTCTGTAAAGTTTCATTTCTTGCCGTCATTTTCTTACTGTTTTCTTTTGCCAAAGTGGACTCATTACCATATTTAAATTGGTTTAATTAAGGGAGGAGACTGGGTGGGGCGTTGTGCTCGTGCATGTGCGCTCAAATTTACGTTAATTGGGATGTACAAAGAGAATATGCGTGGGATCCTTCGTACGCAGAGATTCATACATCTGGATTTTTTTGTGCGTACGCACATTTACAGCTTTGTCCTTACGCAATGTTTTAGTATGAATTCAACGCAAGTCTTTGTACATGAGGCCCCAGGTGACTGGAAAACTGACTGTAATGCTGGAAGGAAACTCCTGCCTGTTTGAGTCTCATAGTTCTTCACATGTGAGCAAAGATCCAGCAGGAAATCACACTGTTCTGGGTTATTATGTCTCGCGTCAAAAAAGGAGCAATTGCACTGAGATACTTTATGGAAGAATTCTCGAAAGATTGTGATTTGCTTCAGTGGTTCTTTCCAAATCTTTAATCTGCAACACAGAAATCATATATCAATAACAATAATAATAATTTTTAATTATAACAATTAAGCAAATTAATAAAGAAATACATTACTATGGCAATAATTCTATTGTGCTATAAAATAAAGGCATTTAATAATAATAATAATAATAATAATACAATTTAAATGTACATCAGTAAAATTATAATACTAATATTTATGTCCTAATTTCTTTGCTTTCAAATGTTAAACTTTTATTTTGGTGGAGACCTTAGAGCTTCTCTTTAGTTCATAACAAATCTCATTGCAGAAAGTTTCAACATGTTGCCTTTTTAAAAGCATGATACAAGCGACCCAAACTTACAGCACTAGCAGAGAAGAGTTAGTGTGAAGACGATTTTTACTGACAATAGACTCTTGGCAAGTATTAAAAGTCGGCAAGTGTTAAAAGTAAGCAAGAAATGGAAGTTGTGACCGTTTTTTTCCCCATATTGTGACATATTTCCAAGTGAAACGGGAATTGCTTGTTGGATTGTTGTTGTTTGCTACTGCTTTTACCTCGTGTGAGTGACAGAAGTTTATTTTCCCGTCCTCAACACTGCAATGTTCCATTTTGATTTCATGGTGACTTAAACTTTGGACCCTGGCTGAGATGCTAAGCGTGTTCTGCACACAATCGCTGATGGCACCGTCCGCTAGCTTGTGCAGTCCTGACGTTTTTCTTGCATTTTGCTTTGTGGGCTGTACCATAGCACATGGGGTGGCCGCAGACTGTTTTACATTGTTTCTAGCCTCCTGCGTGGATGTCGAAAAGTAAAAGGCTTTAAGAGGGCCACCTTTATTCGTAATTGTTTTTGTGCTAAATTTAAAGTCCTTAAAAATACAATAATGTGAACCTTAATTCAGCGAATGACCTCTCGTTGCATCTATCCCCCCACTTAATGGTTAAAAGGAATAGTCAAACATTCGCTCACTTTTAGTGAGGCACAGCAAATTATTACCATAAATTCATTTATGGAGTCAGATGAAATAACGAGTAAATATATATATGATTAATGTATTTAACCAACCAATACTTTGCATGAGTGAGGACAGAACACGTGAACCTTCCCCGTGTATTGGCGAACCGGCATTGGACCAATATATCGGGCCTTACAGCCTTTTAAACTATATAGACTACTTCTGAACGAGCACGCAGTCAGCTATAAATGATAACGGCAGCCCCCCACCCATCATTTAATTGTGACTTAAGAAATTATCTTTTGTATAATATATTTCCTTTTTTCTTGCATTTTGCGCTGTACCATAGCACAGGGGGTGGGGGGTGGCTGTTATCATTTATATCCTCTTGCATGGACGTTGATAAGTATATAAAAGGCTAACACAGCACAAAATGTAAGAAAAAAAAGGAAAAATATTCAATATTATTAAAAAGATAATGTCTTAAGTCACAATTTAGCAAAAGTAAAATTGAAAAAAAAAAGGAGAGGAAATGGCAATTATCCATTGATAAAGTAACTGGGGGGAGAAAAAACTTTTTTAATGGACAATAGCCCAATAATAAACCATTAATCCGCTCTAGTTTGGACTGCAACGCTATTATTTACCTCATCTTGGATAAAGGGCTTCTGCATGCAATAGAAAAACCCTACATGCACTTTCCCAACATTTGTTTTAATATTCTTAAAAGTAATGTAAATTAAGTTTACAAGTTGCAACAAGTGTGTTTTTTGCTGTGGGTTTATGGGGTGGCCTAGAATAGATGAGCATTAAACATTGAAATAGGAAATACATTTCAGATTTCAATATTAATAAAAAAAAATAAAAAAAAAAAGAATCTTACACCATTAATTAATTAATTAATTAATTAATTAATTGTAACTGCAGTGTAAATACATTCATGAACTGAATTAAACAGTCTGTGATAAATTCAAATTTAGATGCAGCTTTTAGGAGTAAAAGCCATGGCCATTGTATCTCAAGTGAAAGAAATGACTGGAGTAAAGTGTGTCAGTTAGTCTGTGGAGTCAGTCTCTTGGCAGGCTAAAAATCTGAGATACTGTGTCTCTAAATGTAGTCCAAGAGTTGTTGGTTGACTAGTCGAATATCATGATCCTTCCTTACTAAAGTAGGGGTGTAAAGATACACTCATATCGCGATTTGGTAAAATACACAATACTGTAATCACAATACCAGTTAAATGTCGCTCTGTTACTGAAACTTAGCTTTTTTTCTCACGCAGTATAAACGCTTTCAATGCAGGCATTCATTGGATCTCTTAAAAGTCATGCCAACAACAACTCTTGCGCTGCTCACTGTTTCCCTTTTCTCCCTCTATAAATACACTTACATAAGAATAAACCATCTAAAAAGCTTTGAATCATCATAATAAAACTACAAATCTGATATGGTGATTTAAATGATGTTTGTGCTTTCACTGTGAGGAGTATGTGCTTCAGATGAACAATGCAATCAATCATCACAGTTTTAACGTGTCAAAATAAATGTTTCCAAACGTTAAGAGGTTAGTTAATACAAGTTAGGAAAATGGACTTTAAATAGAGGGACAGAAATCTCTCAGGTTTCATAAAAAATTTTGATGAATGAAAATCTTATGGGTTTAAAACGACACAGGGGCGAGTGCATGATGAAAGAATAAATTTTTAAAATATATTATAATAAATAAATATTAAAAAAGTTATTTATAATACCTTATAAATAAGGTAAGCTCAGTCTTAACTATATTGCGAATGATTTTCACATCCACGATACTTTGTCACATTTTTTTTTAAATATTGCTATATATCATTTCACCCCTATTCCCTAGTACCTGATCTTGGGTGAGCAGCTGAGCATCACGTTCATTCCTGTGTCAGTCATGTTACAGTCCTCCAGATTCAGATAAACCTCTTTATCTCTGGACTGAGTGATCACGTAAGCCAAAGCACAACACTGATGAGGGTCGAGATCCTCTTCAGGCTCAAGCTGATGGTCCATCTTCTCCAGGAACATTGAACATGCTTTAGGAGACTGGAGCTCATACAAGCACTGACACACATAGAGAAGATCAAACTCTTCACTTTCACTCTGAGGTTGGAGGAACGTTTCCAAAAACTTCTCAATGAACCAGTCAGATGTTTTCTTTATCTGATCCTCTGGGAAGAGGCATTTGATGAATTTAATGTTGTGTTCTCCCAGAAGTCCACATAGGAAGGGAAGAACATGTTTCATGTGTTTATCCTCTTCAGTCTGACAGAGTTGTAGGACTTTCTCAATTTCATCTGGATGTAGAAGAAGCCACAAAGCTGAGAAGAATTCCTGCATTGTGTTGTGGAGAAAAGCACAGTACGTTGTTGCAGATGTAGGCGAGTCTCTTGTTGTGATCATCTTCAGAAAAGCACAAAATATGTCTGTCTCATCACGAGTAATAAGGTTCAGGGTTTTCTGCATAGTTGCATTGAATGCAATTTCCATCAAGAGATGAACCTGATCTTTGATCTCTCTCAGGTATTTATCTATTTGCTTAATTGTTTTCTTTCCATGTGTCATCACAGCAACACGGAAAATGTGGATGTACATTTCTGTGACTGTGCGTGGATGGTTGAAAATTTTGTCATTTTTAAATTGAATCAAGTCTACAATCATGAATGCATACATTGGCACATGGCTGAGACTGAACAGCTCTTGATTCTTCAAAACAACATCTAGAAATACAGGATCGTGACCCAACATCTTCTGATAGTAAGCGTTGATAGACTCTTCACTGAATCCTTGGACATACACTTTCCGTGTCGGCCAGTCGAAGAAAAGTGGATCATATTCCACCTCTGATCTGCATGTTATTATAATCTTGGCATCAGGCAGGAGCTCGTGGTTCATGATCTTCCATAAGGTGGAATTTTCTTCTAAATCGACGACACCATCAAATACAATGACAACTTTCTCAGAGTTTTCCTCAATATCTTGAAACACGTCCTTTCGGTCTTTTTCCATTGGTTTTAAATATGCATCAAAGAAAAAAGACTCCAAATTGACAATGCTAGAACTGTGAGCCAAAACACTTTCATCAAAGTAAAACATGTAGTCCAGCTCTTGGTCATCTTTCTCTGCCCACAGACGCAACATTTCCTGGACAACTGTAGTCTTTCCTATTCCAGGTTTGCCTATGAGGAGGATGTTCTTATCTTGGCATCTCAGCAGATTCACAAGTGAAAGCGCTTGTTGCTCAGTAGGAATGTAAGAGATCAGCTTTTTGGGCCGTAGCTTTTTGCATTTTTTGTTTTTCCATTTTATTTTGCATTGAGGAGTTTTCACCACAGAGTCTGTCTCTAAAACAACAGGTATAAAATGGAAATTTACTTGTGCCTTGTCATTCGGATATTTACAGCAATCCCTTTTCAGAATCCTTTTTGCTTTCTTCTTGAGTGCTGTCTGGTAGTTTTGACAGGGCTTTGTTCCTAAAACAGCAACAAAAACAAAGATTTATATTGAGATGTGTTCACTTACTGTCTTTTTATTGAAATGTTTTTCATTTATCTACTCACCAAATGAATAGCTGACCTCTTCATCTTCCCATCTGAAGGGAAAACAGCTGATCCAGGAGTGCAAATCAGGATGTAATGTCCTCTTCTTAGTGACATCCAAAACCCTGAGTAATTCATAGCATGCCATTTGCCCTTTGTTAATGGCCCAATCCAATATACATCTAGCTTTATCAAACTCTGTCCTCTCGGCTTTGAGAGCATCGACCTCATGGTCATTGAAAACACTCTGCTGATAAAGATTCTCAATGATCAGAGGAAGGTTCTTCATATGGGTCACCAGATTTCTCCTGGCGTTTTTGAGGAACTCAATTGCAGATTGCCGTGCACATGCCATGCTGCAGGCATTTCAAACCTGAGGTACAAGACAGAAGTTTAAGCATTTTCATGCAACAGTATTACAAGTCTCAATAATATTTATTAGCCAAGAACTGGAGAAATTGGATCCACCAATTTTAACTGTATCTTATCGCAAACGGAATCTCGTGAAAAAAATAAGTTTGACACTTTTCAGCACGTTGCTGTCAGTAGTGATGGGACATTTGAACCGAGGCGTCGGAGCGTGTGTCGAGAAAAAGTGGGCGTGCCAGATGAAGCCGCGATTCGAGGCTTGTGTTGTTAACGTGAAAATCACGTGACTAATGACAAACGAGGCCTCGGTTTGTGTGGATACGTCATCGGTTCGGTCTGAGTGTCGCTTCCGGATAAAAGGCGGTTCGAAACTCGCGCCACCTTGTGGGTGTTGCAGGAGTAGTAGAAGCAGTTGTAGTAGTGTCAGAGAGTCAGAGAGTTAGATGATAACTGTTGTGTCATATGTGAGGGCTGTATATTATTAGCCTACATTATCAGGTTAGAATAGTTAAAGTAGGCCTATATTATTATTATAGTAGGCCTAGCTATATTATAGTCTTGTTATATTACTTAGATAAGTTTATTTGTATTGCTCTGGATTTTTGCATCTGGACTGGACTGCTTTTTGATTTGGATTGCCCTTTTGGATTTGTTTGCTTTTTGTGACTCTTCTTTTTCCTGGTAATGGACAAGCAAGAAAGAGGAGATCCTCCCCTGTCTGGGCTCAACAGAAGCATCAGTGTCCTCATTTGTACCACTGCCATTTTTACGTTCCCCTGCATCCCCTGCATCCCCTGTTCCTTGTGAAAGGATATTTTCCAAGGCTAGAGAGATTTTGTCCAAGAAGAGGAATCGTCTAAACCCCAACACACTTGAAATAATTCTGTTTCTCAATAAAAAATCTATTGTAATCCTTCCTTCCGGACCATTCTGTTGCAGTTTACTTTAATCTGTTATCTATAATCTGCTAAATGAATAAATGTACTTTATTACACCCCCTCTAACATAAGCACTGCACTCAACACAGTGTCACTGTTGTTGTTCATACTGTCACTATCCAAACAATTTATGAATAATTAATAAACTGTGTGTGTGACTCTGCACAAGTAAATTCAGACAGAGAAAGATACATATTTTATAATATACACAGTAATGGACAAATGTCTGATCATGTCTTTTTATTATTGCAAATGAAAGGTTACAGACATCAACAGTGAGTAGCCTACAAAATAAATAAATAAATAAATATTTGTATTTATAAAAATATTTTTATAAAATATACATTTAAATAAAAATATACAAATAAATATAAATAATTATTTGTATATTTACATTACAAATAAATATTTGTATTTCTAAAAGTATTTTATAAAATATACATTTTTTTATTAAAAAAAATATATTTTTTTATAGAGGGAGGGAGGGAGGGGGGGCGTGGCTCTGAACACTGGTTCAGAATGAATGAATTTGTCTGCTATTTCTTTGCACAGTAGCTAGGTGTCACTAGTGAGCAATGCTGAATGAAGCTTCGAGTAATGAGCCTTTGGCTGAAGCAATGGACTGCGAGGTCTCAGTGGTTCAGGAAGCCTCATTTTGCCATCACTAGCTGTCAGGGTTCTGGTAGATGAAAGTAACAAGGACTCAAGTACAGGACAATGGGTATTAATTAGGTAAAAATTTAACACAAAAACTACCCCATGGGGAAAAACAAGACAGGTGGCAAGACTTCAACTAGAATCGGCATGGACAGGAAACATCAGACAAGATTTAGACGATAAACCAGCACAGGACTGGAAACACAAGGAGAATAAATAGGGAGAGCAAACAAGGAGGTAACGAGGGAGGAAAGGTGGGGCAAATTAATCAATAATCAGGTAACAAGATGGGAGGGGCTAGACAATCACAGGAGAGCACATGGCACACGGAAACATACATGACAAGCCATGTGCTCACACTAAACATGACAAAAACACAAGCACATGGCCAGTAAAACAAATCCCAAGCCATGTGCTCACACAAAACGAGACATGAACACGCAGCCAACACGCAGCCAACGACCAGGAAAGCCAAGACAGCATATTACAGCCTCCATTAACACCACAGCCACTCTCACCGCTATCACTATCTCCTACATCCCCATTGATGTGTTTCTCAGAGAAAATGGAAAAACTAGTGTATGCTGGAACCCAATTCGCTGGAAGCCCCCAGATATCAACCAGAAAAACATCACTACCACCAAAGTCTATGGGCGCAGCTCGCCCTCTCCCCCCTCCCCCTCCTCCCCGAGCATTAAGGCCCCTTCCACAACGCCAGGGCCCACAACTTCCACCGTCTGCTCGAGGTGTTACAAAATCAACTGATACCAGCTCCAAGTGATTTGTGCCGGGTCCCCGCTGTGATAACAGTAACTTTCTCAAATGTTTACAGAACAAGCGGGAACCCAGTGTTCCTGTATCATCTGTTCATTCACATGTTAGAAAGTCTAAGGCCTTTAAAAGCCGTACAGCAAACCCATCTAATCTGGTGCCTATCACACGACAAACTAAGATTGTGGACACAAAAAGCAAGACTGTTAAGTTAGCACTTTTAAACATCCGCTCACTTAAAAATAAATCACTTCTAGTCAATGACTTTATAAGCACATACAACCTGGACTTTATATTTCTAAATGAAACTTGGCTAGAAGCCAGCTGCAGTGCAACAATCCTCAATGAAACATCTCCTCCGAACTTTACCTTTATGAGTGTCTCCAGAGCTGGAAGGAGAGGTGGGGGTGTAGCTGCTCTTTTTAAAGATGTCTATCAATGTAAGCAAATATCATTTGGTAATTACCCGTCTTTTGAATATCTGGGTATTGTGTTAAAAGGTGCTCCACGGATTTTACTTATCACTATTTACAGGCCTCCAAAATACTCTTCAGCCTTTGCTGAAGACTTTACAGAACTGTTATCAATAATTTCCTCAGAGTTTGACAGTTTCACTATTGCTGGAGATTTTAACATTCACATAGATAATTCAGAAAATAATATGGCAAAAGAAATCAATACTGTTTTAAAAACTTTTGATCTGATTCAACATGTACATGGGCCCACACACAATCGTGGACACACTCTAGATTTACTTATCAGTAAGGGTCTAAACATTTCATTGAATGATATTAAGGATGTCGCACTCTCTGATCATTACTGTATTTTCTTTGATTTATTGATCTCTCCTGCCATTGAAGTTAGATCTGTGTCTGTCAAGAAGAGATGCCTAAATGAGAACACTAGTGTACTATTTATGAAGGCCATATCCCTAAGACCGAGCATATCTGCTGACTCGGTTGATTCTCTCCTTGTTTCTTTTAACTCGAAGGTTAAAAATGTAATTGATGATATTGCTCCTGTGAAAGTCAGGAAGAATGGTAAACAAAAAGCACCTTGGAGAAACTCAACAGCAGTGCAAATTATGAAAAGACAATGCAGAAAATCAGAGCGCATGTGGCGAAAGACAAAACTTGTAATCCACTATAACATCTATAGAGACACCATTCGTGCTTTCAATATGGAACTAGGCAAAGCTAGACAGACTTTCTTCTCCAATATCATAAACAGAAACCTAAATAATACTCGAAATCTCTTCGCTACTGTCGACAGACTAACAAATCCCCCAAGCCAGATTCCCAGTGAAATGCTCTCCGACAGCAAGTGTAGTGAGTTTGCTACCTTTTTCTCTGAGAAAATCAATAATATTAGAAAGGTGATCAGCACATCCTTGAGTTGCACTGAGGTCAGACAGATCAGACTACAACCTGAGAAAGTAGTTACTATGTCTGATTTTGAAGAAATTGATGGCAAAATTCTGAAAGAAACCGTTCAGCACCTTAAAACATCAACCTGCGCCCTTGACACACTTCCCACATCTTTTTTTAAAAGTGTGTTAGACTGTTTAGAAGCAGATCTCCTAGAAGTGGTAAATGCCTCACTTTTCTATGGAAGTTTTCCAAACTCCCTTAAAACTGCTGTTGTCAAACCCCTCCTGAAAAAGAGCAATCTGGATAAGACTATATTAAGCAACTATAGACCGATCTCAAATCTTCCTTTCACAGGCAAAATCATTGAAAAAGTTGTCTTCAACCAGCTGAACAAATTCTTAAACTCAAATGGATACTTTGATAATTTTCAATCTGGTTTCCGACCGCACCACAGCACAGAGACGGCGCTCATTAAGATAATAAACGATATTCGCTTAAATACGGATTCAGGCAAATTATCAGTGCTGGTTCTACTCGACCTCAGTGCTGCATTTGACACTGTCGATCACAAAATACTTCTGGACAGGCTGGAAAACTGGGTGGGGATTTCTGGGATAGTCCTAAAATGGTTCAGGTCATACTTAGATGGGAGAGGTTATTATGTGAGTATAGGTGACCATAAGTCTGAGTGGACGCCCATGACATGCGGAGTCCCTCAAGGCTCAATTCTTGCGCCACTCCTGTTCAACCTGTATATGCTCCCAATGAGCCAAATAATGAGAAAGAACCAAATCGCTTACCACAGCTATGCAGACGACACACAGATCTACTTAGCCCTATCGCCTAACGATTACAGCCCCATTGACTCCCTGTGCCAATGCATCGATGAAGTCAACAGCTGGATGTGCCAAAACTTTCTACAGTTAAACAAAGACAAAACTGAAATCATTGTGTTTGGAAACAAAGATGAAGTTCTCAAGGTGAACGCATACCTTCACTCTAAAGGTCAAACAACTAAAAATCAAGTCAGGAATCTTGGTGTGTCTTTAGAGTCAGACCTTAGTTTCAATAGTCATGTCAAAGCAATAACTAAATCAGCATACTATCATCTGAAAAATATTGCAAGAATTAGATGCTTTGTTTCCAGTCAAGACTTAGAGAAACTTGTTCATGCTTTCATCACCAGCAGGGTGGATTATTGTAATGGACTCCTCACTGGCCTTCCCAAAAAGACCATAAGACATTTGCAGCTCATACAGAACGCTGCTGCCAGGATTCTTAGCAGAACCAGAAAATATGAACATATCACA
The DNA here is from genome assembly GCF_964197995.2 of Scardinius erythrophthalmus. Lineage (NCBI taxonomy): Eukaryota > Metazoa > Chordata > Actinopteri > Cypriniformes > Leuciscidae > Scardinius > Scardinius erythrophthalmus. Next base: position 12,253,986 of record NC_138221.1, read on the forward strand.
CCAGTACTCAGGTCATTACACTGGCTGCCAGTTACTTATAGGATTGATTTTAAAGTATTATTACTAGTATATAAATCATTTAATGGCCTAGGACCTCAATACATTGCAGATATGCTCACGGAATACAAACCCAACAGATTACTCAGATCATTAGGATCACATCAGCTAGAAGTTCCAAGAGTTCACTCTAAGCATGGAGAGTCTGCTTTTAGCTATTATGCCAGCCGCAGCTGGAACCAGCTTCCAGAGGAGATCAGATGTGCTCCTACAGTAGTCACATTCAAATCCAGACTCAAAACACATCTGTTTAACTTTGCATTTAATGAATGAGCACTGTGTCACTGTCTGTCCGACTGTTTATACTGTGTCTTATTTTAGTCTTTATTCTAAACTGTTTTAATTATTTTTAGTTCTTTCTCGTTTCTTTATTTTAAACTGTTCTTTATTCTAAACTGTTTTAATTATTTTTAGTTCTTTCTTGTTTCTTTATTCTAAACTGTTTTGTATATTCTTATTTCTTCTGTTTATTTTTAATAGTATGTAAAGCACTTTGAATTACCATTGTGTATGAAATGTGCTATATAAATAAACTTGCCTTGCCTTGCCTTGCCAATGGGAACACTCATAAGTTCACACAAAACATGACATGAAAGCACCCGGCAGATGTAAGCTACACAAAACACAACACATGTGGACAGAAGAGCGTACGGTTCGATCGAACTTGAAACCGCACGCTCACACGACAATACAGAGCACACGAGAACGAGTGAAAGCTCATCCTGTGCGCTCATAACAGAATACAAACACGCGGAGCATGAATGTCTGAATTCCCACAACACAACACAGGAGTGTCAGGGCTCTGTCACAAAACCAAGAAATAGACTAGACAGAAGTGACAGAACCCTGACAGTTGCAGGAGACGATTAAATCAAGGTATTCAGCACGTTTACGTTTGATGATGTTGACAACTTCACAACATTAAAAGAGCTGTTTGCCAAATACTTCAAACCACGGAAAAACCTGACATACCCGAGATATTTGTTCTTTATTAAAGCACAAGGTCGATTGATGCTTATGCGACGGACTTAAAGAATAAAGTGAAGGATTGTGAATTTGGAGAACTTACAGATTATACTTATACCAGACCGGATTGTTTGTGGTATTACAAATGACCAGATCAGATGCAAGAAAAAAAATACTATGGAGGTCAATGGGGTCCATCAAGTGTCTGGTTAACGACATTCTTAAAAATATCAATATTGTCTTCAGCAGAAGAAGAAAAAATTCATGCAGGTTTGAAACTACTTGAGGGTGAGTAAATGACGACAGTATTTTAATTTTTAAGTGAACTATTCCTTTAACCCTACAGAGAGAAGTGGATATTTGCCGTTCCAGTGAAGTGAGTCAAAACCTATTAAAATCACTGCAAGAATAAACAGAAATTCCCATGCACAAAATTCACAAGCAGAAGAATGTGAAAAAGGAAAAAGAATGTGTTCAGCCAAAGAAAGATTAAACCTTAGGAGAATGCACAAGAAGTAGATATAAACACAAGCCAAAAAATGCCCTGCATACAGACAGAAATGCAAAGCCTGCATATATAAGCGCACAAACAGAGAAACAATGTACTGTAGAATTCATGGAATCGGAGTTATCAAGCAGGGAAAAGCAGGATGTCCAAAAGCAGGCTAATCGTGGTGATCTTTCGTAGTGCACTTTTTATTATTTTACTGATTTGGTGTTATCACTTATCAGCTACTAACACATTATGAAGAAACTTATGAGCATCATATGATACAGTATCATTGAAACAAAGTATGTTGTTATGGGAAGGAGGCGGGAACCGTCGAACATTTAAACAAATTAGTAATAAAACAAACACAAAACGAAAGTAAAAATGGCAGCCCCTCACGGACGACTGCCGCACACACATAAACAAAACAGAACTAAAAAGTCCAGGACTGGTCCTCTCTCGTCCTTCACTGTCGTCGCTCTCTTCCTTTTATGGTTCCGTAGCTCCTGGTTCCGTGAGAGATACGAGACCGTGTCGGGCGCGCAGGTGACGCTTATTCTCTCACGGCCCTCATCCTGCTTGCCCAGTCATCTATACGATGTCATGATTAGGATTTTGCGAAGATGATGACGGTTGCGGCGGAGAGAGCATGCTCTTATGTGTGCCGTACCAGAGTTTGTTTGGAACCAGACCGAGACCAGTTGTTTGGTATTCACACATGCCCAAAAGATCCGCACCAAGGGGGAAACAAACTTGAGTTCGATTCAATCGAACCAAACAAGACAGGTGTTAATACACCCTTAGACACAGGTGCAGATTGTAATGTCATATCAGCGCGAGAACTGGATGCACTAAAGATCGACAGAAGTTACATGAGAGAATCACGATGGAGACTAGTGACGTATCCAGGTCAAAAGATCAGGCCCTTGGGCCAGCAATGCCTTGAATGCCAGTACAAAGACATGGGCTGTGTCCGAAATCACACTCTCTTGAGTAGGTACTTATTTTAAATAAGTAATTACTTCACGACTGTTAATAAAGTATATTCTATATAGTAAGAATGTGTGTAGTATGAATGTAATATAGACGTACTACATCTACCATGTTGTCATTATCATGTGACCTACCAGCGTCGGTTGTGTCACTTCACTGCCGCTATCAAGTCCTCTACCGTGGCCTCATGGGATAGTAAAGTTTCCATCGTATGCACACTTCAGAATCTTGCTGGAAGTAGTAGGTCATCCGGGAACTTTTTGCCTGCTCTTTTATGAGTACTGTGAATTCGGACATACTTCTTTTGTCACATACTGTTTTTCACCTGCTATATAGTAGGGAAGTATGTGATTTTGAATGCAGCCAAGCTGTACACTCTTGAATTTCAGGTCATAGAGCAAAATGCCAGTGCAACTCTGGAAGAAAAGAAAATCGTGCAACACATTGTGAGTAATAAAAAGGATGTATGAAATAAAAAGTGACACCTCAAAAGGTATTCTCAGTGAATTTGAAGATTTGTTCACAGGACTGGGTTGTGTTCCACATTCAGACAAAGCCTGGGGTCATGCCAGTGATTCACAGTGGCCTTAAAAAAAGACACTGAAAGAGAACTGAAACTTATAAAAGAGATGGGTGTCATTAAAAACAAAACAGACTGAGCCCACAGAATGGGTAAATAGTATGGTAACATTAGTAAAACCCAACAAGATTAGGATCTGTATAGAACCTCAAGATCTAAACAGAGCAATATTAAGGGAACACTATCCTCCTAAAATGCTTGAGGAACTTGTTGCAGAAATGCCAAGAGCCAAGATGTTCTCTGTGGTGGATGCAAATCAGGGATTTTACAGATCCGGCTGGATGATGACAGTTCTAAACTCTGTACATTTAACACACCCTTAGAGAGGTACAGGTTTTACAAGGCTTCCTTTTGGGATTTCATCAGCTCCAGAGCGGTTCCAAAGGTGTTTGTCTCAGTATCTGGAAGGAGTTGTTAATGTAATGGACGACATTCTTGTGTGGGGAGAAGACAAAGACTCACATGACAGCAGACTGAGGAGGCTGTTAGAGAAACTGAGAAGCATAAACCTAAAACTGAACAAAGACAAATGCAAGATTGGCCAAAGTGAAATCTGCTAAACATAATTCACGTGCAGAGCAAAGACGGACTGAAACCTGACAAGGAAAAAGTGAGAGCTATTCTTGAGATGCCGGAGCCACAGGACAAGTCAGCCCTGCAGAGGTTCTTAGGCATGTTGCATTACTTAGCAAAGTTCATCCCAAATCTTTCAGAAGTGATTGCACCTCTCAGAAAGCTGCTGGAAGGAGAAACTCTGGCACTGGGAGAGTGAACAAGACAGCTTCAATCTCCTGAAAATGCTAGTGAGCTAAGCAACAGTGTTGAAATGTTATGATGTGAGCCAGCCAGTTACCTTGTCTGAGGATGCCAGCTCAGAAGGCCTAGCTGTGATTCTTCTATTCTGTGATTCTTCAGGAGGGACAGACAGTAGTGTACGGCTCGAGAGCACTGATAGACTGTGAACAAAACTATGCACAAGTTGAAAAAGAGCTGTTAGCAATTGTGCATGGCTGTGAAAAATTTCACCTGTACAGTCACGTTTCCACTGTCACTCCTGGGGCTTCCTCTGGGCCAACGGCCAGGTTTTTTTGGCCTGCCAACTGGAGCTTGAGCAGTAGTTACGAAGTCAGAGACAGAAGCACCGCAGATGATCTCACATACCAGCTAACATCAGCATTAAAGACGTTTAGCTTAAAACTCACTTACAGACAGCAGCGAGTGCTTGAAATAACTTCTGTTTATGATACAATGTGATTCTGATCACCGCATAAGGCAGAAATATTTATATGTGATGCTGAAGAGAATACTTTACACGCTAACCATTACCATAGTAACCATGGTAATTACGATCGCTTGAAAAAATCAGACAAATCATATAGGCTATCACAATCGTGTATTTATTTTATCTGTCAGTACGTCTCGTCTCTTTATACCGGACAGTGTGATCCATATTTAGCTCTGCATATATAAACATACTGTCCTGTGACGACAAATAAACAGAAACAGACGCAACTGAATAAATATGTCTCCTCTTTCTTTTGTGAAATAACAGTAAATACCACTTTATTTCTGTGTGAGTAATGAGCAGACATGACAAATTTATTCATTATGATCAATGTGTCACTTTCTTATTGTAAAACTGTGGTAAAACATTTTAAATCTTTAAGTAAGCAACACAAATCCCAACAAACAGCCGCTTTTATCATGTTCGTTTTGCAAACTCCCTAGTTTCCAGTGATTTCTTGACGGGTGAAATGACCTGTCAGGAAATCAACTCGTGAAGCACACATGTGTATTTTAAAGCGCAAGGAAAAAGCCAGAGACGTCTTGTTCTGGCCAGGGATGGCAAAGCAAATTGAAGATGTTGTCAGTAAATGTGACATCTGCAATAAGCCCAGAAACAGCAATTCCAGAGAACCAGATGAACTCTTTCAGATACTGGTAGAGAGTTTGTAAGTGCTAAAAGGCGAGCATTTGCAGCCAGCTGGGAGTTCATTCATACTACCTCAAGTCCTGAGACATTGCTCTTCTGGAGTATAGAAACACGTTGTTGGATGGGATAGGCCTTTTCCCTGCACAGTTACTCATGGGAAGAAGCCTGAAATCAAAGATTCCAGTGTCAAAGAAACTGCTGATGCCCAAGGTTTTCCGGCAGGTGCGTAATCGACTGAGAAACAGGCAAGTCAGACAAAAGCAGTACTTTGATTGTGAGACAAGAAAGCTACATGAAATGAAGAAAGGTGAAAGAGTGAGTATTAGACAGGATAGCACCTGCTCTCAACTAACTTGAACAGCCAAAGTCTTACACTGTTCAAACACCAGACAGTCGCATCTTCAGACAGAATAGAAGAGACTTGCTGAAAGCAAAGGAGACAGTGTGTCCTTCAACTCAAACTGAAGCTGTGGAAGACTTACCTGTTGTTTCACCAGATTTAGAGCTGAATTCAGAACAGGACCACAACGTGGACAATAATGCCAGTGCAAGTTGTTCAACTTCTGTGAATGCTATGAATTCTACAGTGAGAAATAGTAAATTGCATTCAATGAATAATGAGAGACTGCCAATTTGGTGGAGATATCAGAGTGTCTAACTAGGTACCGGGTGAAAAACAGTGACTGTATAGTTCTAACCCTGGTGAAAAAAAAGAATATGCTAAGTATACTTGCAGCCAGACTAATTTAGTATACTTCAAGTGTGTTAATTATTAGTTAAATTGAAGTGTGCTTTTTGAAACTAATTTTGTACTAAGTATATTTTAGTTGTAATTAAATTGTAGTAAAGCATAACTAAGTGTATTTAGTGTACTTTGGTGTACTAAACTGGAACAACTTCAAGTATACTTGAAAAAAAGGTTTACGAAAATGTGAAATGTGTAAATGTAAATATTAAAGTGTACTTTATTTGTGTTACAAGTACAATACAAATTCATAACTAAATTATTATTATTATTATTATTGCCTAGGATAGTAGCTAGACAGGAAGTGAGGTGGGAGAGAGAGGGGGGACGGGATTGGGAAACACTTGCCCACGAGGCTATCGGTGCCAACCATAAGTGTATACCAAAGTGCACACTTTGTCTTCAATAACAAATGCACATTTAATAGACAAATAATAGGCTACTAAGCTATACTTTGTACAAAATACTATTGTATACTATAATGTATTTTGAAAGTATACTTTCAATGTTACAATGATCATTTCCAGCACACAGTTAAAATATACCTAAAATATATCTTTAATAAAGTGCAAAAAATAAACTGAATTTTCACTTCAAGTATATTTTTCTAAAATGTCTTTTTAGAAAATTTACTAAAGTACAATTATTTTAAAGTGTGTGAAAAGTTGTATTGTGAAAATCGGTAAAAGCATGATGCTAATATACTTTTAATATATGTAAAGATAGCACAAAGATTATTGTACAAAGATTATTGTACAAAAGTATTGTACTGATTGTACTAGATAGTAGGCTACAATCAGTACAATAAAGATACTAATGTACAATAGTACAATATAGTATATTTGCAACGTACTATTGAAAAGGGGAAACTATTTCCAAATACAATAAAGTATACTTTTAAGTTTATTGTTATATACAAGTTTTGTTAACGTTTAAAAAGAAAAAAATGAGAGATGTCTTCACATGTATGATGTGTAGCCTCCATGTTGTAATGTAATGTAGTGAACGCTGTGAGGCGCTATTGCATCACCATCTTCATTATAGGCAAACACTCCTGTCATCAATACATTACAGTGGCATTTATTATTATGAAATTATATTTAATTATTAAATGATAATGCAACTGTTGTAAATTGAATCTTTAACTCAACGTTGTCACATAAAAAAAGTCATACTTCTAGATTAAGTTCCATGACCCTCAAATACACAAGATCGCCTCGAGATCAGTCTCCGATTCACAAACAAGTGTAAAAACGAAACCTAAACCAAAACACAATTGGTCTCAATGAGGGCTAGATTAGTTTGTATTTCAAGTTGTTTAATTCGCGTAATTTCTTAGTTTCACAGTATATTCTCAAAAGGCTCTGATGGTGAACAGACGAAGACAACAATATGGTTAAGCCATGCGACGCGATTATAGAGACTACGTTAAACATGCATTCAAAGACATAAGCTATAGTTCGGCAATCCATGAAAGCATACGTAGAAATAAATTAAACGAACTTTCATGAATAAACTAAAGATGCGATCTATGCAGTACAAGCAATGTGCGGATTACCAATAATACACTTAGAAGAGTTTTTAAGTGTTCATTGATCAGACAAATGAAATCGAGTTATGAATCAGTTATGAAATAAAAATGATTAAATTAGATTCCAGCGAAACATGGTCCATTTAAAATATCAAACGAAGCAATGCTAACAATTTGGACTTAATATTAATTACCTGCCATTCACCTCTACAGCAACTTAGGGGTACCAAAACTGTACAGGAAACTCCACCAGAAGCCCTGTCCCAGATGGCACACACTGGACTTGTGGACTTCCTCAGAGTCCACACTTTGGTGACGTCAAGTAGTGCAGACCTATAGGGCCCTTGGCGCGAGTCCACGAGGGCGCATTGAGAGGTATTTTTGGGACAGACTCGATCGTCACGCCGGAAATAACGGCCTGGTTGTTGTTGGACAGGAGAAATCAAATTTTTGCGCTCCGACGTCTTATCTGCATGTCAACTACACATCCTAATTTTACAGTTCTATATTTTGATATTGTGCATATATCACCTGTGCATTAGACAATAGATATATCATGTTTATTTAAATGATGTATACTGTACATAATAATATATAATGTTCCATTTGAACTAATGTAAATTGAATACATGTTAACGCTTTATAAGTTGCAAAATGAAAATGTATTGCAGAAATGATTAGGTATAACATGTTAAAGCAAAAAATGCAGCAAAATGATCATTTAAATGTTATTTTTTTAATTGCATTTACACTCTTACGATTTTCATTAAATATCCCGAAATGAAAGTCGCAAAATTCAACGTGCAAATTGAAAATGCATTCCGAGCCGATCACATCCCCCCTCTCACCCAGTCAATCACTATTAGGCTACAATCGCTATTGCATCACTATCTTCATTATAGGCAAACATTTTGTAAGTTTGTTAGTGTTCTTTAATCAGTCTGGCTTTAATATACCTCTGATATAAAATATAACCTCTGTTATGAAATAAAACAGAAATATGGAAATAATGTTGTGCCTGTTACAGTAGCTCTAAGGTGAGCTAGTACATGGCTACATGACTCCTAACCCTAACATCTTACACACACCTTACATTTTATTATGGCCAATACTAACAAACATGCTTACACACAAACAATGTTTGTGATCAAGTTCAATTTATAATGGCAAATTACTATGACTGAGAGTGACAAACACACTGAGACTGAGACACACACAGACACACACATTAGTTATATTGAAAAGTCAGTATTGAATTAAAAGCTTTCAAAATCCTTTTTTTTTTTGCCATAATCCTTATTTCATAATGTTACATCTCACCCCAGGGTATGTTACAGGGTATGTTATTTCACTCATCGTGTTTGAAACTAAACCATGCATTCCCTGTTTGTGTTGCAAAGATTATAGCATGTCATTTGATAGCAGACACGTGAAACTAGTTTGAATCACATTTTGAGCACACTGACTTAAAAGTACTTCAAGATATAGACAGAAAGGTCAAAAATGTTACAACCACCCCTGGTCTCCCCTACAGGAAACTGTTTCTGCAGCGCTTCCTTTCTCACAGTATTATTAATGATTCCTTATCTTTCACGAAACTGCAAATTACCAATAACTTTTCCTGAATCATCAACATTTATTTTCTGCAGATGCTGATAGTAGCAGGACATTTAATCATAAGCAGGCCCATACATAATCTATGGACTTTTTCCTTATTTATTTTAAGACCATCTGAAGAATGGCTCTATATGGTAATATGTGTTAAACTGAACTAAGAGGACCTGAAAGGTAATAATAATGTTCAGCATGACACATTATTGCCCAAACAGTGAATTTTTACATGCATCTACACACACATACACTCACGGTTCAGTGCCAGGCCGTGCTTGTCCATTTCTCACAGGTAACAGGTAAGTCAATCTCTTCATTCATTTCATTATGGGTTACTTCTTTATCCTGAAATAAAACTTTTTAGACAGATCAGTAATGAGTATATACATAAACTTAGACGGTTCTAGAGAGGGACACTGTAACCTTCACTTATTGTTTTTTCTCATTTTAAATTAAACAGAGAGGAGTAAAAACAAGAGTTTGCATTATTAAACGCAAGCGTTCAAAGCATATTCATTAATGTTAAGACTCTTAAAAAGAAACGTATCTGTGTCAAAATCACTTTATTGTAAATGATCTGCTTAGTGTAGAGTAGTTCTTATGATGTAAATAAAACCAAATGATGCAAGATATATCATAATGATGACAGGAGACGCTAAAGGTGCCTAAACAAAAACAATTGGATAACCCTTTATTTGTTTACATCAGTATAGCCTACACATAAAAAAACACATGTTTATTTTATGTATATTAATGTACACAAATATTGACCTTTAATAGAATATCGTTTATCGATCTATAGCCTATCTTTTTTTCTATCTGTAAATAGCATTACATAAAAATACAATACTCTGTGTAGTGGCTATTTGTCCATAAACTTAAACAAAACTAATAATACCAAACTTCTCAAATGGCCACTGAGGCTACGTCATGGGTTAGGCTTTACTCATGGTTAGAGGTACCAAAATAAACTAATGTCCATAGCAAAAGATGAGTTCGAGGAGGTTTATTTACACATATAAGCAAGCTCACAGACATTTCCTGTTGCCTCTCTCACGCTGTGGTAAAAAACCATATGCCCTCGCAGCCCTCCTGGTTCCTCCCACCTTGACCTATTTATGCAAATTAACATAGCACCACGTGACCAATAAACGACAATGTAAATAAACAAGAAAATAAACAAAGTGCAAAATAGCTCCAACAACCCAGCCCCTAATTGTGACGATAATTTACCCACAATTAACCTTAGCTTTTAGCACAAAGGAGCTATTTCCTGATGATAACCTAAGCACTAAGCTTGAATCTTGCATCTTCAGATTTTCCATGCCTGCAAAAAAAAAAAACAAATAGATAGAAAACAGAGATAGGAGAGAGAATGAGATGCATAGTCAATTGTTAGCCTCCAAGAGAAGACAGAGCTTGGTTATTGGTCTGTCCAGGATGCTGGTCTTCGTTTGGACCTTCACAGAGCGGACCAGTCCTCTTGAGTCAGCTGTGGTACTTAGAACTCTGCCCATCATCCATGAGCCTCTTGGAGCTGTAGCATCAGCGATTACAACAATATCTCCTGGGATGAAATTTCTTTTTTGCTTTGTCCATTTTTGTCTTTCTTGCATTACAAGCAAATACTCTGATGTCCACCTTTTCCAGAAAAGCTCCGCAACGTACTGCACTTGCCTCCATCTCCTCTTAATGTACAGGTCAGATTTTTCGAACAGACCTGGTGGCAGAATGGGCTTGCCTTTCAGCAGGAGAATGTGATTTGGAGTGAGCGCTTCCAAGTCATTTGGATCTTCTGAGACCTTAGTTATTGGCCGGTCATTGAGTATTGCTTCTACCTCACAAAACAGTGTTTGCAGGCCTTCCTCGTCCAGCAGTTGATGTCCAACAACAGAGGTAAGTACACTGCGCACAGAGCGAATCAGACGCTCCCAAACGCCACCTTGGTGAGATGCAGCTGGGGTGTTAAAACTCCACGTCACTCCTTCCTGCACAAAAGTCCTTTCAATTTTAGAGTGATTTAAAGCAGCCAGAGCCTGCCTCAGCTCCTTCTTCGCACCAACAAAATTTGTGCCGTTATCTGACCTCATACTTGTCACAGGTCCTCTTCTGCAGATAAATCTTCGCACAGCATTGATGCAGGAGTCTGTGTCGAGGGAGTTCGCCACCTCCAGATGTATTGCGCGGCTGCTCAGACAGGTAAATATCACTCCATATCGCTTCAGCACAGTTCTCCCTCTCCTCACATCCAGTGGTCCAAAATAGTCCACTCCCGCATTTGTAAAGGGTGCGTTATCAGGCACAACTCGTTCCTCTGGTAAATCGGACATTTTTTGTTCTCCAAGTTTTCCTCTGTACCTTCTGCACACTGTACATTGTGAGAGAATCTTCCTGGCCGCAGAGTTGGCATTTATAATCCAATACTTCTGTCTCAATCTGTGCAGCATGTGATTTCGTCCAGCATGTCCAAGTTGGTAATGGATGTAACGTAATATGAGCTGGGAAACATGCAGATCCTTCGATAGAATCACAGGATGCTTTACCTCCAACGGCAGGGCAGATTTAGACAGGCGTCCACCAACTCTGAGGATGCCATCTTTGATGAAGGGGTCGAGGCGATACAGAGGGCTATCTTTGGAAACAGTCTTTGGGTCGTGTTTTAGTGAGGAAATTTCAGTGCTGAATCTTTGGTTTTGTGCAAACTGAATTATTGCCTTTTCGGCTTCCTCCAAGCGCTCTGATGTCAAGCTGGATCTTCCAAGTGCGGCTTTGAATTTTTTAAGCTCCTTTTCCACATTTTCACTCTGCTTGACCACATATTCTTTCCTCTTTTGGCTCAAAAGTAAAAGTCTTTCTTTCAGCTCCAACAACCAGGCCACTGATGTTTTAAGCTTTCTCCAGGATGAGAAATAGTGAATGAGCCAACTGAGGGAATTGTCACTGTGTGTTGTAACAGCATTCACTTTAAGTTCCCTTTTTACCTCTGGATCATCAGATGGGATGGAGGAGGAGTACAAGTCGAGTTTTGGCCATTCGGTGGAAGACAAATGCAAAAAGTCTGGTCCTTTTAGCCATTTTCCTTTCCCAAACTCCTGAGCTCTTAGTCCTCGAGATGCTTCATCTGCAGGATTATCTTTGGTGTTTACATACCTCCACTGATCTTTGTCCGTGGCTTCTCTTATGGTGCTGACACGGTTGGCAACATATGTGTGAAAGCGCTTTGTTTCATTGAAGATGTACTTGAGAACAGTAGTGCTATCAGTCCAGAAAAATGACCTTTGCAATGGCAACTGTAGCTCCTTCAACAGCATCGTGTTCACTCGAACCGCAAGCACAGCTGCAGCAAGCTCAAGGCGTGGGATGGTTAGTTGCTTTAGAGGAGCAACATGAGCCTTGCCTGTGATGAATGAAACATGCACACTGTCAGTACTCTCCAATCTCAAGTATGAAACAGTGCCATATCCTGATTGACTGGCATCTGAAAAATGATGCAGTTCTGCTTTCACTTGTGTTCCAAAGTTCTTGGGTTTGAGGCACCGTTCCACTTTAAATCCACTCATATGCTGAAGTTCAGAGAGCCACTCAGACCAATGTCTGGAGACGGCACTGGGGACTGGCTCATCCCATTTGAAGTTCATTCTACACAGCTCCTGTAACAGTAACTTGGCAGGGATTATGAAAGGAGACAGAAAACCCAATGGATCATAGAGAGAGCTCACCACAGAAAGGATGCCCCTCCTGGTGTGTGGACTTTCCTGCACTGCAGTCCTGAAGCTGAACGTGTCTCCTTGAACACACCATTGCATCCCCAGAGCTCTTTCCACAGGGAGTTGGTCCCTGTCCAAATCCATGTTCTCCAAACCCACTGCTCTGATATTAATGGGAATAAGTGCAAACACCTTTTGGCTATTTGTGACCCACTTTTGGAGATGGAAGCCGCCCTTTTTACATCTGCATCTTCCTCTGTCACAGTGGACTTGAGACAGTCATCCACATAGAAATTTGTTTTGACTGTGCTGAGGACGTCGGGTGAGTATTGCAGTGCATTATCCTCAGCTGTTCTTCTCAGTGCATAGTTTGAGCAGCTTGGAGAGGATACAGCTCCAAACAAATGCACGCACATCCTGTATTCCTCTGGCTCCGTTGTAACGTCTCCATTGGGCCACCATAAAAAGCGCAAGAAGTTGACATGCTTGTGTGGGACCCGGACCTGATGGAACATGGCGTTGATGTCAGCCATAACAGCGATGGGCTCTTCTCTAAACCGGAGGAGGACACCAATAAGCGTGTTAGTGAAGTCTGGGCCCTGCAGGAGCTGGCTGTTTAATGATGTACCTTTGTAAGTACAGCCGCAATCGAACACAACACGCAATTTCCCTTTGGTTGGGTGATGTACACCATGGTGGGGAATGTACCACACCTTTCCTTGTTTTGGAGTGGGCTCATTTGTGGGAACCTTTTCTGCATATCCTTGCTCCAACATGTTGTTGAGGAAATCAACGTATCGAGCTTTGAATGAAATATCTCTGTTAAATCTCCTCTTCAAACTTTGGAGTCTTTGTAATGCAATGCAGCGATTGTTTGGCAAAACAGGATCTTCAACTCTGAAAGGTAAGTCAATGCAATAATGTTCATTGTTAAGCACTATTGTATCCTTCACAATTTTCATGAATTTAATGTCCTCTCTTGACATCTCAAGTTGTTCATCATATATTCTTTCAGCAAAGCCATGATTGTACTGCTGCATCAACATATTTTCCAAGTGCTCCACAGATATATGATTAGCAGTTACAACAGTGCATCCTGATTTGACACCAGCACCTCCAGAGTCTCCAACACGAAGAGGCCCGTTTATGACCCAGCCAACTCTGGTCCTCACTGCATACGGTCCACCACATTGACTATTTATTAGTTCCCATGGCTCCAAAACTTTGGGAGAGTCAGTTCCAATGAGCAAGTCCACATCTGCATCTACTTCATGTAGCCTAATGCTACTCAAATACGCCCACTTGGCAACATCATCCTGACATGGCACATTGACTTTGGATACAGGCATTTCTGTTTGTGTCAGAACAGATGGCAGCTCAATAAAATCCTCGGTGTCAAAACCAGACACCTCCAGACCAATTATCACAGTGGTATTAATGGTTTTAGTCTGTCCCATTGTCCTTAATAGTATGTTACAGTTTTTACCTGATACTCCCAGCCTTTCAGCCAGACTTGCAGTGCAGAAGGTACCAGAGCTCCCAGGGTCCAAGAAAGCGTAAGTGTGCACAACTTTATTACTTTTCTGACTTTTCACCTGCACAGCCACAATGGAGAAAACAGCAGTATCCTCTTCACCAGCCCCAATATGACCACACGTCTGCTGCTGCTCGGGTACAATGCTCACAGTTTCTTTGGAGGTTATCCTTGAAGTATCCTCCTTCTCCACATGCAGGACAGATGGGTGTTTCCTGTGACACACTTCACAATCCAAACGACTCCTACAGTCTTTGCTTGTGTGTCCATATTTCAAGCACCCAAAACAAACACCTTTCTCCTTTAGAAAGTGAATCTTGTCCTGTTGTGTCTTTCTTTTAAACTGAAAGCATTTTTCCAGAGTGTGATTGGTGAAATGGCAGAACAGACATTTGAGCTGGTTACTGTGAACTGTTAAGTTTTCCTTTTCTTTGTGTCCATCCTTTATTGCATTGATGCTGGTGGCAAAGGTACCACTTTTTCTTTTCTGCTTAACTTGAGTGGATAGCTTTGTGTGGCTGGCTGGGGAAACATCATTAATATTTCCAAACAGCGGGTCTGAAACAATTTTGACTTGTTTTTCAATAAAATTTACAAAATCAACAAACACTGCTCTGCTTCCAGTTTGTTCCAGTATGTCACATGCCACATTTCTCCACTTTTCCCCCAGTTTGTATGGGAGTTTCATTAGGATTGTCCTGAGGTTAGCTGGCATGTCCAACTCCTTCATGTACTTTATATGATGTACTATATTGGAGCAACCTCGAAGGAACAAAGCAAATGACTGCAGAGCGTTAACATCCTCAGGTTTTATTGAGGGCCAGTTGTTGATTTTGTCCATATAAGCAGAAGAGATTTTGTGTTCACTGCCAAAATGTTCAATCAAAAGTGTTTTTGCTCTTTGGTAACCAGGTTCAGAGGGCAGATGCTGACAACTTCTTACAATGTTTCTTGGTTGCCCCCTAGTGTACTGTTCTAGGAAGTACAAACAATCACTGAAATTTTGAGTTTTATCCTCAATACAATTTTCAAAGGCTCTGAGAAAAGATTTGAAATACAGGGGATCACCATCAAATACAGGTATATTTCTCATAGGCAGAGCAGAGGCTGTGTTTTGTTGGACCAACAGGGCAGTAATTTCATTTTGACGCTGCATGATGTTCAAAATGTCCGGAGAGTTGGTGGATTGATTGTCATGAGCATTTTGCAAAACCAGTGGTCGTGTACTTTGTCTTTGAGAAACAGGAATGACATTAGGTATGGGTGGTTGTATTACAACATGTTTGGGTTTAACACCAGCAGAAACAGAATTTAATAAGCGACTGGAGGAAGGTTCAAAGTTTTCATTGGTGGACACAAAACGTTCAGCATTTGGATTTAATTCATATTTTCCTGGAGTTTCTGACCTTTCCAAGTAAGAGTTCATGCCATCTGATGTTGTAGATGCACATTTTGACACTTTAGAGCCACACTTTGAATTTATTTCCAGAACCTTCAATTTTGCATTTGTCACCTTTAATTCTGCCTCCAGAGCAAGTTGTTCCTTTTCTCTCCTTAAACGTTCCCGTTTCTTCCGTAATTCCTCTTGGTCCTTTTCCTGTTTCCTTCTTGATTCCTCTTGTTCGAGTCTTATTTGTTCCTCCTGCGCCTCCAAAATGTGTTTTTGTTTTAGAGCAGCCATGCGCTCCTGTAATGCTGCTTTATCTGCTTGCGCTAATATTTTTGCAGATGCACTGGATGAAGTTCTTGACAGTTTAGAGCCAGCTTTTGAGCGCGCTGCAGAACCTTTATTGGATACACTGTCCTCAGGCCTAATATCAGTTTGATTGTCAGGTGGTTTGATTGGAAGTTCATATGAATGGCCTGCATTTGATAACCACCCTTTGACATCATCAATAAAGTTTGAAAACAAATTTTCCTTTTGTTCAAAATATTTATCTTGGTTTTCCTTTTCATCCTGAGGTATGTTCAGTGACACAAATGACAAATGATGTTGTTTTGCCTCATTAACACATGTTATCATTTGATCCAAAAGAGACTTGACTGCATCAATATTGTCTGCAGAATGCATCAATTTATCCATTTGATTCATGCACAATTTGGCTTGTCTGCATTTCGTCGATCTCTTTTCCTGACACGTTTGCATGAAAAACATCATTCCTTTAGCAGTAAAACTTGTGTGCCTCCTTATCGAAAGCGCCGTGTCACTTGTGGCTTTGGATGCAACGTCAGACATTTTTACTTTCTATTGATGTTGGCCAGGTGCACACACAGTTATTTGCAAAGGTTGAATAAAGCACGTACCTTGCGGAACTTTGTTTGCAGCGGTGGTTGCCTTTGCGCACGGAGTTGAATGCGCGCAGTGATTGTTGTTGCGCGCGGCCGTGCGCGTCACCTGTGAAGGCTTTGGGCCAGCTTTTGCGAATCCGATTGCAACAAACATCAATCCTCCACTCCGTAAATGCAGCTCCAGCGCTCCAGTAGCGTCACCGTTATCCAGTACGGTGTCCAGGGAAACTTTACACTGTCGGATGGGTCGGATTACTTGATGTTTGCGCTGTATCCAGCCCGCGCCTCCACCACTCCTAGGCCCAGCGTTGTCTCGAGCATCCAGGTGAGTAATCCACTTTCAAAAGGGTAATCCAGCAAACAACGAGTCCAATTTCCAGGTAAACCAACGATATACATCCAGGGGCGGGTTTTTTACTTAATGTAGTGGCTATTTGTCCATAAACTTAAACAAAACTAATAATACCAAACTTCTCAAATGGCCACTGAGGCTACGTCATGTGTTAGGCTTTACTCATGGTTAGAGGTACCAAAATAAACTAATGTCCATAGCAAAAGATGAGTTCGAGGAGGTTTATTTACACATATAAACAAGCTCACAGACATTTCCTGTTGCCTCTCTCACGCTGTGGTAAAAAACCATATGCCCTCGCAGCCCTCCTGGTTCCTCCCACCTTGACCTATTTATGCAAATTAACATAGCACCACGTGACCAATAAACGACAATGTAAATAAACAAGAAAATAAACAAAGTGCAAAATAGCTCCAACACTCTGAATACCTTAGATTTCATTAGTATCGTATTTAATGAATTACAAAGAGCACTTTGTATGTTAGTGCAAATTTATCTCCATGACATTGACTCAATATATTATTAGAAACGACAGCATCATGTAAGTTAAATATTATGTTTTGCAGCTGCAATGTGGGGATGAGGATGATAGATGAAGGATGAAGGAACTTTGCGCAATGAAAAGAGTAGAATAATCTGATCTGGGAACTAATGCAAAGTTTAAGATATTACATCCCAGTCTCATTTTCAAAAAAACGACGACTGCCTTATTCATTCTAGAGGCAGAACTAATATTTTCATTACCAACCTTAGCTCCTACAGCAAGGAGAACATCCTCAATAGAGGTTTTCGCCTCCGACGCACACCTGAAACCATTCCGGAGGGTGAGAGGCGACGCTCCCCCCGCAGGGGTAGAGGTCATACTGCCTCACACACACACACACACACACCACGCGATATAACCTTAAAGGGACACTAAGTGGAAATTTCTCCCATTTAGCGGTGAAACTGTTTTTTGCATTCAAACGAATAATGCTCTCCAGCGTCTCACTTTTTCAAATGCGCGTTGCATCTACGGTTGCCGTTATGTACTAAAAAGCTATGACAGGATGTCTTATAATAGCACTTCGAGTTTTCCTTCGAGTGAACAGGTTTGTTATTTAAAACAAACTGAAACTTGAATCAACGAAAAAAAGAATGTTACAGTATAAATTACTGACTGTGAAAAACATTAACTATGGTAGTTAGTAGTAATGCCGCCTTTATTCGTTATATTTTTTTAAGTACGTGCATTGTTAGATATCATCATCATCAGCACCTTCTCTAACGTTACTTTACTCAATAGCTGCTATTCATCAAAGAGCCTGTTTAACTTAACTATAAATGTTCTACTGTCTATATAATAAAGTTCACAACAAAGCAATGAAAAATAAGCTTGTAATTAAGACCGTCACATTGACTTACCTGTCGAGAAGAAAGCAGGCAACTTCAGGGTCTCTTGTTTTGAAAGCTTTCTCCTGCATTAGCTATCCCGACATTAACCCTTGTTTTTGTAATCTCCGGTCACGTTTCCTTTTACGGTCTATTTTGGACTTTTTTGATGACGAGGACTCCTTATCCTGTGACTCATATGTATGTATGAATGAACGGTGTATAAATAACCGTGCAGTGCATCCTTTTAAACTTGCCGCGGCAGTGACAAGCGCCTCTCACTGCTCTGCTCCTCCGCTTCTGCTGGCTTCAGTCACGTGACGCTGGCTCTGAACGAAAACGTGTTGTGGAAACGCGTTGGCCTAGTACTTTTTGTCCCTCTCTGCTATTATAGTTTTTCAAGATGGCGGAACTACACGGAAGCCTCCGTGGACCTACCCGTCCCATGTATATAAAGATAATAAATTCTTCGTTTACGAGGATTAGTCTGATCAGTGGCATAGGTATTTGTACACCATTGAGGGCATATTTATTAATAAAAATATTGATTTTAGATAATAAAATACCTAAAAAGCTACTTATTGTCCCTTTAAAACTACCCTAAAACCTAGAACCGTGCTCGGAGATGTGAAAGAAAAGAAAAATACCTCATAAGAGAAAGAAAAAAAAAAGTAATAATAAAGAAGGAAAACAAAAAAAATCAGCTTGAAAAAAAGCAAACACTTTCCTACAGAGACAACAGCAAGTGATGAGAGAGAGACAACAGCAAGTGATGAGAGAGAGACAACAGCAAGTGATGAGAGAGAGAGACAACAGCAAGTGATGAGAGAGAGACAACAGCAAGTGATGAGAGAGAGACAACAGCAAGTGATGAGAGAGAGACAACAGCAAGTGATGAGAGAGAGACAACAGCAAGTGATGAGAGAGAGACAACAGCAAGTGATGAGAGAGAGAGAACAGCAAGTGATGAGAGAGAGACAACAGCAAGTCAAGTCAAGTCAAGTCAAGTTTATTTATATAGCGCTTTTCACAACACAGGTTGTATCAAAGCAGAGTGTATCAAAGAGAGACAACAGCAAGTGATGAGAGAGAGACAACAGCAAGTGATGAGAGAGAGAGACAAGAGAGAGAGACAACAGCAAGTGATGAGAGAGAGACAACAGCAAGTGATGAGAGAGAGACAACAGGAAGTGATGAGAGAGAGAGACAACAGCAAGTGATGAGAGAGAGACAACAGCAAGTGATGAGAGAGAGACAACAGCAAGTGATGAGAGAGAGAGAGACAACAGCAAGTGATGAGAGAGAGAGACAACAGTAAGTGATGAGAGAGAGAGACAACAGCAAGTGATGAGAGAGAGAGACAACAGCAAGTGATGAGAGAGAGACAACAGCAAGTGATGAGAGAGAGACAACAGCAAGTGATGAGAGAGAGAGACAACAGCAAGTGATGAGAGAGAGACAACAGCAAGTGATGAGAGAGAGACAACAGCAAGTGATGAGAGAGAGACAACAGCAAGTGATGAGAGAGAGAGAGACAACAGCAAGTGATGAGAGAGAGACAACAGTAAGTGATGAGAGAGAGAGACAACAGCAAGTGATGAGAGAGAGAGACAACAGCAACTGATGAGAGAGAGACAACAGCAAGTGATGAGAGAGAGACAACAGCAAGTGATGAGAGAGAGACAACAGCAAGTGATGAGAGAGAGACAACAGCAAGTGATGAGAGAGAGAGACAAGAGAGAGAGACAACAGCAAGTGATGAGAGAGAGACAACAGCAAGTGATGAGAGAGAGACAACAGCAACACTGTAAAAAATTTCTAATTTAAATTTCTAAATACTGATAACATCTAAATTTTTCAATTGGCCCAAGTGAAATTCTGTAAATTATAAAATTCAGTTTACAGATTTTCACTTGGGCCAAATGAAATTTACAGATTTTCACTTGGGCCAATTGAAAAATTTAGATGTTATCAGTCACTAGAAAATTTTGAGTTATGGAGGTTAGAAATCTTTTACAGTGAAGTGATGAGAGAGAGAGACAACAGCAAGTGATGAGAGAGAGACAACATCAAGTGATGAGAGAGAGAGAGACAACAGCAAGTGATGAGAGAGAGAGACAACAGCAAGTGATGAGAGAGAGATAACAGCAAGTGATGAGAGAGAGACAACAGCAAGTGATGAGAGAGAGAGAGACAACAGCAAGTGATGAGAGAGAGAGACAAGAGAGAGAGACAACAGCAAGTGATGAGAGAGAGACAACAGCAAGTGATGAGAGAGAGACAACAGCAAGTGATGAGAGAGAGACAACAGCAAGTGATGAGAGAGAGACAACAGCAAGTGATGAGAGAGAGAGAGACAACAGCAAGTGATGAGAGAGAGACAACAGCAAGTGATGAGAGAGAGAGAGACAACAGCAAGTGATGAGAGAGAAAAACAACAGCAAGTGATGAGAGAGAGACAACAGCAAGTGATGAGAGAGAGAGAGAACAGCAAGTGATGAGAGAGAGAGAGAGACAACAGCAAGTGATGAGAGAGAAAAACAACAGCAAGTGATGAGAGAGAGACAACAGCAAGTGAAGAGAGAGAGAGAGAGAGAGAGAGAGAGACAACAGCAAGTGATGAGAGAGAAAAACAACAGCAAGTGGTGAGAGAGAGAGAGAGAGAGAGAGAGAGAGAGAGAGAGAGAGAGAGAGAGAGAGAGAGAGAGATTTTTGTTTGTTTTAGCCCACACTTTTATTAAGTCAGTGACAAAGACCCATCATTGCATCATCACAAAAACAATCAACACAGCAAAAAGCTCAAAGTTAAATCCCCCTCAAACACAGCACAACAAACCTCATTGAAACACCACTGTAATATAAAGGTTCCCAAATCTTGCATCTCCTTATAATACTTAAACTCAACTGAGATCCTAGATCTAAGGAATGCCTTAAACAACAGTACACTATCCTGGCAATGCATATTTTGAATCATGTTTTTCCTTGAAATATATATTGCCATTTTTGCTTGGCCAACTATAAAGTTTATCAGCTGCCATTTGAATCTTTGCTTGCGGTTGTATCCTGCCCCATAGATGAAAACCTTTGGTGTGAAACTTTCCTTAAAACCCAAAAACAATTTTCCTAGTAAATCAAAAAGTGGTTTCAGCCTGTTACATTCCAGACAACAATGATAAATTGTTTCTCTGAGCCCACAAAAACCATAACCTTCATTGACATGTGGGTTAATGATCGAGACAAAAGCATTCACAGCAACAGCCCCCTTCAGGATTCTCCATTGTAGATCTGCTGATTTTTTCATCAATGGTGGTTTATATAAGGCCCTCCAATGTGGTTTAACTTCATTTCCCACATCAAATTTCTCTCTCCAGACATTATCCATTTTCTCACACAGTGTTGACTTGTACAATATTTTAACAAAACATTTATACATCACTTTTCCACTTAATTCATCTAATAGTAAGTCCTGAAGTCCATTCAAATTTAACCAAATACCAGACATCTCCTTTAAATCTGGTGTAATCCGGTGTTTGGGAAAAGGGTCTCTCATATCAGGAAGCAAAAATCCTTCCTTATATCTTTCAAGAAGTAACAACTCCTCTGCTGTCAGTATCTTTCTCCATAACTCCATTAATGTTGAGGTTTGTCGCATAGATTTTTGTCCTAATAACGATGCTACAGCCGTAACGTCTTTTAATTCAGATCCGGCCACTTTAATTATATGACTCGTCTGGGTGTCACACAGCCTCTGAGAAAGATTTGGCACTTGATCTGTTATGTCCAAACGGGCCCCCTTAACTAGAGGCTCCTCCAACAACCAGAACAGGGAAATTGCATTTTCTGGTCTTTTAATGATGAAAGATCCCCAAACTTTGAACAAACCAAGATAAAAAGAAGATCAACTCAAATGTAGCTTTTTGGTATCCGTGAGGAACAAAGCAGTATCTAGTCCAAGTCCATCCACTCTATGAAGAATGGTTTTTGCAACTTCTCTCCATACCACATCCACTGAGCCTGTTAGAAACTTCTGAATGAACTGTAATCGTAATGCTGTGTACCTGCTTGATAGAGACACCAACCCTTGTCCTCCCTCCTCCAATGGCAAAAAAAGCACACTTTGAGGGACCAGTGCAACCTGTCCCAGAAGAAGTCCACCAATATCCTTTGCAATCTTGATAATAGTCCGTGGGAGGTTCAACACAAGAGAGCTTATGCCACATAGTTGAGGCTATTAAATTGTTCAATATTAGTACTCTCCCTCTAAAAGACAGCTGGGAATGAATCCATCTCCATTTCTTTAGTTTGCCTTCCATTTTTTCTATAATCCCATCCCAGTTTTTCTGTTGCACAGATGCACTCCCAAATACTTAAGACCCCCTTTCTTCCAATTCAACCCACCAGGTAAAATTGGTAAGCCGTTCTTCCATTTACCTCTAATCAGTGCATCACTTTTCTCCCAGTTATCTCTTGCAGCAGAGATTATTATATTTATACCTGAGAATGCTTTGACGCGTTTCCACAGTGCATGATGCCTAAGGGAACGTCTTACACCAACTGCGTTAAACGTAGACTATAATTTACTTTTAACATTTAAAAACAGACTTTTTCAAATTCCAAAGCTTGTAGAAAGTTCCTATTGGCAATACTGACTTAAGCCCTATTCGCACGGGATTAGTATTACCTAGGGACCTCCGGTAATTTGTAATATTCGCAGAGGTCGTCTGTGATTTTTATCCCGTGCGAATCTGCCATGTCTGTAAAAATTTATGTAAAAATTCCCCCGAAAATTACCTACCGTATTTCGGCCAACACAGGGGTCCTCTGATAATACCAGTCCCATGCAAATCCCCATGTCTGTGATTTGGTTTTTCTGTGAGCCTATCGTTTCCTAAAGAACGTAATAACCATTATGGGCCGTTTAACAGTCCATTTTACGTCTGTATTAAAACTATATTAACAATAAAATCTCTCGATATGCTCTACCAATCCGATTATAGTTTTTCTCCAATAAAAACTATGAAGTGCTGCAAAAGAGAAAACAAAATACAGTAAAGATGTGATCCGGAAGCTCAACTCGGACCGTCATGGAAACATCAAATAAAGCATTTTGGCGCAACATGGAAGCTCTTTTGGAAAGTTTGGACGCTTTTTGTGGTATAGTGTAACAGTAGTCTGTATCGTGGAGCATTTCTTTCTCTCACACGGCCTCTATAAAGACGTCCATCCTGTAAGTATCTCAAGAAATCAAAGTGTGAAAGAGTAAAAATGGTATAAAATGAAATAAACCAAATAAAATGAATAGAAAAACAAGCCTATCGCGACGTTTCTGTATTTATGCCTACCTTCTTCAGGCAGGCTTGTTGTAAATATGGACAAAGAATAAAAGAAAAAGAAGATATATAATATATTTATACAATAATATGATATTCTATAATATATGTAATATATTTCTCTAATAAATTGGTTTTAAATAAGTTCTTTTTTTGAATTGCATTACTGCAGCGCGATCTTCGTTTCAGCACGTGAAGCTAGTGAAGTGTGAATGGGTGGGTGCACGCTGTAAAGTCCGTAAACTTGAGGGAATTACGAACATTTATTTGCCCGTGTGAATGAGCCAACAAAAACACAGACGTCAGGGGGTCATTTCTTAATTACAGAGGTCCAGGGGTAATACTAATCCCGTGCGGATAGGGCTTTAGTCTACAGCTTTCCTGGTAACCTTGAGTAAATTAACTTGTCTAAGAAAATGATTCATACAACATAAATATCAGTTGAGCCTGTTTACTTTCTTCACTGACACAGACGAAAATGAAAAGACTATCAGTCAAAGTTCAGCTTTAGAAGGGTAAGAATTTGGGCAGAATAAGGAGACAGAGAAAAAGTAGATGAAGATGAGGACCAAGCAGGTATTGACAAATAATCTAATGACAAGGTTTTTCAAAAAGAAAGAAAAAAAAGAAAGAAAAATTGGCCTTCAAAAGCAATAAATTGCACATAATTATGTCAGAGAAATCCACATTTTCTCAGGGGAGCACGTACTTCCCCCGAACCCCCCTAACTACCTCACATTTCAGTCAGTTTTGGACTTCCTATTTTTTTGGTTTAAATTTACATTGTGAAAACAAGGTTGTGTTACATATTGTGGTGGTCAGCTATTTTAACATAGTATCATCATCATATCAGTGTAGATGTAAATGGACCAAAATAATACCATAAAAATATCAAGTAAATAAGTATTGTGATACTTCTACACAACACTCTTACAGTGTGCAGTGACACTCTTGTCCCAAAAAGTATTGCTATACCACGATATGTACCACTCAATATGTTGTCCCACGGTAAGTTATTTTTCCCTGTTGCACCTACACAAAATTTGAGGGTTCCCCCACCTGCCAAATCCCACTTTAACCACTGGTTACAGCGGTATAAAAATACAAAAGGACTCATATTGTATTTGAAAAGAGACATGTCCATTGTATAACTATATCATCTACACAAGCCATTGTTTGGATCTCGATGATCGGATCAAGTTAAACTGCATCATCTTATTTTCCCTCTGTGCCGTTGCCCACAACACTTCCCTGACAGGGCTTTGAAATAGCAAACAGAGAAAACAAAAGGCATGACTTATATCGCATCCAGCAAACCAACTCCGTTCAGCTCCATGATCCTTGTTTTTTCTTCATTTGAACGCCTTGAAAAATGATTTTTTGTAAAGCGACTGTGGTGAAACAAAGACGGTGAGTCATGTCTTCTCCTGTTATTGTCACTTGCACTCTGTCGGTGAAGAAAGCTTCACATGTCATAAATGCAGGGAGACAGTCAGGCTGACGGAGAAGATTTCAGAACTAGAGACACATCCAAGCTTTAATCAAGGATAGTAAGAGTGCAAGAGCTTTAGATACTGCTTTGGATGCGACTAGCTTAGTGAACTCTGTACATTAAAATTATTTAAAATTAATGTTATAGAGGTGTGTGAACTCGCAAGTACGATGTCAGGCACTGTAATTTTTTCTTCAGGCTATGTAATTTGGGGTGATGAAATCCCTATACATTAGGGGTGCAACGGATCACACGCATTCGCGGATTAACTGCTGAATTTAACCATCATAGAGTGAAAGTTTACAATTTGGACATGTTTTGTCCTGCCAATTTACATATTCAAACAATTATAAACGCAGAAGAAGAGGCGAAGATCGAGACTCGCACCCGAAGCGCGCGCATGCAGAGAGAGAGAGAGAGAGAGAGAAAGGCGGGTTTCAGATAGCGCTCGAACACCGAAATTGATTCCTCTTTTGCGTTTCCTAAAGCTGATTTATCTAATGGCTTGGACCATTATTCATCAGCACAGCCTGTATATCATTATTAGACAAAGTGGACAGAGCATTAAACATGAAACAAAAACGGATTGTGAAAGTTAACAAACCAGGCACTATGAAAAACAAATGATTGTGATTTGACACAGACTGTGTTTTTGCAAACAGCTGTTAAACATGAAGAATGCCTATTTTCCACATTCCCGACTGGTGGACTCGGGATGACAGACAAAGACTTTGCTGTGAACAGTGTATCTAGCAGGTCAAGAGGACACTGGTTTCAGTCTTCTAGTGTCCGACTGTTGAAGATATATGCATTTCAGGAGTAGCATTTCAGTAACAAACCAATTTTCTCAGAACTGCAGAGACTTAAGCCACTTTCAAGAAACGACTGAAACGCTTCTTTTACATCAACACTTGACCCATTAATACTCACACTTACTATTCTATATTACAATACGAGCTCATGAGGGGGAATCACCATATTTGTAACAAACATCTCAGGAAAGGAGACATATTAAACACAATTGCAGAGGTTTTATTAGGAAAATTAGCATTAATTTAAAAAAAAGATGCTAAAAACAGGAATGAACAGACAAGATACAAGAATCACCAAATCAGCTCCATCACACAGAACAGAGAGAGATTATACAGTCTGAATCTGTCCATTACTGTATTTAATATTATATTTAAAGCAGTTTACATATGAAGCACA
This sequence comes from Scardinius erythrophthalmus, assembly GCF_964197995.2. Lineage (NCBI taxonomy): Eukaryota > Metazoa > Chordata > Actinopteri > Cypriniformes > Leuciscidae > Scardinius > Scardinius erythrophthalmus. The sequence goes on from NC_138221.1 coordinate 12,280,176, forward strand.
AGAAAATTTTATCTAAACTTGGTGTCACTATTTCTTCATTGTGATCAGAGTTTTTTCTGTTTTCTGAGAAGAAAATAAAACGATAAACAATCCTCTGTAAGTTTTTGCTATTGTAAATATTGCTGCAGATTGGCTCTAAACTCATCAGTATTTTATTGTAATATTGTCGGCATCTCTATTTCCTCTGGGTGCTTCGAGTCCTTCCTCCCTGCAAAATAAAAGCATTGACTGACCTCTCGTATGTGTTTTTATCATGATTGCAGATTGTTCCAGATCAGATGAGTGTGAATCATCAGATTGTGTGCGGCTCAAAACTCACCAGCTCTTCTTGCACAGATGATCTGAAGAAGAATCACAGTAGGAGCAGCAAACACTGCCATCTCAACAATAATCACAATCACTGCAGGAAACATGAGAGGAAGAAGAGAAACTGTACATGACTGAAGTCAAGGGTATTCAACTATCAACAGTTATTGATGAAGCTTTTACAGACTGACTGATAGTTTAATGTTATAAAGCTGTCAGTATAAATGAACGTGTCGTACCTCTGTATAATGATCCAGCAGTCACACAGACTAAAGTTTCTCCTGGATCTGTGGATCACGTCTGTTAGTTCAGTTCAACACATCATGCCACATATACACAACATCATCAACACATAATACTTGAGCTTCACACACGGGCGATTCTAGGATTTTCATTTTAGCGTGGCTCAGCTCTCAATGAGTGTATGTAGTGTTGTCAAAAGACCTGGTACTTCGGTACCAAGTCGGTGCTAAAAAAATTAAACCGTTACGATACCAGCTTTTCATAAGTACCGGTGGTACCAAAGTACCGGATTAATCCGGTTCTTGATGCGCTAAAAGTTACACAGTTGTGTCCTCTTCATAAAAACACTGAGACATGGCGACCGGCGGCGCTGCTGATGCGGTGGCTCTGAATCCACTCGTTGACAAGAAAGGAGAAAAGAGCCACATATGGAAATATTTTGGATTAGGCTAATGTCACGTTGCTATAATGTCACGTTGCTATAATGTCACGTTGCTGATGTTGGTCTCGGGTCGGGTTGGGTTCGGTCTGAAAAATTGCAGCCGTTGTCGGGCCGGGGCCGGGTAGGGCTTGAGTTTTTGGCTCTAGACTGAAGCGATCACGAATTAGTGTACAGTTAATCACATATTTTAGGGGGGCTAGGCAGAAGTTTACCCATACAGAAATGTAATATATTCACATTTATGTGGTACACTGGTAAATATATTGAAATATATTTTGAAAATATATTTTAAAAATGGTTATAACATAAGCTTAAATTGTCCTTCGTGTAAATATGTGTACATATGTGAAAATATGTTTTTGCCTTATATCATGTCAAGTTTTTAATCAGTGTGTTTTGCAATATTTGTTTCTACTTTTTGTAACCAGGTGTAATGGAGGAAATACACACCTGAAGAAAACTAATTGGGGTTTTATTCTGACTGCTGTTTTAAATAAGTAGGCCAACAGCGGTCAATGGGAGCACAATTAGACAGATAAAAGTCTAATAAAAAAAACTTGACTTGTTTGAAGAGATTTCACAACAATTTTTTTTTTTTTTCACTAGTTAAAAAAATAAAATACAATAAAATAATACTTAGCAATTGTGGAAAACAATTTACAGTAAATTTGGAGATGCAGTTGAATAAAATGTCACAAAAAGTTTAGACCGTGGATAAATGCCAAATCCACAAAAATACAAGTCATACAGAATGAAATGTGTAAATCACACTGAAATACAGTGGAATGCACTGCAATATGTCAGATTTAAATCTATTAGCCTACTCCATAACAAACCAAAATATGGTACAACTAATTGAAATACCTTTACCAATCACCACGAGGTTCACTCGTCACACGTGTGATCCAAATACATCAAGAAAGATGATAGTATAAAGCAGTGAATCAGCTCTTCTGTACAGTGAAAATGCTTCTCTGGTCACGCGCACGCATCCAAAACCAGTGAATAGTATCGCGAGAAGAGAGAGATTTCTTAAAGGGGCCACGAACATTTTTAATACAAAATAGAAACAATGTATATTTATTAGGGATGAGCGAGTACAGCATTATCTGTATCTGTATCTGTTAACCATATGAATTATCTGTATCTGTATCTGTACTCGGACTGGGCGGGGCCTAACCCGGAAGTGGGCGGGATTTAACCCAGAAGTTGGTCGGGTTGTCTTGAAATGGGCGGGGCTTTAACCGGTATGTTATTTTAAGCATGCAATTGATATGGGTTGATCAGAAATTGTTATATTTATTGCTGATTAGAAAACTATTTACATGACAGCATCAGCATTGAGCTTCAGATCAATGGTTTTGATCACGATAACAAACGAACTACAGAACAAGTTTTGCAACAATGAATACAACACATGCGGTTGCAATTATGAAGTAAAATGTAATGAACAAGAGTTTTCATCTCAACTAGGGCTGGGTGATATGGACCAAAAGTCATATCCCGATATATTTAGGCTGAATTTCGATATACGATATATATATCCCGATATTTTTTAATTTTTTTGAAAATTTGTTGACACACACACAAGTACTGTCCCCCTTTACTTAACATAAATTGTAAGAATATGACTAATAGTAAAGACTATTAATAAACATTAGGCCTATGCTAAATGTATTAAATAGCAGTCCCAAACTAGTTTTTGTTAATACAATATTGGTATGAGCCACCACAGTCATTAAAAATATAAAAAAATAACACAAAGAAAAATAGTGGCATTTTGGGGTTAATATGGAAACGACAGTTACCATGGTGAATACACAATACTAACAAGAACTGTTAATGAAACATGGAAACTGCTCCTGGTGAATAGAATGAAAATCATACCTGCATTACTTTTATTTTGTGTAATTTACAACGTAACGGCGTTGCATGCTCGTAGTTTCTTTTGCCCTTTATATACAGTGAGGCGATACACAGCGCGCGCCGCCGCATTTGCGCGTGCAATTGAGTGTGCGCTATGACTACAGTATAACGGCTGACAGGACAAGAAAGTCCGTTTTTCTGAGGTGAAAGACTTTATTTCATGTTATAACATAACATGCTCTAAACACGCACGCAAAGTGGAAAAGGAGGGGCGGGGGCTCCGGCTCAACTCTAATATTTATACTACTTGGCCACATTTTGTCTCTACACCATGTTGAGGCTATTGTATTATGGCCTATTATTACTGCTTTCATATTCTCATTCCATTTATATAAGGCCTACTATCCACTTAAAAAAAAAAAGTTTCATGACATTTGATCTTTTTTTCTTATAATTCACTCCATCAGTATTTTTAATGTTTTAATTCTAGATGTATATTCATGTAAATTCGACATAACTTTCACGTGTTTTAATGGGCGTGCGCTGAACATGCAAGTAGCATTTAAACAGGAGCAGAGGGAGTTACCATGGAAACGGGGCGGAAACTCAACTGACAAGCTCCAAAAACTCTGTCTCACTGTTGTTTTCACGGCTTTCAGGCAAGTTTATTCCCTAAAGTTACACAAATAATACACACAACTGTTCCTGACACTTTCTTACATGTAATTGATAAGCTTCTGTTGATTATTTCGTTTACAGAAATGGTTTAGTTTCTTCATGTGGAAAGATGATCTGGCCCACATGCAGTGTGGAATGACGGCCCTTGGGCGGACCGCTCCTGTTTGCCAGATCTGGGCCACAAGCAGGCCATAGCAATGCCACATGTCAGCCAAGAGCAAAGAAATAAACCAGAACTGGACCTTATCTGAGCCACAAAACCTGTGTATATTAAATATGGAGTCACCTCAGCCTTAATAAGCCTGTTAACAAGCAGAATCACTGAAGGAAAGAAGAGAACAGAAAAAGAGACGAGCAGAAACACAAGAACTACAACTGACTTCAGACACAGCCTTAGATGAAATCAGCTGAAGAGTAAAGAAGACATTAAATCTGTGAAGATCTCAGCAGAGGAGGATTAAACAACTCCACAAACAGCATTACCAGCTTCACTTATTACTATTTTGCAAACAGGAGCGGATCTGGCAAACAGGAGCGGTCCGCCCAAGGGCCGTCATTTCACACTGCATGAGGGCCAGATCATCTTTCCACATGTGCCAGACGTGGGCCGGATCTGGGCCGAAACAATGTTGCTATCTGGGATATGACGTGATAGTATGTCCCAAAGCTTGTCTACTCTTCTGCTACACACTCAAAAGATATTTAAATCTGTTTATTTCATATTGGGGTCATAAGACTCCCAGACTTGATGAATAACTGAAGTTTTAGATGTTAAACTTGTTGCCGAGCATTACGAGTGTACGGCTTATTTTGTGTTTCTCTCTTTCTTTGTATATTTGTTTTGTTTACTTTTACATGTATGTTTTTTGATAATTGTGTGAGTGGATGAGCAGTATTTTATGTCTGTTTGGTGTTTTTCATGTATCTACAGTGAATGCGCTGCATGGATGAGCTCAACATATCGTCTTCATGTGACGCTTTCTGGGAGAATCGAGTGTTATATGAACACACATATGAGCACACATATGTCCTAGAATATGCATAAGTACGCTAATTGGGACACACCATAAAAGTCCATGAAATGAAACTAAAACAACAACTCAATGTGACAATCATACTGTAGAATATGACAGTCATATTTTGATGAGTTAACACTGAAGATAACTCTAGCATTATGCACTGAAAAGCACTGATGTGAGAAAGACAGTGATGATGTACCTTCAGAAACGTGTGTGTTTCTAGTTGAGGGATCCTGAGAGTGTGTGATGTGGACTGGATTCACTGCTGTCGTTGAATCAGCTTGAGCTGTGAAGATGAATGTTAGTTCAGATCATTAATACTGTACAATATGATCATCATATTTTAACTTTGATCATCACATTACATAAAAAGTTCATATTTTTGCTGTCAAGTTTCAATTCCTTTATTATTTCCAGCATCACGTTTTGGACTGTTCCTTCACTGCAGTTCATTAGTTTGAAGCAATGCTTTGAGTTACTCTTCTGTGAAGTCAAAGAAGCTTTTGTTCCCTCAGTTTGTTCTGGTTCAGTGATACTGATAGACCTTAGTGTTACTGACATTATGAGGGTCTTCTAACACTGTTTTCTCACCTGAATACTTGACAGTGTATCTGACTGAGGTCTCGAGTTGATTTCTGTGAGTAAGCTGACATCTCCACTCTCTGTTGTCATCTTCATTCAGGAGTGTTGTAGTCAGAGTGATGATGATACAGAGATATTGATCTGATGATGATAATATCTGATATCTGGAGTCTGTCTTCAGATCAACACCAGTCTGATTCACCCACAACAGCTCAAATCCCTCAGAACTGACCCAATAATCACAGGGAGATCCAGTATATGAATACAACTGACAGGAGAGAGTCACAGAGCGGCCTGGACTGATCTCAGTCTGTGAGGATGAAGATGATGAAGATGATGATGATGATGATGATGATGATGATGATGATGATGATGACACTGAAACTGAACACAAGACACAAATCAAAGACTCTTCAATCATCATCTGAGTATAAAGTGAGAATTTTTAAATTGACCACATAATCATAAACTTACCATGAAGAACATGCAGATAAACACGTGCATCAGGTCCTTGTTGTTGGTCTTTTCCATTCACATCTATCCATTGTTGGCAGCTGTATAATCCATAATCTTCTTCTGTGACCTTCTTGATGTTCAGAGAGCAGTCAGACTCCAGACTCAGTCTCTCATGTCTCTCTGTGTCTTTATTCTTTATCCCTCCAGTAATCAGTTCAACTGTCCCTGAATGTCTGAAGCTGTTAGAGTAAGTCCATGTAGTTTTAGATTTGCAGTCAGAAAGAGCATTATTACAGGACAGACGCACATTTTCACCAGAACTGATGAACACATGATCATCCGCTCCACTGAAACCTGAAACACAGTATATCTCAGTGATCATTATGATATATATTAATAAATGAAAACTTATAAAACGGTTAGTTCCAATCCTTGATTCTGATTGGTCAATAGCTGTGCTTTATTCACGATAAAACACGGCTATGACTGCTTCACTTAACGGTTATATTTATCACTGCGCCCTTAGCAACACCCTTAGCAACCACACGTATCAACATAAACATAGAAGTAATAAATTTTTTTACTTTAATATTGTGTGGTAACTGTTTTATAAAAGCAATAAGGCAGGAGAGGCTGTGCTGTATCGTGAATAAGTAATGGCTGAAGGGCATTGTTAGGCACGACGCGAAGCTTTCTACTTTCACGGTACAGCACTTGCCTCGAGTACCTTATTGCTTTTATAAAACGGTTACCACACAATATTAAAGTAAAAAAAAAAAAATTATTAGTGCAACTTTCATGAAGTTAAATCAATAAAAGCATTCCTTCCGCTAGAAAAAAAAAATAGTCTACTTGTTAAAATTAATTGTTCTATTTGTAAAGCAGCAGCACCTCCAAGCTTTACACAAATCACTGCCTTCGCAGCACCATGGTGCAGAGATTGTCCGATGCTGGTCTCGAATCAAGGGAAATTATGTCTGTGAGTGGACATAAGTGTGAAAGTTCACTACAGAGCTACAGGAGGCCAAACTTAAAACAAAGAAAGCACTGGAGCGACAGCATTCTCTCTGCAACAGAAAACACTGCTGACAGTGCTGAGCCCCAACTAAAGAGAGCCGCGGTAAATGTCACCACAGTGGAGCCGATTGAAATGAGACAAATATTTAATGCGTGCACAATAAACGGAGATGTTCAAATCAATTTAAATAAACAACAATAAAAAAAGTATCTCTTGTTAGGCAGCATTTTAGCAACTAAATTAATAACATTAATAAAATAGATTAAAGACCTAACTGTTCAAAATATGTGCCCTTGTGTGCCCTGTGTTTTTATTTAGGCTATGTAAATATTTAGTTTAGTGGAGAGAGAAAATAACGGAATAAACAAAAAAATAAACGTTTTCTCATGCTGAGAGATAAGCGATTTAGCAGCGTTAGCCTATCAGCAAGTAGTATATATACTACTTAATATACTGTACATATATTAATACAATATTAATATACATGTATGTTCATCAGTGTCTGAATTAACTCACTTGTTTTTATCCACTCTGTCAAGTGGACTATATTAGTGAACTAATGTAGGGAATAGTGAGTGTTTGAACACAGCCTCTGAGTGTCGACTTTGAGCGTTGTTAATTCACAGTATATTACTGTAGACTACTTTCTAGAAAAAGACAAATCTCCCAGAATGCATTTGTTTCTACGTTATATTGCTGTTTTAATGGAAAACAGCATGTTACTGTCAAAATAAGGCCATATGTTACAGTGCACACTAAAAATTTGCTGGAAAGAAAATGCCAAATTTTGACAGTAACAAAATCGGGGCTAAAATCGTGCAGTGTGAACTCAGCATTAGATTAAATCAACTGAAGATAAAAGACATTAAGTCTCTGAGGATCTGAGCAGAGGAGGATTAAACAACTCCACACACAGCATTACCCTCACTTAAAGGTAGGGTAGGTAGGATTTTTGTACAAAACTTTTTTTTCAAATTTGTTTAAACTGTCTTTATATACCAATACATAATTAAAATTTAAGTGCTCTGAAAAAGAGAGTATAAAAATCGAGTGACTGTAGACCTTTTAATCTGCAATAAACACAGCTCATTATTTCCATTCAGGACGAAACAATTGATTGGTTTGGCCGACTGTCACTCACTCTCCGCATGCACTGCGCTCCTTCCTCTCCACTCGTCTCAGGTAAATAATGCGTCTTCCAGCTGAGCCTGAGCGTTTGGCGTTGTGCGTTCATGTGTTTTGGGGGCTTTGGAAGGAGCCCAGAAGGAAGGGGGTGGAGTGAATGGAAATAATTAGCTGTGTTTACAACAGTCGTGAGAGGTCTACAGACACTCGATTTTTATACTCTCTTTTTCAGAGTACTTACATTTTAATTATGTATTGGTATATAAAGACAGTTTAAACAAATTTGGAATGTTTTTTTTTTTTTTTTTACAAAAATCCTACCTACCCTGCCTTTAAAGCAAACAACACACTCTCCAGAATAAACCATTAGTCTCTGTACTGTTCTTAGTGTAGTTTAATTTTAGAGCCACTAGGTGGTGCTAGTCCATGTATGTTTTTGATGCTGTCAGAGAGAGTAACCTCTGACCTTAATTGCAGCCATCTTGTTTTACTCAGTTGATGCTGTCACACGGTTAAAGCAGCTCAATCTCTTCATCATCTTTGCAATCATTTATAGAAGCTTTTTCTGTAAGTATTAATGTGTTTGCTAGAAGCTTGTTTTTCATCTTTTGTCTGGATTTAGTACCAGTAATACTTCAAATAGTTACAAAATAGATGAGATGATAATACCATTAATTGTACCCAGCATATATGTAAAATGTGACCTGAGAAGACAGAGAGAGAGAGAAATACAAAGAAAAGAGGAAGTAAAGAGAGAGAGCTCCAAGAAAGAGACCCAGAGAATAAAAGAGACAGAGCAACTGTTACAATCTTCTTTTATCCTTTCCCTGACCATGTGACTAAAACCCAAATGTGAGACGTTCAAACTGACCAATCAGATAATTACAACTTCCCCCACGGTACTAAATGTGTGACAATTCATCGACCCCTGAAGTACACACATCTTGGCCTACAGTGATCACTATCAGCCCCTCTGTGCCTTTAGGAACTACAAATGGTCATTGTGGTAGAAAGAGGGGGTGGAAAACAGTAAAGCAAACGTCTTTAGAGAAAATACAGATTTCTTTACCTGTGAGAAGTGAAGAGAGAATGATCAGTCCCAGCACACACAGATCACACTTATCAGCCATTTTCTGTTTATGTCAGTCTTTCTCTTCATTATATATAGTTACAGCTCTTCCTTTAAACATCATCATCTCCTCCTGTGGTTATTCACTTCCTCTGTCCTCATCAAATGAGTGTTTAAATTCTGCTAGAGTTGCTGTTTAGTGACACGATGCCACAGTGAAGTGTTGCTTTAAGTTAGGGCTGTAGTCAAGACCACCTTTGTCGAGTCCAAGACAAGTCCAAAACCTAAGAGGTTCGAGTCCGAGTCAAGACCGAGTCCAGGACAGGAAAAAAAAAAAGTCTGCTAAAAAATATAGCCTATAGAAATGAAATCATTATGTAATAATGAATGATTTTAATTTTATTTAAAATAATTGACTAATTCAAAGAACAACAAAAAAAGAATTATATAGGATTATAATTAATTATATAATTATATTATATAGGCCTAAAGTAGCACACACTGATCAGCCTCACATTCTGTTCCTGTCAATCATAAACGCAATGTCAACCAATCAAACTGCATGAGGGAGGGCCGAGCCAACTCTCGAACACACACACACACACACACACACACACACACACACACTAGAGATGCGGATAAACCGCGGATCGGGCGGATCACACGACGAAAAATAATATTTTAATTAAATTCGAGCGGGTGGCAATTGAACCAATCAAATGAAAAAAAGTTTGCCACTAAGCAAACCTGCAAGCTATGAGCCCAGCTGTCAGTACTATTGGAGGAGGCCTAAACGTCTCGTAGATGAGACTGCCTGGGTTATTTTGTTTCGATATTAGCTATATTTTAAAACAGCCGGTCATTGGAGTCTACCACTCGTGGAATAGGCATTTAAAAGAGAGGCAGATTATGGAGTGATATGACTCAGAAATTACATCGGGCAATGTTCAGATGTCATTCAGTGAGATGTTCAGAAGAACGCAAGAGCTAAACTTCTACAAGCTCAATAACACACACACACACACACACACACACACACACACACACACACACAAAAAAAAGTAAGAAAAAAAAGTCAGAAAACTTTGCCCATTAATTAGATGTGCAAGGCAAACGGGCAAGTTTTCGGGTTGTTATGGACAATTAAAAATGTGAATATTCACATTGCACTAGCGGTGGACTTTCAGCGAGTTTATTTAAACATTTATTTTTTAAAGAGCCGTTTGTGAGTCAAAAGAGAAAGAAACTGTCCAAAGGCAAACGAGCCGGCTCACGAAAAAGAGACGAAATGCCCATCGCTAGTTATTAGGTCGGTGGCCAGTGTTTCACTTTCCCTCCAATAATATTTTGTTTTAAAGGAACACTCCACCGTTTTTTGAAATAGGGCTTATTCACCTTCTTTCCTACATTTAGATAGGTGGGCAAATGCATTTTTGTCTCAGTGCATGCATTGTTTTAGTTTGACAGGGTCGGCGCTAGCTTAGCTTAGCATAATGAATGGAATCCTTTGTTGCCAGCTAGCATGTCCTGAGTAAAAGTGATATAAAAAATAAAATAAAAACACCTAATTACTTCTTGTGGCCTGCGTATTCACAACAAGTACAAATAGCGATGCAGATTAACACTAGGCGATTTCCTATGCAGATATGTAAACGCCAGGCCAAGCGGCGCTCCTGAGACGGGCTGCTCAGGGTTGGCTTCAATTCTGTCCCAGGAGCTGGTAGCAGGGCCACTCCTTCCCCCGGTGGAGGGCCGGGGGAGAATCTTTTGTTCTCCACTCCCCGCTGCTCGTCCAACGACGAGCAGTACTTTGATGTGGTTGAAGACAGAATTGAATTCCCCAATCCTGAGCCGACAGAGTCCGAGGGCCGCAGTGCGCACCACCCTCGGGTCCCGCCACTGCCGCCCTCCTCTGTCCCAGAGGTGTGGGATGACAGCACGCGCCGCCCACGGGCCACGCTCCTCTCATCCCCCTCTGTCGCCAGACCCCTGCCAGAGCACGCCCCCGTGGGACGCGCGCCCTCCCCTGGCCTCCTCTGGCAGGACGCGGTTAATGACCGTGCCCCCGCACAGGGCCGCTATGCCACCCTCGCCGGTGCCGGTCATTCCGCCTCGCTGCCCCACCGACGGTACGTCTGTGGTTCGTATGACCCCGCTGGTGCACTTTCTGGAGGCCTGGCTAGAGCTTCCCAGACTGTCCCGCTGGGTCGCGAGAACCATCAGATTCGGCTACGCGATTCAGTTCGCGATATCTCCTCCCCGCTTCAGGGGAGTCCGCTTCACTATGGTCGGTGGCAATGCCCCTGTCATGAGAGCGGAGGTCGCCACCCTACTGGCGAAGAATGCGATCGAGATTGTCCCTCCAGCCGAGATGAAGTCCGGCTTCTACAGCCCTTACTTCATTGTACCCAAGAAGTCCGGTGGGTTACGGCCAATCCTCGACCTGCGCGTCTTGAACCGCTCCCTTCACAGGCTGCCGTTCAAGATGCTAACGGCCAAACACATCCTCCAGTGTGTGCGGCCGCAGGATTGGTTTGCAGCGATCGACCTGAAGGACGCCTACTTCCATGTCTCCATTTTACCTCGACACAGACCGTTTCTACGGTTTGCTTTCGAGGGGCAGGCATACCAGGACGCGGTTCTCCCTTTCGGGCTAGCCCTGTCTCCTCGCGTCTTTACGAAGGTCGTCGAGGCAGCCCTTGTTCCCCTCCGGGAACACGGGGTTCGCATCCTGAACTATCTCGACGACTGGCTGATCCTAGCTCACTCTCGAGACCAGGTTTGCGAACACAGGGACCTAGTGCTCCGGCACCTAGCTCGTCTGGGCCTTCGGGTCAACTGGGAGAAGAGCAAACTCTGCCCCGCGCAGAGGATCTCTTTTCTCGGTATGGAGATCGACTCGGTCGCCATGTGTGCGCAGCTTACGAGCGAGCGCGCGCAGTCACTGCTGACTTGTCTTCGTCAGTTCGAGGGCAAGAGTGCGGTTCCACTGAAACTTTTTCAGAGGCTCCTGGGGCATATGGCATCCGCAGCCGCAGTAACGCCGCTGCGATTGCTTCATATGAGACCGCTTCAGCTTTGGCTCCGCGATCGAGTCCCGAGGTGGGCATGGCAACACGGCACGCTCAAAGTTCCAGTGACTCCAGCCTGCCGTCAGACCTTCACCCCGTGGTCGAACCTCAAGTTTCTACGGGCCGGAGTGCCCCTAGAACGAGTTTCCCGGCATGTTGTTGTGTCAACAGATGCCTCCACCACGGGCTGGGGCGCCATGTGCAATGGACATGCTGCCGCGGGCTCCTGGACAGGACACCAGCGCCTTTGGCATGTCAATTGCCTCGAGTTGCTGGCTGTACATCTCGCCCTGCACCGCTTCCATGCGCTGCTCAAGGGTCAGCACGTACTAGTCCGTTCAGACAATACCGCGACAGTAGCGTACATCAACCACCAGGGTGGTCTACGCTCCCGCCGTATGTCGCAACTCGCTCGCCACCTCCTCATATGGAGTCAGAAGCATCTGAGGTCGCTTCGAGCCATTTATATCCCGGGACACCTGAACCAGGCGGCCGACGAGCTGTCTCGAGTTCGGCCTCTCGCTGGAGAATGGCGACTCCATCCCCAGTCGGTCCAGCTGATTTGGGATCAGTTCGGCGACGCACAGGTAGACCTGTTTGCCTCCCACGACTCGTCCCATTGCGACCTGTATTATTCCCTGACCGAGGGCACGCTCGGCACGGATGCACTGGCGCACAGCTGGCCGCGGGGCCTACGCAAGTATGCGTTTCCCCCAGTGAGCCTTCTTGCGCAGACCTTGCGCAAGATCAGGGAGGACGAGGAGCAGGTCATTTTGGTTGCCCCATATTGGCACAACCGGACCTGGTTCTCCGAACTAGTACTCCTCGCGACAGCACCTCCCTGGCCAATTCCTCTGAGGAAGGACCTCCTTTCTCAGGGACGGGGCACCCTTTGGCACCCTCGTCCCGATCTTTGGAACCTCCACGTGTGGCTCCTGGACGGGACGAGGCAGGTTTGAGTACCCTACCACCTGCGGTGGTGGCTACCATCACTTCCGCTAGAGCATCGTCCACGAGACATGCCTATGCGTTGAAGTGGAACCTCTTCGTCAACTGGTGTTCTTCTAAACATCAAGAACCCACGAAATGCCCGATCAGTGTCGTGCTTTCCTTCCTGCAAGAAGGGTTGGAGCGAAGGCTGTCTCCCTCCACCCTGAAAGTGTATGTTGCCGCCATTGCCGCACATCACGACGCAGTTGATGGTACGTCTCTGGGAAAGCACGACCTGATCATCAGGTTCCTGAGGGGAGCGAGGAGACTGAATCCTCCTCGTCCTCCCCTCGTACCCTCTTGGGACCTCTCAGTGGTTCTAACTGCCCTGCAGAGTGCTCCATTTGAGCCTTTGCAATCAGTAGAGCTTAAGTTCCTGTCTATGAAGACAGCGCTCCTTGTTGCATTGGCCTCCATCAAGAGGGTAGGGGACCTGCAGGCATTTTCGGTTGACGAAGCGTGCCTGGAATTCGGGCCGGCTAACTCTCACGTGATCCTGAGACCCCGGCCTGGATATGTGCCCAAGGTTCCTACCACACCCTTTCGAGACCAGGTAGTGAACCTGCAAGCGCTGCCCTTGGAGGAGGCAGACCCAGCCTTGGCACTACTCTGTCCAGTACGCGCCCTCCGTGCTTACGTAGACAGAACGCAGTGTTTCAGGACCTCAGACCAGCTCTTTGTCTGTTATGGTGGGAAGCTGAAGGGAAAGGCTCTCTCAAAGCAAAGGTTATCTCACTGGATAGTGGATACCATTGCTTTGGCATACCAGCAGCAAGGTCGTCAATGCCCCCTTGGTGTGAAAGCCCACTCCACTCGTAGTGTGGCTTCCTCTTGGGCTCTAGCGCATGGCGCCTCGCTAACAGACATTTGTAGAGCTGCAGGCTGGGCGACACCCAACACATTCGCGAGATTCTATAATCTCCGAGTAGAGCCAGTTTCTTCCCATGTACTCGCTTCAACCAGCCGGTACTAGATTCTGCTCAGGTGTCTTCGCTTGCTCGCCATTCCTCTCCACGGACGGGATACGTGCGATTTTCTCTCAGGTGAGTCTGATAAGCTCTGAGTTTCCTCCAGCACCGGTGACGTCAGCGCCTGAGTTATGCCATGCCTATCTGCCATAACGCAGCTTTTGCGCTTGACTAGGTGCCTCCATGTGCATGGTCCCCCCTCTGGGCGACCCCCACATGTGTATTTCCACTGTAAGTCTCTTTTGAGCGTGTGTCTTTCCCTTGGCAAGCCACCTTGCCACCCCTGGGGTTTAAATATTCCACCTGCGGCTGGACACCTCAGTGATACTCCATATGCATCCCTCTGGGTCATATGTGTCTCTCAAGTCCCCCCCTTATGGTTGGGCATAATTGCATATTTCTCCTGAGATATGCTTCCCAGTGTACCTTGGTATTCCTGTGTTAAGTAGGACTCCCTCGTTAGTGCTAGTCTCACAACAGGGAGATCAGACTTACGCAGGGCACTGGATGACAGCCGAGGTGGCGTGATTAGACTGGAACCCCAATCGTCGTCATCCGACGTAACTCGGAGTGACCACGAAAGGGAACGTCTCGGTTACGTATGTAACCCTCGTTCCCTGAGTAGGGAACAGAGACGTTACGTCTTCCTGCCACTTCCGCTGTATCGCTGAAAAAACGCCTGGGTCCAGTCTCGACTCCTCAGCGAAGACATATCTGCATTTTGCCGGCGTACTTCCTTATATACCCCCTGCGGCGGGCGGAGATACGCTATGCAAATTCCGCAGACCCATGGCATTTCATTTCATTGCCATTGGCTCGTTTTATATACTCGAAGGTGATAGGCTTCTAAGCGAAACCCCAATCGTCGTCATCCGACGTAACGTCTCCGTTCCCTACTCAGGGAACGAGGGTTACATACGTAACCGAGACGTTTCTCATCCAGAGGTGGACAGTAACAGTTTACTTGAGTATCGTACTTAAGTACACTTTTTGAGTATCTGTACTTTACTTGAGTATTATTTTTTCTGGAAACTTGTTACTTTAACTTCACTACATTTGAAAGAAAAATATCACACTTTTTACTCCACTACATTTCTGTCAAGGTCCTTGAATATAAAGTAGTCATGTTAGTCAGGGCATGATTTTTTCATCTCTAAAACGTGATTGGATTTTTGCGGGTGACAGACAGCCTATCAGTGATCACTCTTAGGGTCATGTGTCGTGAAGTTCAGGGATTGGTACGATTTCCCTCTACTAGTGATCTTTTAATGATCCCTTGTACATTAAACAGTCTGTATACAGTACAAGCAACTTTTTGTGATATATATATATATATATATATATATATATATATATATATGAATAGAGTCCAGAAGTATAGCCTGAAATTTGTCTTTTTAAAAGATCCTCACTGTTTTTATCTGGGATTGGGTCAGGAATTGACTGAATAATCTCATCAACCCTCTGCTGGTAGATGCTGGAACAACACCATTATGGCAGTAACATCATGTATTCAGCGACAGCAAATGTGATAAAGCCAATGCTTCATGTACAATGTTAGTGTTTATGTGTGTTTAAAATCTGCAAAATAAAGAGAAATAGGACTATCACATATGCAAAACCTCAAACGATCTCTTATAGATCATTTAACTGAGAGAGTTACTCAGGAGAATAGAGAAAGCTCAGATATGCAAGACTCTGAAATGGACTTCAAGTGCAGCATTCAGTGTGATTTCCAGATGATGGTGATTTTGCAGGATGATTTGAACACGTTCAGAGAATAGCTCTGTTCTCAGAATAGGTTAAAGCGCTGATAAAGCTGTGAAGCAGATTTGAGGAAGTGAAACATGGTGTTGAAATGTTCAGCGTTTCCTTGTAGCTCAGAGTGTGGTAATGGACTCTCTTGTCTAGTGTTTAGTGCTGTTATCATCCTAGGTCCCCCCTATTTTTTTTTATTTTTTTTTTTTATTTAAAATCAATAATATTCTTTTTTTAGCGCAATTTTCCACCGGACAAAATTGCGATGGTTAACTCATGATTTCTGTTCTGTGCGTCTGTGCGCACCAGTCTTGCACTTCTATCTACTCCTCAACCAGACCACCTAGAGACTTCGGGTTTTCGGCATTATGTTAAGGAAGGTCTAATCTCGGGAACGCACAAAAAAAAATCCAGGAAAAGATTTACTATCTCTTGTGTTGTGATCCCATGAGGTGAGAAAATTGTGCTAAAACACTCACCGAGTTTTTATTACTTGTTAAGTTGGCTTGAAAAAGCCAACTTACTGAAATCCTATTTAAACTTATTATTAAGTTGGCTTGAGAGAGCCAACTTACTGAAATCCTATTTAAACTTATTAAGTTGGCTTGAGAGAGCCAACTTACTGATATTGTACTTAAACTTATTATTATTAAGTTGGCTTGAGAGAGCCAACTTACTGAAATCCTATTTAAACTTATTATTATTAAGTTGGCTTGAGAGAGCCAACTTACTGAAATCCTATTTAAACTTATTAGTGGTGCTTGCTGAAAGCAAGGCATCACTATTGTTATTGCTCATACTTATTAATGGTGCTTGCTGAAAGCAAGGCATCATTAGTGTTCTCTTGCATACTTATTAGTGGTGCTTGCTGAAAGCAAGGCATCACTATTGTTATTGCTCATACTTATTAGTGGTGCTTGCTGAAAGCAAGGCATCACTATTGTTATTGCTCATACTTATTATTAGTGGTGCTTGCTGAAAGCAAGGCATCACTATTGTTATTGCTCATACTTATTATTATTAGTGGTGCTTGCTGAAAGCAAGGCATCACTATTGTTATTGCTCATACTTATTATTCTTATTAATGGTGCTTGCTGAAAGCAAGGCATCATTAGTGTTCTCTTGCATACTTATTATTATTCTTATTTTTATTCTGGACAAAGTTTGGCGCGTAACTCGTCCCGCACCGTTTGTCTCAGACCCCTGAGTGAGGTGTCAAATCGACCGGCTCATTGAGGAGAGGTGTGCTATGACTTTTATAAGCGATCGGGGGTGCGATGTTTGCCCCAGGGGCGAAAAAGCGGCCAAAAAAGTCCCATAGACTTAACATTGCGACAAACTTTGACGACTCCTAGCTCAGAGCGAGGATTTCACATAAACTTGTGATTTGCCACATTTGAAGAGGCTGACAAGCTCTGTAAGAACATACCTCACAATGGGGTAAAAGTTGTAGCCCTGGGGGGCAGAAGCTGCCCAAAGTTGCCCCATTGACTTACTATGGGGAAGGAACGTCCTGTGAAACTCACATGCTTTTCCTACTATGGTAAATTGCATAGGGATTTTGTATTGAACATAGCTCCTGATCACAGTGTCATAGAGACAAGGGGGCGGGCTCATTTTACTCAGACGACCAATCAGTCTCTCAGGATCATTGTGAAGCTATCAAGCCACGCCCTAGCAACCATTTAGAGCCCCTTAGCAACAAGTTCCATAGACTTCCATTGAAAGAGTTCAAAGAGATATCTCCGGACTGAATTGTCATAGAAACATGGGGGTGGTCTCATTTGACTCGGGGCAGCAAACAGCCAATCATGAATCACCTCAACACTTCCTAGCCCCTCCCTAGCAACCATTGTCGAACACCTTAGCAACCAAAATCCAAAGAGGGATATCTTCCATTATGAATATCACAGAGGCATGGGAGTTGGTTTATATCATTCATAGTGACAAGAAGCTTTTGCAGTTTCATAATTGGCATCTGCCAAGCCACTCTATAGCAACCAAACAGAGTACCTTAGCAACCAAAATCCAAAGAGGGATATCTGCCATTCTGAATGTCACAGAGAAATGGGAGATGGTTTATATCATTCATAGTGACAAGAAGCCTTTGCAGATTCATCATTGGCAACTGCCAAGCCACTCCCTAGCAACCAAACAGAGTACCCTAGCAACCGTTTAGCAAAACGAATATCTCTGTATCAGAACATCGTATAGAGATTGGAGTTGGTTTATATCATTCATACTGACAAGCAGCCTTTGAAGTTTCATGATTGGCAGCTGCCAAGCCACTCCCTAGCAACCAACAGAGTACCCTAGCAACCAAAATACAATGAGGGATATCTTCCATTCTGAATGTCACAGAGGCATGGGAGTTGGTTTATATAATTCATAATGACAAGAAGCCTTTGCAGATTCATCAGTGGCAGCTGCCAAGCCACTCCCTAGCAACCAAACAGAGTATCCTAGCAACCAAAATCCAAAGAGGGATATCTTCCATTCTGAATGTCACAGAGGCATGGGAGTTGGTTTATATCATTCATAGTGACAAGAAGCCTTTGGAATTGCATCATTGGCAGCTGCCAAGTAACTCCATAGCAACCAAACAGAGTACCCTAGCAACCAAAATCCAAAGAGGCATATCTTCCATTCTGAATGTCGCAGAGGCATGGGAGTTGGTTTATATCATTCATACTGACAAGCAGCCTTTGGAGTTTCATGATTGGCAGCTGACAAGCCACTCCCTAGCAACCAAACAGAGTACCCTAGCAACCAATATCCAAAGAGGGATATCTTCCATTCTGTATGTCGCAGAGGCATGAGAGTTGGATTATATCATTCATACTGACAAGCAGCCTTTGGAGTTTCATGATTGGCAGCTGCCACGCTACTCCCTAGCAACCAAACAGAGTACCCTAGCAACCGTTTAGCAAAACGTATATCTCTGCATCAGAACATCGTATAGAGATGGGAGTTGGTTTATATCATTCATACTGACAAGAAGCCTTTGCAGTTTCATCAGCAGCAGCTGCCAAGCAACTCCATAGCAACCAAACAGAGTAGCCTAGCAACCATTTTACAAGACATACATCTCTGCATCAGAATATTGTATAGAGATGGGGGTTGGCTCATTAGTTTCAGTTGTAAAACAGTCTGTACATATCACCATGGTAACTGTGTATTCACACCCTAGCAACCATTTAGAGCCACCTAGCAACCATATTGCAACATATAGAAGCCATATTTCAGCTCCACAACATCGTACAGACATGGTTGTTGGCTCGTATGCAATCATGTACAACACCCTAGCAACCGAGTGGAGAGTTTTGCCACTGCAAGCACCATTTCACATTTTCTTCAGGAAATGTACATTCTAGTTATTATTATTATTATTATTATTATTCTGGACAAAGTTTGGCGCGTAATGCGCCCCGCACCGTTTGTCACAGACCCCTGAGTAAAGTGTCAAATCGACCGGCTCATTGAGGAGAGGTGTGCTATGACTTTTCTAAGCGATCGGGTGTACGATGTTCGCACAGCGGACGAAAAAGCGGCCAAAAAAGTCCCCATTGACTTTACATTGGGAGTTCTAAAAATATTTGAATCCCAACTGCCGTTTTCACACACACAGACTCCAAAGGGCCTGACACCCCTGCGTCTCTCCCTCTCTCTCTCCCTCAGAGGATTTATATTATCAAGCAGCCAATAAGTAATGGCCTAAAATCTTCATAGCCACACCCTAGCAACCAGTTTTAGCACCCTAGCAACCACTAAGAGCTCCCTAGCAACCACCCTAAACCAAAAAAAAATTTTTTTTAAATTTTTTTGTATTTTTTAACGCAATATTACACTCGTGGCCTTGCGATATTGCTCCATGCTTGTGCCTATTCGGCCATAGGCACGAGGCCGCAGGCCGAGTGCCGTACTGAAGGCACTCTTTATTAAAGATTTTAATAACTCTATAAAAACTCCATAGTAACCATCTTTGACAACTACCAACCACCTAGTAACACCATAGCAACTAAAAAAAATACCTTAGCAACCATCCTGAAAACCCTAGCAACGTCTAGAAACGCTCTAGTAACCACCAAAAATACCGTAGCAACCACCCAGAACACCCTAGCAACTGTCTAGCAACCCCCAGAACACCTAGCAACTGCCTAGCAACCACCCAGAACACCCTAGCAACCGCCTAGCAACACCATATCAATCACCCAGAATACCCTAGCAACTGCCTAGCAACACCATAGCAACCACCCAGAACACCCTAGTAACCACCTAGCAACGCCATAGCAACCGCCTAGCAACGCCCTAGCAACCACCCAGAACACCCTAGTAACTGCCTAGCATCGCCCTAGCAACCACCAAGAATACCCTAGCAACCGCCTAGCAACCACCCAGAATACCCTAGCAACGCCATAGCAACCACCCAGAATACCCTAGCAACCACCCAGAACACCCTAGCAACTGCCTAGCAACGCCCTAGCAACCACCTAGAACACAATAGCAACACCATAGCAACCACTCAGAATACCCTAGCAACCGCCTAGCAACCACCCAGAACACCCTAGCAACTGCCGAGCAACGCCCTAGCAACCACCCAGAATACCCTAGCAACCGCCTAGGAACACCATAGCATCCACCCAGAATACCCTAGCAACTGCCTAGCAACACCCTAGCAACCCCCAGAATACCCTAGCAACCGCCTAGCAACACCATAGCAACCACCAAGAATACCCTAGCAACCACCTAGCAACACCATAGCAACCACCCAGAATACCCTAGCAACTGCCTAGCAACGCCCTAGCAACCACCCAGAACACCCTAGCAACTGCCTAGCAACCCCCCAGAATACCCTAGCAACCGCCTAGCAACACCATATCAATCACCCAGAATACCCTAGCAACTGCCTAGCAACACCATAGCAACCACCCAGAATACCCTAGCAACTGCCTAGCAACACCCTAGCAACCACCAAGAATACCCTAGCAACCACCTAGCAACACCATAGCAACCACCCAGAATACCCTAGCAACTGCCTAGCAACGCCCTAGCAACCACCCAGAACACCCTAGCAACTGCCTAGCAACCCCCCAGAATACCCTAGCAACCGCCTAGCAACACCATAGCAATCACCCAGAATACCCTTGCAACTGTCTAGCAACGCCCTAGCAACCACCCAGAATACCCTAGCAACCCCCTAGCAACATCATAGCAACTACTCAGAATACCCTAGCAACTGCCTAGCAACCACCCAGAACACCCTAGCAACTGCCTAGCAACCCCCCAGAATACCCTAGCAACTGCCTAGCAACACCCTAGCAACCACCTAGCAAAGCCCTAGCAACCACACAGAACACCCTAGCAACACCCTAGCAACCACCTGAACAACATGAATAAGCCATATCTCAGCACCAGAACATCGTACAGACATGTTTGTTGGCTTGTATGCAATCATGTACCACACTCTAGCAACCGAGTGGCGAGTTTTGCCACTGCAAGCACCACTTCACATTTTCTTCAGGAAATGTACATTCTAGTTAGTGGTGCTTGCTGAAAGCAAGGCATCACTATTGTTATTGCTCATACTTATTATTCTTATTATTATTATTATTATTATTATTATTATTATTATTCTGGACAAAGTTTGGCGCGTAATGCGCCCCGCACCGTTTGTCACAGACCCCTGAGTAAAGTGTCAAATCGATCGGCTCATTGAGGAGAGGTGTGCTATGACTTTTCTAAGCGATCGGGTGTACGATGTTCGCACAGCGGACGAAAAAGCGGCCAAAAAAGTCCCCATTGACTTTACATTGGGCATTCTAAAAATATTTGAATCCCAACCGACGTTTTCACACACACACCACTCCAAAGGGCCTGACAGCCCTGCGTCTCTCCCTCTCTCTCTCCCTCAGAGGATTTATATTATCAAGCAGCCAATAAGTAATGGCCTAAAATCTTCATAGCCACACCCTAGCAACCAGTTTTAGCACCCTAGCAACCACTAAGAGCTCCCTAGCAACCACCCTAAACCAAAAAAAATTTTTTTTTACATTTTTTTGTATTTTTTAACGCAATATTACACTCGTGGCCTTGCGATATTGCTCCATGCTTGTGCCTATTCAGCCATAGGCACGAGGCCGCAGGCCGAGTGCCGTACTGAAGGCACTCGTTATTAAAGATTTTAATAACTCTATAAAAACTCCATAGTAACCATCTTTGACAACTACCAACCACCTAGTAACAAAATAGCAACTACCAAAAATACCTTAGCAACCATCCTGAACACCCTAGCAACGTCTAGAAACGCTCTAGTAGATCATAGAAACACCAAGGTGGTCTCGTTTCACTCAGGGCATCAAATGGCCAATCATGAATCACCTCAACACTTCCTAGCCCCTCCCTAGCAACCATTGTCGAGCACCTTAGCAACCAAAATCCTAGAGGGATATCTTCTATTCTGAATGTCACAGAGGCATGGAAGTTGGTTTATATCATTCATAGTAACAAAAAGCCTTTGCAGTTTCATCAATGGCAGCTGTCAAGCAACTCCATAGCAACCAAACAGATTACCCTAGCAACCAAAATTCAAAGAGGGATATCTTCCATTCTGAATGTCACAGAGGCATGGGAGTTTGTTTATGTCATTCATACTGAAAAGCAGCCTTTGGAGTTCATCATTAGCAGCTGCCAAGCCACTCCATAGCAACCAAACAGAGTACCCTAGCAACTATTTAGCAAGACCTATATCTCTGTATCAGAGCATCGTATAGAGATGGGGGAAGGTTTATATAATTCAATATTGACAAGAAGCCTTTGGAGTTTCATGATTGGCAGCTGCCAAGCCACTCCCTAGCAACCAATCATAGTACCCTAGCAACCAAAATCCAAAGAGGGATATCTTCCAGTCTGAATGTCACAGAGGCATGGGAGTTGGTTTATATCCTTCATAGTAACAAAAAGCCGTTGCAGTTTCATCAATGGCAGCTGTCAAGCAACTCCATAGCAACCAAACAGATTACCCTAGCAACCAAAATTCAAAGAGGGATATCTTCCATTCTGAATGTCACAGAGGCATGGGAGTTGGTTTATGTCATTCATACTGACAAGAAGCCTTTGGTGTTTCATGATTGGCAGCTGCCAAGCAACTCCATAACAACCAAACAGAGTACCCTAGCAACCAAAATCCAAACAGGGATCTCTTCCATTCTGAATGTCACAGAGGCATGGGAGTTGGTTTATATCATTCATACTGACAAGAAACCTTTGGAATTTCATCATTGGCAGCTGCCAAGTAACTCCATAGCAACCAAACAGAGTACCCTAGTAACCAAAATCCAAAGAGGGATATCTTCCATTCTGAAAGTCACACAGGCATGGGAGTTGGTTTATATCATTCATTATGACAAGCAGCCTTTGGAGTTTTATGATTGGCACCTGCCAAGTCACTCCCTTGCAACCAAACAGAGGACCCTAGCAACCAAATTCCAAAGAGGGATATCTTCCATTCTGAATGTCACAGAGGCATGGGAGTTGGTTTAAATCATTTATACTGACAATCAGCCTTTGGAGTTTCATCATTGGCACCTGCCAAGTCACTCCCTGGCAACCAAACAGAGGACCCTAGCAACCGTTTATCATGACCCATGTCTCTGCATCAGAACATCACATAGAGATGGGGGTTGGCTCTTTTGTTTTGGTTGGGAAACTGTCTGTAACTATCACCATGGTAACTGATTTCACACCCTAGCAACCGTTTAGAGCCACCTAGCAACCATATTGCAACATATAGAAGCCATATTTCAGCTCCACAACATTGTACAGACATGGTTGTTGGCTCGAATGCAATCATGTACAACACCCTAGCAACCAAGTGGAGAGTTTTGCCACTGCAAGCACCACTTCACATTTTCTTCAGGAAATGTACATTCTAGTTAGTGGTGCTTGCTGAAAGCAAGGCATCACTATTGTTATTGCTCATACTTATTATTCTTATTATTATTATTATTATTATTATTCTGGACAAAGTTTGGCGCGTAACTCGCCCCGCACCGTTGGTCTCAGACCCATGAATGAGGTGTCAAATCGACCGGCTCATTAAGGAGAGGTGTGCTATGACTTTTATAAGCGATCGGGGGTGCGGTGTTTGCCCCAGGGGCGAAAAAGCGCCCAAAAAAGTCCCATTGACTTAACATTGCAACGAACTTTGACCACACGTAGCTCTGAGCGAGGATTTCGCAGAAATGTGTGATTTGCCACATTTGAAGAGGCTGACAGGCTCTGTAAGAACATACCTCACAATGGGGTAAAAGTTGCACCCCTGGGGGGCAGGAGATGCCCAAAGTTGCCCCATTGACTTACTATGGGGAAGGAACGTCCCGTGAAACACACATGCTTTTCCTACTATGGTAAATTGCATAGGGACTTTGTATTGAACGTAGCTCTGGATCACAGTGTCATAGAGACAAGGGGGAGGGCTCATTTTACTCAGACGACCAATCAGTCTCTCAGGATCATTGTGAAGCTATCAAGCCACGCCCTAGCAACCATTTAGAGCCCCTTAGCAACAAGTTATATAGACTTCCATTGAAAGAGTTCAAAGAGATATCTCCAGACTGAATTGTCATAGAAACATGGGGGTGGTCTCATTTGACTCGGGGCAGTAAACAGCCAATCATGAATCACCTCAACACTTCCAAGCCCCTCCCTAGCAACCATTGTCGAGCACCTTAGCAACCAAAATCCAAAGAGGGATATCCTCCATTCTGAATGTCACAGAGAAATGAGAGTTGGTTTATATCAATCATAGTGACAAGAAGCCTTTGCAGTTTCATCATTGGCAACTGCCAAGCCACTCCCTAGCAACCAAACAGAGTACCCTAGCAACCGTTTAGCAAAACGAATATCTCTGTATCAGAACATCGTATAGAGATGGGAGTTGGTTTATATCATTCATACTGACAAGCAGCCTTTGGAGTTTCATGATTGGCAGCTGCCAAGCCACTCCCTAGCAACCAACAGAGTACCCTAGCAACCAAAATACAAAGAGGCATATCTTCCATTCTGAATGTCACAGAGGCATGGGAGTTGGTTTATATCATTCATACTGACGAGAACAGTTTGCAGTTTCATCATTGGTAGCTGCAAAGCAACTCCATAGCAACCAAACAGATTACCCTAGCAACCAAAATCCAAAGAGGGATATCTTCCATTCTGAATGTCACACAGGTATGGGAGTTGGTTTATATCATTCATACTGACAAGCAGCCTTTGGAGTTTCATGATTCGCACCTGCCAAGCCACTCCATAGCAACCAAATAGACTACCCTAGTAACCAAAATCCAAAGAGGGATATCTTCCATTCTGAATGTCGCAGAGGCATGGGAGTTGGTTTATATCATTCATACTGACAAGCAGCCTTTGGAGTTTCATGATTGGCAGCTGACAAGCCACTCCCTAGCAAGCAAACAGAGTACCCTAGCAACCAAAATACAAAGAGGGATATCTTCCATTCTGAATGTCACAGTGGCATGGGAGTTGGTTTATATCATTCATATTGACAAGCAGCCTTTGAGTTTCATGATTGACAGCTGCCAAGACACTCCCTAGCAACCAAACAGAGTACCCTAGCAACCAAAATACAAAGAGGGATATCTTCCATTCTGAATGTCACAGAGGCATGGGAGTTGGTTTATATCATTCATAGTGACAAGAAGCCTTTGGAATTGCATCATTGGCAGCTGCCAAGTAACTCCATAGCAACCAAACAGAGTACCCTAGCAACCAATATCCAAAGAGGCATATCTTCCATTCTGAATGTCACAGAGGCATGGGAGTTGGATTATATAATTCATACTGACAAGAAGCCTTTGGAATTTCATCATTGACAGCTGACAAGCCACTCCCTAGCAACCAAACAGAGTACCCTAGCAACCAAAATCCAAAGAGGCATATCTTCCATTCTGAATGTCACAGAGGCATGGGAGTTGGTTTATATCATTCATAGTGACAAGAAGCCTTTGGAGTTTCATGATTGGCAGCTGACAAGCCACTCGCTAGCAACCAAATAGAGTACCCTAGCAACCGTTTAGCAAAATGTATATCTCTGCATCAGAACATCGTATAGAGATGGGAGTTGGTTTATATCATTCATACTGACAAGAAGCCTTTGCAATTTCATCATTAGCAGCTGCCAAGCCACTCCCTAGCAACCAAACAGAGTACCCTAGCAACCAAAATCCAAAGAGGGATATCTTCCAGTCTGAATGTCACAGAGGCATGGGAGTTGGTTTATATCATTCATAGTGACAAGAAGCCTTTGCAGTTTCATCATTGGCATCTGCCAAGCCACTCCATAGCAACCAAACAGAGTACCCTAGCAACCAAAATCCAAAGAGGGATATCTGTCATTCTGAATGTCACAGAGAAATGAGAGTTGGTTTATATCATTCATACTGTCACGAAGCCTTTGCAGTTTCATCATTGGCAGCAGCCAAGCCACTCCCTAGCAACCAAACAGAGTACCCTAGCAACCGTTTAGCAAGACCTATATCTCTGCATCAGAACATCGTATAGAGATGGGAGTTGGTTTATATCATTCATACTGACAAGAAGCCTTTGCAGTTTCATCATTAGCAGCTGCCAAGCAACTCCCTAGCAACCAGAGTACCCTAGCAACCAAAATCCAAAGAGGGATATCTTCCAGTCTGAATGTCACAGAGGCATGGGAGTTGGTTTATATAATTCATAGTGACAAGAAGCCTTTGCAGTTTCACCATTGGCAGCTGACAAGCAACTCCATAGCAACCAAACAGAGTACCCTAGCAACCGTTTATCAAGACCCATGTCTCTGCATCAGAACATCGTATAGAGATGGGGGTTGGCTCTTTTGTTTCGGTTGGGAAACAGTCTGTAAATATCACCATGGTAACTGTGTATTCACACCCTAGCAACCATTTAGAACCACCTAGCAACCATATTGCAACATATAGAAGCCATATTTCAGCTCCACAACATCGTACAGACATGGTTGTTGGCTCGAATGCAATCATGTACAACACCCTAGCAACCGAGTGGAGAGTTTTGCCACTGCAAGCACCACTTCACATTTTCTTCAGGAAATGTACATTCTAGTTATTATTATTATTTTTCTTATTATTCCGGACAAAAGTTTGGCGCGAAACTCGCCCCGCACCGTTTGTCACAGACCCCTGAGTGTGGTGTCAAATCGACCGGCTCATTGAGGAGAGGTGTGCTATGACTTTTCTAAGCGATCGGGTGTACGATGTTTGCACAGCGGACGAAAAAGCGGCCAAAAAAGTCCCCATTGACTTTACATTGGGCATTCTAAAAATATTTGAATCCCAACCGACGTTTTCACACACACACCACTCCAAAGGGCCTGACAGCCCTGCGTCTCTCCCTCTCTCTCTCCCTCAGAGGATTTATATTATCAAGCAGCCAATAAGTAATTTCCTTAAATCTTCATAGCCACACCCTAGCAACCAGTTTTAGCACCCTAGCAACCACTAAGAGCTCCCTAGCAACCACCCTAAACCAAAAAAAATTTTTTTTTACATTTTTTTGTATTTTTTAACGCAATATTACACTCGTGGCCTTGCGATATTGCTCCATGCTTGTGCCTATTCAGCCATAGGCACGAGGCCGCAGGCCGAGTGCCGTACTGAAGGCACTCGTTATTAAAGATTTTAATAACTCTATAAAAACTCCATAGTAACCATCTTTGACAACTACCAACCACCTAGTAACAAAATAGCAACTACCAAAAATACCTTAGCAACCATCCTGAACACCCTAGCAACGTCTAGAAACGCTCTAGTAGATCATAGAAACACCAAGGTGGTCTCGTTTCACTCAGGGCATCAAATGGCCAATCATGAATCACCTCAACACTTCCTAGCCCCTCCCTAGCAACCATTGTCGAGCACCTTAGCAACCAAAATCCTAGAGGGATATCTTCTATTCTGAATGTCACAGAGGCATGGAAGTTGGTTTATATCATTCATAGTAACAAAAAGCCTTTGCAGTTTCATCAATGGCAGCTGTCAAGCAACTCCATAGCAACCAAACAGATTACCCTAGCAACCAAAATTCAAAGAGGGATATCTTCCATTCTGAATGTCACAGAGGCATGGGAGTTTGTTTATGTCATTCATACTGAAAAGCAGCCTTTGGAGTTCATCATTAGCAGCTGCCAAGCCACTCCATAGCAACCAAACAGAGTACCCTAGCAACTATTTAGCAAGACCTATATCTCTGTATCAGAGCATCGTATAGAGATGGGGGAAGGTTTATATAATTCAATATTGACAAGAAGCCTTTGGAGTTTCATGATTGGCAGCTGCCAAGCCACTCCCTAGCAACCAATCATAGTACCCTAGCAACCAAAATCCAAAGAGGGATATCTTCCAGTCTGAATGTCACAGAGGCATGGGAGTTGGTTTATATCCTTCATAGTAACAAAAAGCCGTTGCAGTTTCATCAATGGCAGCTGTCAAGCAACTCCATAGCAACCAAACAGATTACCCTAGCAACCAAAATTCAAAGAGGGATATCTTCCATTCTGAATGTCACAGAGGCATGGGAGTTGGTTTATGTCATTCATACTGACAAGAAGCCTTTGGTGTTTCATGATTGGCAGCTGCCAAGCAACTCCATAACAACCAAACAGAGTACCCTAGCAACCAAAATCCAAACAGGGATCTCTTCCATTCTGAATGTCACAGAGGCATGGGAGTTGGTTTATATCATTCATACTGACAAGAAACCTTTGGAATTTCATCATTGGCAGCTGCCAAGTAACTCCATAGCAACCAAACAGAGTACCCTAGTAACCAAAATCCAAAGAGGGATATCTTCCATTCTGAAAGTCACACAGGCATGGGAGTTGGTTTATATCATTCATAATGACAAGCAGCCTTTGGAGTTTTATGATTGGCACCTGCCAAGTCACTCCCTTGCAACCAAACAGAGGACCCTAGCAACCAAATTCCAAAGAGGGATATCTTCCATTCTGAATGTCACAGAGGCATGGGAGTTGGTTTAAATCATTTATACTGACAATCAGCCTTTGGAGTTTCATCATTGGCACCTGCCAAGTCACTCCCTGGCAACCAAACAGAGGACCCTAGCAACCGTTTATCATGACCCATGTCTCTGCATCAGAACATCACATAGAGATGGGGGTTGGCTCTTTTGTTTTGGTTGGGAAACTGTCTGTAACTATCACCATGGTAACTGATTTCACACCCTAGCAACCGTTTAGAGCCACCTAGCAACCATATTGCAACATATAGAAGCCATATTTCAGCTCCACAACATTGTACAGACATGGTTGTTGGCTCGAATGCAATCATGTACAACACCCTAGCAACCAAGTGGAGAGTTTTTCCACTGCAAGCACCACTTCACATTTTCTTCAGGAAATGTACATTCTAGTTAGTGGTGCTTGCTGAAAGCAAGGCATCACTATTGTTATTGCTCATACTTATTATTAGTGGTGCTTGCTGAAAGCAAGGCATCACTATTGTTATTGCTCATACTTATTAGTGGTGCTTTTTTAAAAGCATCACTATTGTTATTGCTCATACTTATTATTAGTGGTGCTTTTTTAAAAGCATCACTATTGTTATTGCTCATACTTATTATTCTTATTATTATTATTCTGGACAAAGTTTGGCGCGAAACTCGCCCCGCACCGTTTGTCACAGACCCCTGAGTGAAGTGTCAAATCGACCGGCTCATTGAGGAGAGGTGTGCTATGACTTTTCTAAGCGATCGGGTGTACGATGTTCGCACAGCGGACGAAAAAGCGGCCAAAAAAGTCCCCATTGACTTTACATTGGGCATTCTAAAAATATTTGAATCCCAACCGACGTTTTCACACACACACCACTCCAAAGGGCCTGACAGCCCTGCGTCTCTCCCTCTCTCTCTCCCTCAGAGGATTTATATTGTTTGAGCACTCGTAGCTCGGAGCGAGGATTTCGCAGAAACGTGTGATTTGCCACATTTGAAGAGGCTAACAGGCTCTGTAAGAACATACCTCACAATGGGGTGAAAGTTGCACCCCTGGGGGGCAGGAGCTGCCCAAAGTTGCCCCATTGACTTACTATGGGGAAGGAACGTCCCGTGAAACACACATGCTTTTCCTACTATGGTAAATTGCATAGGGATTTTCTATTGAACGTAGCTCTGGATCACAGTGTCATAGAGACAAGGGGGCGGGCTTATTTTACTCAGACGACCAATCCGTCTCTCAGGCTCATTGTGAAGCTATCAAGCCACGCCCTAGCAACCATTTAGAGAAACTTAGCAACAAGTCCCATAGACTTCCATTGAAATAGATCAAAGGGATATCTCCAGACTGAATTGTCATACAAACACGAGGGTGGTCTCATTTGACTCGGGGCAGCAAACGGCCAATCGTGAATCACCTCAACACTTCCTAGCCCCTCCATAGCAACCATTGTCGAGCACCTTAGCAACCAAAATCCATAGAGGGATATCTTCCATTCTGAATGTCACAGAGGCATGGGAGTTGGTTTATATCATTCAAAGTGTCAAGAAGCCTTTGCAGTTTCATCATTGGCCGCTGTCAAGCAACTCCATAACAACCAAAAAGAGTACCCTAGCAACCGTTTAGCAAAACGTATATCTCTGCATCAAAACATAGTATAGAGATGGGACTTGGCTCTTTTGACTAAATCATGGTAAACTATGGTAAATCATCATAGAATCATAGTAAATCATACTAAAACATGGTAAATCATGGTATACTATAGTAAATCATAGTAAACTATGGTAAATCGTGGTAAATCATGGTAAACTATGGTAAATCATGCTAGAATCAGGAAATCATACTTGAACATGGTAAATCATGGTATACTATAGTAAATCATGGTAAACTATGGTAAATCATGGTAAATCGTGGTAAACTATGGTAAATCATGGTAAACTATGATAAATCATGCTAGAATCAGTAAATCATACTTGAACATGGTATATCATGGTATACTATAGTAAATCATGGTAAACTATGGTAAATCGTGGTAAATCATGGTAAACTATGGTAAATCATGGTAAACTATGATAAATCATGCTAGAATCAGTAAATCATACTTGAACATGGTAAATCATGGTATACTATAGTAAATCATGGTAAACTATGGTAAATCATGGTAAATCGTGGTAAACTATGGTAAATCATGGTAAACTATAGTAAATCATACTAGAATCAGTAAATCATACTTGAACATGGTAAATCATGGTATACTATAGTAAATCATGGTAAACTATGGTAAATCATGGTAAACTATGGTAAATCATGCTAGAATCAGTAAATCATACCTGAACATGGTAAATCATGGTATACTATAGTAAATCGTGGTAAATCATGGTAAACTATGGTAAATCATGCTAGAATCATAGTAAATCATACTTTAACATGGTAAATCATGGTATACTATAGTAAATCATGGTAAACTATGGTAAATTGTGGTAAATCATGGTAAACTATGGTAAATCATGGTAAACCATGCTAGCAACGTGGTAAAACAAGCTAGCATCATGCTAGCTACATGCTAATTATGCTAACATGATGCTAGCAACATGCTAATAATGCTAGCATGATACTAGCTACATGCTAATCATGCTATCTTCTTGCTACAAACATGCTAGCAAACATGCTATTCATGTTAGCATCTTGTTAAAAAATGCTAGCATCATGCTAACAACATGCTAATCATGCTAGCTACATTCACGTTAGCTTTTGCTAAAAACATGCTAGCATGATGCTAGCAACATGCTAATCATTTTAACATCATGCTAGCAACATGCTAGCATTATGTTAGTCACATGCTTATAATGCTAGCATGATGATAATTTTGTTATAATCTTGCTAAAAACTAGCTAAACGCACTTTAGCAACCGAGTGGTGAGTTTTGCCACTGCAAGCACCACTTCACATTTTCTTCAGGAAATGTACATTCTAGTTCTTATTATTATTATTCTGGACAAAGTTTGGCACGAAACTCGCCCCGCACCGTTTGTCACAGACCCCTGAGTGAAGTGTCAAATCAACCGGCTCATTGAGGAGAGGTGTGCTATGACTTTTCTAAGCGATCGGGTGTACGATGTTCGCACAGCGGACGAAAAAGCGGCCAAAAAAGTCCCCATTGACTTTACATTGGGCATTCTAAAAATATTTGAATCCCAACCGACGTTTTCACACACACACCACTCCAAAGGGCCTGACACCCCTGCGTCTCTCCCTCTCTCTCTCCCTCAGAGGATTATATTATCAAGCAGCCAATAAGTAATGGCCTAAAATCTTCATAGCCACACCCTAGCAACCAGTTTTAGCACCCTAGCAACCACTAAGAGCTCCCTAGCAACCACCCTAAACCAAAAAAAAATTTTTTTTACATTTTTTTGTATTTTTTAACGCAATATTACACTCGTGGCCTTGCGATATTGCTCCATGCTTGTGCCTATTCAGCCATAGGCACGAGGCCGCAGGCCGAGTGCCGTACTGAAGGCACTCGTTATTAAAGATTTTAATAACTCTATAAAAACTCCATAGTAACCATCTTTGACAACTACCAACCACCTAGTAACAAAATAGCAACTACCAAAAATACCTTAGCAACCATCCTGAACACCCTAGCAACGTCTAGAAACGCTCTAGTAGATCATAGAAACACCAAGGTGGTCTCGTTTCACTCAGGGCATCAAATGGCCAATCATGAATCACCTCAACACTTCCTAGCCCCTCCCTAGCAACCATTGTCGAGCACCTTAGCAACCAAAATCCTAGAGGGATATCTTCTATTCTGAATGTCACAGAGGCATGGAAGTTGGTTTATATCATTCATAGTAACAAAAAGCCTTTGCAGTTTCATCAATGGCAGCTGTCAAGCAACTCCATAGCAACCAAACAGATTACCCTAGCAACCAAAATTCAAAGAGGGATATCTTCCATTCTGAATGTCACAGAGGCATGGGAGTTGGTTTATATCATTCATAGTGACAAGAAGGCTTTGCAGTTTCGTCATTGGCAGCTGCCAAGCCACTCCATAGCAACCAAACTTGAGTACCCTAGCAACCGTTTTGCAAGACCTATATCTCCGCATCAGAACATCGTATAGAGATGGGAGTTGGTTTATATCATTCATACTGACAATAAGCCTTTACAGTTTCATCATTAGCAGCTGCCAAACAACTCCATAGCAACCAAACAGAGTACCCTAGCAACCAAAATGCAAAGAGGGATATCTGCCATTCTGAATGTCACAGAGAAATGGGAGTTGGTTTATATCATTCATAGTGACACAAAGCCTTTTCAGTTTCATCATTGGCAGCTGCCAAGCCACTCCATAGCAACCAAACTTGAGTACCCTAGCAACCGTTTTGCAAGACCTATATCTCCGCATCAGAACATCGTATAGAGATGGGAGTTGGTTTATATCATTCATACTGACAATAAGCCTTTACAGTTTCATCATTAGCAGCTGCCAAACAACTCCATAGCAACCAAACAGAGTACCCTAGCAACCAAAATGCAAAGAGGGATATCTTCCATTCTGAATGTCACAGAGGCATGGGAGTTGGTTTGTTTCATTCATACTGACAACCAGCCTTTGGAGTTTCATTATTGGCAGCTGCCAAGCCACTCCATAGCAACCAGACAGAGTACCCTAGCAACCAAAATCCAAAGAGGGTTATCTTCCATTTTGAATGTCACAAAGAAATGGGAGTTGGTTTATATCATTCATAGTGACAAGAAGCCTTTGCAGTTTCATCACTGGCAGCTGCCAAGCCACTCCCTAGCAACCAAACAGAGTACCCTAGCAACCATTTAGCAAAAATAATTTCTCTGTATCAGAACATCGTATAGAGCTGGGAGTTGGTTTATATCATTCAAACTGACAAGCAGCCTCTGGAGTTTTATGGTTGGCAGCTGCCAAGCTACTCCCTAGCAACCAAACAGAGTACCCTAGCAACAAAAATCCAAAGAGGGATATCTTCCATTCTGTATGTCACAGATGCATGGGAGTTGGTTTTTTATCATTCATAGTGACAAGAAGCCTTTTTAATTTCATCATTGGCAGCTGCCAAGCCACTCCCTAGCAACCAAACAGAGTACCCTAGCAACCGTTTAGCAAGACCTATATCTCTGCATCAGAACATCGTATAGAGATGGGAGTTGGTTTATTTTCATTCATACTGACAAGAAACTTATGCAGTTTCATCATTAACAGCTGCCAAGCCACTCCATAGCAACCAAACAGAGGACCCTAGCAACCAAACTCCAGAGAGGGATATCTTCCATTCTGACTGTCACAGAGGCATGGGAGTTGGTTTATATCATACATATTGACAAGAAGCCTTTGGTGTTTCATGATTGGCAGCTGCCAAGCAACTCCATATCAACCAAACAGAGTACCCTAGCAACCAAATTCCAAAGAGGAATATCTTCCTTTCTGAATGTCACACAGGCATGGGAGTTGGTTTATATCATTCATACTGACAAGAAGCCTTTGGAATTTCATCATTGGCAGCTGCCAAGCCACTCTCTAGCAACCAAACAGAGTACCCTAGCAACCAAAATCCAAGGAGGGATATCTTCCATTCTGAATGTCATAGAGGCATGGGAGTTGGTTTATATCATTCAGAGTGACAAGAAGCCTTTGCAGTTTCATCATTGGTATCTGCCAAGTCACTCCCTGGCAACCAAACAGAGGACCCTAGCAACCGTTTATCAAGACCCATGTCTCTGCATCAGAACATCATATAGAGATGGGGGTTGGCTCTTTAGTTTTGGTTGGGAAACAGTCTGTAAATTTCACCATGGTAACTTTGTATTCACACCCTAGCAACCGTTTACAGCCACCTAGCAACCATATTGCAACATAAAGAAGCCATATTTCAGCTCCACAACAGCGTACAGACATGGTTGTTGGCTCGTATGCGATCATGTACAACACCCTAGCAACCGAGTGCCGAATTTTGCCACTGCAAGCACCACTTCACATTTTCTTCAGGAAATGTACATTCTAGTTAGTGGTGCTTGCTGAAAGCAAGGCATCACTATTGTTATTGCTCATACTTATTATTCTTCTTCTTATTATTATTATTATTATTATTATTATTATTCTGGACAAAGTTTGGCGCGTAACTCGCCCCGCACCGTTGGTCTCAGACCCATGAATGAGGTGTCAAATCGACCGGCTCATTAAGGAGAGGTGTGCTATGACTTTTATAAGCGATCGGGGGTGCGGTGTTCGCCCCAGGGGCGAAAAAGCGGCCAAAAAAGTCCCATTGACTTAACATTGCGACGAACTTTGACCACACGTAGCTCTGAGCGAGGATTTCGCAGAAATGTGTGATTTGCCACATTTGAAGAGGCTGACAGGCTCTGTAAGAACATACCTCACAATGGGGTAAAAGTTGCACCCCTGGGGGGCAGGAGATGCCCAAAGTTGCCCCATTGACTTACTATGGGGAAGGAACGTCCCGTGAAACACACATGCTTTTCCTACTATGGTAAATTGCATAGGGACTTTGTATTGAACGTAGCTCTGGATCACAGTGTCATAGAGACAAGGGGGAGGGCTCATTTTACTCAGACAACCAATCAGTCTCTCAGGATCATTGAGAAGCTATCAAGCCACGCCCTGGCAACCATTTAGATCCCCTTAGCAACAAGTTCCATAGACTTCCATTGAAAGAGTTCAAAGAGATATCTCCAGACTGAATTGTCATAGAAACATGGGGGTGGTCTCATTTGACTCAGGGCAGTAAACAGCCAATCATGAATCACCTCAACACTTCCAAGCCCCTCCCTAGCAACCATTGTCGAGCACCTTAGCAACCAAAATCCAAAGAGGGATATCTTCCATTCTGAATGTCACAGAGGCATGGGAGTTGGTTTATATCATTCATAGTGACAAGAAGCCTCTGGTGTTTCACGATTGGCAGCTGACAAGCCACTCCCTAGCAACCAAACAGATTACCCTAGCAACCAAAATATAAAGAGGGATATCTTCCATTCTGAATGTCACAGAGACATGGGAGTTGGTTTTTATCATTCATAGTGACAAGAAGCCTTTGGAGTTTCATGATTGACAGCGGACAAGCCACTCCCTAGCAACCAAACAGAGTAACCTAGCAACCAAAATCCAAAGAGGGATATCTTCCATTCTGAATGTCGCAGAGGCATGGGAGTTGGTTTATATCATTCATACTGACAAGCAGCCTTTGGAGTTTCATGATTGGCAGCTTACAAGACACTCCCTAGCAACCAAACAGAGTACCCTAGCAACCAAAATACAAAGAGGGATATCTTCCATTCTGAATGTCACAGAGGCAAGGGAGTTGGTTTATATCATTCATACTGACAAGAAGCCTTTGGAGTTTCATGATTGGCAGCTGCCAAGCCACTCCCTAGCAACCAAACAAAGTACCTTAGCAACCATTTTGCAAGACCTATTTCTCTGCATCAGAACATCGTATAGAGATGGGGGTTGGCTCTTTTGACTCATGCTAGCAAAGAGGAATTCCAACATGCTACACATGCTAGCTGTGAATAGCTACATGCTAATAGCGATTAGGTAAGTGCTAAATTATGCCAAGAAAATGCTAAAAACTCCAATAGTAATCATCTGTGAAAACTACAAACCACTTAGTAACACCATAGTAACTACCCATAATACCTTAGCAACCACCCTGAACACCCTAGCAACCTTCTAGCAACACCATAGCAACCACCCAGAACACCCCAGCAACCGCCTAGCAACACCATAGCAACCACCCAGAACACCCTAGCAACTGCCTAGCAACCGCCTAGCAACGCCCTAGCAACCACCCAGAATACCCTAGCAACCGCCTAGCAACACCATAGCAACCACCCAGAACACCCTAGCAACTGCCTAGCAACGTCCTAGCAACCACCCAGAATACCCTAGCAACCACCTAGGAACACCATAGCAACCACCCAGAATATCCTAGCAACTGCCTAGCAACACCATAGCAACCACCCAGAATACCCTAGCAACCGCCTAGCAACACCATAGCAACCACTCAGAACACCCTAGCAACTGCCTAGCGATGCCATAGCAACCACCCAGTACACCTTAGCAACTGCCTAGCAACGCCCTAGCAACCACCAATACCCTAGCAACCGCCTAGCAACGCCATAGCAACCACTCAGAACACCCTAGCAACTGCCTAGCAACGCCCTAGCAACCACCCAGAATACCTTAGCAACTACCTAGCAACGCCCTAGCAACCACCAAGAATACCCTAGCAACCACCTAGCAACCCCCCAGAATACCCTAGCAACTGCCTAGCAACGCCATAGCAACCACTCAGAACACCCTAGCAACTGCCTAGTAACGCCCTAGCAACTGCCTAGCAACGCCCTAGCGACCACCCAGAATACCCTAGCAACTGCCTAGCAACACCATAGCAACCACCCAGAACACCATAGCAATCACCCAGAACACCCTAGCAACCACCTAGCAAAGCCCTAGCAACCACACAGAACACCCTAGCAACCACCTGAACAACATGAATAAGCCATATCTCAGCACCAGAACATCGTACAGACATGTTTGTTGGCTCGTATGCAATCATGTACCACACTCTAGCAACCGAGTGGCGAGTTTTGCCACTGCAAGCACCACTTCACATTTTCTTCAGGAAATGTACATTCTAGTTATTCTTCTTCTTCTTCTTATTGTTCTGGACAAAAGTTTGGCGCGTAACTCGCCCCGCACCGTTTGTCACAGACCCATGAATGAGGTGTCAAATCGACCGGCTTATTGAGGAGAGGTGTGCTATGACTTTTATAAGCGATCGGGGGTGCGGTGTTCGCCCCAGGGGCGAAAAAGCGCCCCAAAAAGTTCCATTGACTTAACATTGCGACGAACTTTGAGCACTCATAGCTCTGAGCGAGGATTTTGCAGAAACGTGTGATTTGCCACATTTGAAGAGGCTGACAGGCTCTGTAAGAACATACCTCACAATGGGGTAAAAGTTGCACCCCTGGGGGGCAGGAGCGTCCCAAAGTTGTCCCATTGACTTACTATGGGGAAGGAATGTCCCGTGAAACACACATGCTTTTCCTACTATGGTAAATTGCATAGGGATTTTGTAATGAACGTAGCTCTGGATCACAGTGTCATAGAGACAAGGGGGAGGGCTCATCTTACTCAGATGACCAATCAGTCTCTCAGGATCATTGTGAAGCTATCAAGCCACGCCCTAGCAACCATTTAGAGCACCTTAGCAACAAGTCCCATAGACTTCCATTGAAAGAGATCAAAGGGATATCTCAGGACTGAATTGTCATAGAAACATGGGGGTGGTCTCATTTGACTCGGGGCAGCAAACAGCCAATCATGAATCACCTCAACACTTCCTAGCCCCTCCCTAGCAACCATTGTCGAGCACCTTAGCAACCAAAATTCATAGAGAGATATCTTCTATTCTGAATGTCACAGAGGCATGGGAGTTGGTTTATATCATACATACTGACAAGCAGCCTTTGGAGTTTCATGATTGGCAGCTGCCAAGCCACTCCCTAGCAACCAAACAGAGTACCCTAGCAACCATTTTGCAAGACCTATATCTCTGCATCAGAACATCATAAAGAGATGGGGTTAACACAAGTTTGACTCAGGGCAGCAAACGGCCAATCATAAATCACCTCAACACTTCCTAGCCCCTCCCTAGCAACCATTGTCGAGCACCTTAGCAACAACAATCCAAAGAGGGATATCTTCTATTCTGAATGTCACAGAGGCATGGGAGTTGGTTTATATCATACATACTGACAAGCAGCCTTTGGAGTTTCATGATTGGCAGCTGCCAAGCCACTCCCTAGCAACCAAACAGAGTACCCTAGCAACCATTTTGCAAGACCTATATCTCTGCATCAGAACATCATAAAGAGATGGGGTTAACACAAGTTTGACTCAGGGCAGCAAACGGCCAATCATAAATCACCTCAACACTTCCTAGCCCCTCCCTAGCAACCATTGTCGAGCACCTTAGCAACAACAATCCAAAGAGGGATATCTTCCATTCTGAATGTCACAGAGGCATGGGAGTTGGTTTATATCATTCATAGTGACAAGAAGCCTTTGGAATTGCATCATTGGCAGGTGCCAAGTAACTCCATAGCAACCAAAAAGAGTACCCTAGCAACCAAAATCCAAAGAGGCATATCTTACATTCTGAATGTCACAGAGGCATGGGAGTTGGATTATATAATTCATAATGACAAGAAGCCTTTGGAATTTCATCATTGACAGCTGACAAGCCACTCCCTAGCAACCAAACAGAGTACCCTAGCAACCAAAATCCAAAGAGGCATATCTTCCATTCTGAATGTCGCAGAGGCATGGGAGTTGGTTTATATCATTCATAGTGACAAGAAGCCTTTGGAGTTTCATGATTGGCAGCTGACAAGCCACTCGCTAGCAACCAAATAGAGTACCCTAGCAACCGTTTAGCAAAACGTATATCTCTGCATCAGAACATCGTATAGAGATGGGAGTTGGTTTATATCATTCATGCTAACAAGAAGCCTTTGTAGTTTCATCATTAGCAGCTGACAAGCATCTCCATAGCAACCAAACAGAGTACCCTAGCAACCATTTTACAAGACCTACATCTCTGCATCAGAATATTGTATAGAGATGGGGGTTGGCTCATTAGTTTCAGTTGTAAAACAGCCTGTAAATATCACCATGGTAACTGTGTATTCACACCCTAGCAACCATTTAGAGCCACCTAGCAACCATATTGCAACATATAGAAGCCATATTTCAGCTCCACAACATCGTACAGACATGGTTGTTGGCTCGAATGCAAACATGTACAACACCCTAGCAACCGAGTGGCGAGTTTTGCCACTGCAAGCACCACTTCACATTTTCTTCAGGAAATGTACATTCTGTTCTGAGGTTCTTTTGCTTGCTGAAAGCAAGGCATCATTAGTGTTCTCTTGCATACTTATTAATGGTGCTTGCTGAAAGCAAGGCATCATTAGTGTTCTCTTGCATACTTATTATTATTCTTATTTTTATTCTGGACAAAGTTTGGCGCGTAACTCGTCCCGCACCGTTTGTCTCAGACCCCTGAGTGAGGTGTCAAATCGACCGGCTCATTGAGGAGAGGTGTGCTATGACTTTTATAAGCGATCGGGGGGGCGGTGTTCGCCCCAGGGGCGAAAAAGCGGCCAAAAAAGTCCCATAGACTTAACATTGCGACAAACTTTGACGACTCCTAGCTCAGAGCGAGGATTTCACATAAACTTGTGATTTGCCACATTTGAAGAGGCTGACAGGCTCTGTAAGAACATACCTCACAATGGGGTAAAAGTTGTAGCCCTGGGGGGCAGAAGCTGCCCAAAGTTGCCCCATTGACTTACTATGGGGAAGGAACATCCTGTGAAACTCACATGCTTTTCCTACTATGGTAAATTGCATAGGGATTTTGTATTGAACATAGCTCCTGATCACAGTGTCATAGAGACAAGGGGGCGAGCTCATTTTACTCAGACGACCAATCAGTCTCTCAGGATCATTGTGAAGCTATCAAGCCACGCCCTAGCAACCATTTAGAGCCCCTTAGCAACAAGTTCCATAGACTTCCATTGAAAGAGTTCAAAGAGATATCTCCAGACTGAATTGTCATAGAAACATGGGGGTGGTCTCATTTGACTCGTGGCAGCAAACAGCCAATCATGAATCACCTCAACACTTCTTAGCCCCTCCCTAGCAACCATTGTCGAACACCTTAGCAACCAAAATCCAAAGAGGGATATCTTCCATTATGAATATCACAGAGGCATGGGAGTTGGTTTATATCATTCATAGTGACAAGAAGCTTTTGCAGTTTCATAATTGGCATCTGCCAAGCCACTCTATAGCAACCAAACAGAGTACCTTAGCAACCAAAATCCAAAGAGGGATATCTGCCATTCTGAATGTCACAGAGAAATGGGAGATGGTTTATATCATTCATAGTGACAAGAAGCCTTTGGAATTGCATCATTGGCAACTGCCAAGCCACTCCCTAGCAACCAAACAGAGTACCCTAGTAACCGTTTAGCAAAACGAATATCTCTGTATCAGAACATCGTATAGAGATTGGAGTTGGTTTATATCATTCATACTGACAAGCAGCCTTTGAAGTTTCATGATTGGCAGCTGCCAAGCAACTCCCTAGCAACCAACAGAGTACCCTAGCAACCAAAATACAAAGAGGGATATCTTCCATTCTGAATGTCACAGAGGCATGGGAGTTGGTTTATATAATTCATACTGACAAGAAGCCTTTGCAGTTTCATCAGTGGCAGCTGCCAAGCCACTCCCTAGCAACCAAACAGAGTATCCTAGCAACCAAAATCCAAAGAGGGATATCTTCCATTCTGAATGTCACAGAGGCATGGGAGTTGGTTTATATCATTCATAGTGACAAGAAGCCTTTGGAATTGCATCATTGGCAGCTGCCAAGTAACTCCATAGCAACCAAACAGAGTACCCTAGCAACCAAAACCCAAAGAGGCATATCTTCCATTCTGAATGTCGCAGAGGCATGGGAGTTGGTTTATATCATTCATACTGACAAGCAGCCTTTGGAGTTTCATGATTGGCAGCTGACAAGCCACTCCCTAGCAACCAAACAGAGTACCCTAGCAACCAATATCCAAAGAGGGATATCTTCCATTCTGTATGTCGCAGAGGCATGAGAGTTGGATTATATCATTCATACTGACAAGCAGCCTTTGGAGTTTCATGATTGGCAGCTGCCACGCTACTCCCTAGCAACCAAACAGAGTACCCTAGCAACCGTTTAG
Source organism: Scardinius erythrophthalmus (assembly GCF_964197995.2). Lineage (NCBI taxonomy): Eukaryota > Metazoa > Chordata > Actinopteri > Cypriniformes > Leuciscidae > Scardinius > Scardinius erythrophthalmus. Next base: position 12,321,655 of record NC_138221.1, read on the forward strand.
CAAAACGTATATCTCTGCATCAGAACATCGTATAGAGATGGGAGTTGGTTTATATCATTCATACTGACAAGAAGCCTTTGCAGTTTCATCATCAGCAGCTGCCAAGCAACTCCATAGCAACCAAACAGAGTACCCTAGCAACCATTTTACAAGACCTAAATCTCTGCATCAGAATATTGTATAGAGATGGGGGTTGGCTCATTAGTTTCAGTTGTAAAACAGTCTGTAAATATCACCATGGTAACTGTGTATTCACACCCTAGCAACCATTTAGAGCCACCTAGCAACCATATTGCAACATATAGAAGCCATATTTCAGCTCCACAACATCGTACAGACATGGTTGTTGGCTCGTATGCAATCATGTACAACACCCTAGCAACCGAGTGGAGAGTTTTGCCACTGCAAGCACCATTTCACATTTTCTTCAGGAAATGTACATTCTAGTTAGTGGTGCTTGCTGAAAGCAAGGCATCACTATTGTTATTGCTCATACTTATTAATGGTGCTTGCTGAAAGCAAGGCATCATTAGTGTTCTCTTGCATACTTATTATTTTTATTATTATTATTCTTCCACACAAAAGTTTGGCGCGAAACTCGCCCCGCACCGTTTGTCTCAGACCCCTGAGTGAGGTGTCAAATCGACCGGCTCATTGAGGAGAGGTGTGCTATGACTTTTCTAAGCGATCGGGTGTACGATGTTCGCACAGCGGACGAAAAAGCGGCCAAAAAAGTCCCATTGACTTTACATGGGGAGTTCTAAAAATATTTGAATCCCAACCGACGTTTTCACACACACACCACTCCAAAGGGCCTGACACCCCTGCGTCTCTCCCTCTCTCTCTCCCTCAGAGGATTTATATTATCAAGCAGCCAATAAGTAATGGCCTAAAATCTTCATAGCCACACCCTAGCAACCAGTTTCAGCACCCTAGCAACCACTAAGAGCTCCCTAGCAACCACCCTAAACCAAAAAAAAAAATTTTTTTACATTTTTTTTATTTTTTAAAGCAATTTTACTCTCGTGGCCTTGCGATATCGCTCCATGCTTGTGCCTATTCGGCCATAGGCACGAGGCCGCAGGCCTCGTGCCGTACTGAAGGCACTCGTTATTAAAGATTTTAAGAACTCTATAAAAACTCCATAGTAACCATATTTGACAACTACCAACCACCTAGTAACACCATAGCAACTAACAATAACACCTTAGCAACCACCCTGAACACCCTAGCAACGTCTAGAAATGCTCTAGTAACTACAAAAAACTCTAGCAAGCACCCAGAACACCCTAGCAACTGCCTAGCAACCACCTAGAACACCTAGCAACTGCCTAGCAACCACCCAGAACACATAGCAACCACCCAGAACACCCTAGCAACTGCCTAGCAATGCCCTAGTATCCACCAAGAATAACATAGCAACTGCCTAGCAACACCATAGCAACCACCCAGAACACCCTAGCAACCACCTAGCAACGCCCTAGCAACCACCAAGAATACCCTAGCAACTGCCTAGCAACCACCAAGAATACCCTAGCAACTGCCTAGCAACCACCCAGAACACCTTAGCAACTGCCTAGCAACACTATAGCAACCACCCAGAACACCCTAGCAACCACCTGGCAACAGCATCTAGCTAAAAACATGCTGGCAACATGCTAATCAAGCTAGCATCATGCTAGCAACATGCTAATCATGCTAGCAAACATGCTAATCAAGCTAGCATCATGCTAGCAACATGCTAATCATGCTAACATTATGCTACCAACATGCTAATAAAGCTAGCATCATGCTAACAACATGCTAATCAAGCTAGCATAATGCTAACATCATGCTAATCAAGCTAGCATCATGCTAGCAACATGCTAATCATGCTAGCATTATGCTAGCAACATGCTAATCATGCTAGCATCATGCTAGCAACATGCTAATAATGCTAGCATTAGGCTACCAACATGCTAATAAAGCTAGCATCATGCTAAAAACATGCTAATCAAGCTAGCATAATGCTAGCATCATGCTAATCAAGCTAGCATCATGCTAGCAACATGCTAATCATGCTAGCATAATTCTAGCAACATGCTAATCATGCTAGCATCATGCTAGCAACATGCTAATCAAGCTAGCATCATGCTAGCAACATGCTAATCATGTTAGCATCATGCTAACAATATGCTAATCAAGCTAGCATCATGCTAGCAACATGCTAATCATGCTAGCATTATGCTAACAACATGTTAATCAAGCTAGCAACATGATAATCATGCTAGCATTATGCTAGCAAAATGCTAATCAAGCTAGCATCATACTAGCAACATGCTAATCATGCTAGCAAAACATGTTAGCAACATGCTAATAAAGCTAGCATAATGCTAGCAACATGCTAATCATGTTAGCATCTAGCTAAAAACATGTTAGCAAAATGCTAATCATGCTAGCATCTTGTTAAAAGCATGCTAGCAACATGCTAATCATGCTAGCATCATCCAACCAACATGCTTATCATGCTAACAACATGCTAATCATGCTAGCATCATTCTAACAACATGTTAATCATAGTAAATCATGCTGGAATGTGGTAAATCGTAATAAATCATCTTAGAATCATGGTAAATCGTGGTAAATAATGCTAAAACGTGGTATCTCATGGTATCACAACATGGTAATTGTGTTAGCATCTGCCCAGTGGCGAATTTTGCCACTGCAAGCACCACTTCACATTTTCTTCAGGAAATGTACATTCTAGTTATTCTTCTTCTTCTTCTTATTGTTCTGGACAAAAGTTTGGCGCGTAACTCGCCCCGCACCGTTTGTCACAGACCCATGAATGAGGTGTCAAATCGACCGGCTTATTGAGGAGAGGTGTGCTATGACTTTTATAAGCGATCGGGGGTGCGGTGTTTGCCCCAGGGGCGAAAAAGCGCCCCAAAAAGTTCCATTGACTTAACATTGCAACGAACTTTGAGCACTCATAGCTCTGAGCGAGGATTTTGCAGAAACGTGTGATTTGCCACATTTGAAGAGGCTGACAGGCTCTGTAAGAACATACCTCACAATGGGGTAAAAGTTGCACCCCTGGGGGGCAGGAGCGTCCCAAAGTTGTCCCATTGACTTACTATGGGGAAGGAATGTCCCGTGAAACACACATGCTTTTCCTACTATGGTAAATTGCATAGGGATTTTGTAATGAACGTAGCTCTGGATCACAGTGTCATAGAGACAAGGGGGAGGGCTCATCTTACTCAGATGACCAATCAGTCTCTCAGGATCATTGTGAAGCTATCAAGCCACGCCCTAGCAACCATTTAGAGCACCTTAGCAACAAGTCCCAAAGACTTCCATTGAAAGAGATCAAAGGGATATCTCAGGACTGAATTGTCATAGAAACATGGGGGTGGTCTCATTTGACTCGGGGCAGCAAACAGCCAATCATGAATCACCTCAACACTTCCTAGCCCCTCCCTAGCAACCATTGTCGAGCACCTTAGCAACCAAAATTCATAGAGAGATATCTTCTATTCTGAATGTCACAGAGGCATGGGAGTTGGTTTATATCATACATACTGACAAGCAGCCTTTGGAGTTTCATGATTGGCAGCTGCCAAGCCACTCCCTAGCAACCAAACAGAGTACCCTAGCAACCATTTTGCAAGACCTATATCTCTGCATCAGAACATCATAAAGAGATGGGGTTAACACAAGTTTGACTCAGGGCAGCAAACGGCCAATCATAAATCACCTCAACACTTCCTAGCCCCTCCCTAGCAACCATTGTCGAGCACCTTAGCAACAACAATCCAAAGAGGGATATCTTCTATTCTGAATGTCACAGAGGCATGGGAGTTGGTTTATATCATACATACTGACAAGCAGCCTTTGGAGTTTCATGATTGGCAGCTGCCAAGCCACTCCCTAGCAACCAAACAGAGTACCCTAGCAACCATTTTGCAAGACCTATATCTCTGCATCAGAACATCATAAAGAGATGGGGTTAACACAAGTTTGACTCAGGGCAGCAAACGGCCAATCATAAATCACCTCAACACTTCCTAGCCCCTCCCTAGCAACCATTGTCGAGCACCTTAGCAACAACAATCCAAAGAGGGATATCTTCCATTCTGAATGTCACAGAGGCATGGGAGTTGGTTTATATCATTCATAGTGACAAGAAGCCTTTGGAATTGCATCATTGGCAGGTGCCAAGTAACTCCATAGCAACCAAAAAGAGTACCCTAGCAACCAAAATCCAAAGAGGCATATCTTACATTCTGAATGTCACAGAGGCATGGGAGTTGGATTATATAATTCATAATGACAAGAAGCCTTTGGAATTTCATCATTGACAGCTGACAAGCCACTCCCTAGCAACCAAACAGAGTACCCTAGCAACCAAAATCCAAAGAGGCATATCTTCCATTCTGAATGTCGCAGAGGCATGGGAGTTGGTTTATATCATTCATAGTGACAAGAAGCCTTTGGAGTTTCATGATTGGCAGCTGACAAGCCACTCGCTAGCAACCAAATAGAGTACCCTAGCAACCGTTTAGCAAAACGTATATCTCTGCATCAGAACATCGTATAGAGATGGGAGTTGGTTTATATCATTCATGCTAACAAGAAGCCTTTGTAGTTTCATCATTAGCAGCTGACAAGCATCTCCATAGCAACCAAACAGAGTACCCTAGCAACCATTTTACAAGACCTACATCTCTGCATCAGAATATTGTATAGAGATGGGGGTTGGCTCATTAGTTTCAGTTGTAAAACAGCCTGTAAATATCACCATGGTAACTGTGTATTCACACCCTAGCAACCATTTAGAGCCACCTAGCAACCATATTGCAACATATAGAAGCCATATTTCAGCTCCACAACATCGTACAGACATGGTTGTTGGCTCGAATGCAAACATGTACAACACCCTAGCAACCGAGTGGCGAGTTTTGCCACTGCAAGCACCACTTCACATTTTCTTCAGGAAATGTACATTCTAGTTATTATTCTTATTTTTATTCTGGACAAAGTTTGGCGCGTAACTCGTCCCGCACCGTTTGTCTCAGACCCCTGAGTGAGGTGTCAAATCGACCGGCTCATTGAGGAGAGGTGTGCTATGACTTTTATAAGCGATCGGGGGTGCGATGTTTGCCCCAGGGGCGAAAAAGCGGCCAAAAAAGTCCCATAGACTTAACATTGCGACAAACTTTGACGACTCCTAGCTCAGAGCGAGGATTTCACATAAACTTGTGATTTGCCACATTTGAAGAGGCTGACAGGCTCTGTAAGAACATACCTCTCAATGGGGTAAAAGTTGTAGCCCTGGGGGGCAGAAGCTGCCCAAAGTTGCCCCATTGACTTACTATGGGGAAGGAACATCCTGTGAAACTCACATGCTTTTCCTACTATGGTAAATTGCATAGGGATTTTGTATTGAACATAGCTCCTGATCACAGTGTCATAGAGACAAGGGGGCGAGCTCATTTTACTCAGACGACCAATCAGTCTCTCAGGATCATTGTGAAGCTATCAAGCCACGCCCTAGCAACCATTTAGAGCCCCTTAGCAACAAGTTCCATAGACTTCCATTGAAAGAGTTCAAAGAGATATCTCCAGACTGAATTGTCATAGAAACATGGGGGTGGTCTCATTTGACTCGTGGCAGCAAACAGCCAATCATGAATCACCTCAACACTTCTTAGCCCCTCCCTAGCAACCATTGTCGAACACCTTAGCAACCAAAATCCAAAGAGGGATATCTTCCATTATGAATATCACAGAGGCATGGGAGTTGGTTTATATCATTCATAGTGACAAGAAGCTTTTGCAGTTTCAAAATTTGCATCTGCCAAGCCACTCTATAGCAACCAAACAGAGTACCTTAGCAACCAAAATCCAAAGAGGGATATCTGCCATTCTGAATGTCACAGAGAAATGGGAGATGGTTTATATCATTCATAGTGACAAGAAGCCTTTGGAATTGCATCATTGGCAACTGCCAAGCCACTCCCTAGCAACCAAACAGAGTACCCTAGCAACCGTCTAGCAAAACGAATATCTCTGTATCAGAACATCGTATAGAGATTGGAGTTGGTTTATATCATTCATACTGACAAGCAGCCTTTGAAGTTTCATGATTGGCAGCTGCCAAGCCACTCCCTAGCAACCAACAGAGTACCCTAGCAACCAAAATACAAAGAGGGATATCTTCCATTCTGAATGTCACAGAGGCATGGGAGTTGGTTTATATAATTCATAATGACAAGAAGCCTTTGCAGTTTCATCAGTGGCAGCTGCCAAGCCACTCCCTAGCAACCAAACAGAGTATCCTAGCAACCAAAATCCAAAGAGGGATATCTTCCATTCTGAATGTCACAGAGGCATGGGAGTTGGTTTATATCATTCATAGTGACAAGAAGCCTTTGGAATTGCATCATTGGCAGCTGCCAAGTAACTCCATAGCAACCAAACAGAGTACCCTAGCAACCAAAACCCAAAGAGGCATATCTTCCATTCTGAATGTCGCAGAGGCATGGGAGTTGGTTTATATCATTCATACTGACAAGCAGCCTTTGGAGTTTCATGATTGGCAGCTGACAAGCCACTCCCTAGCAACCAAACAGAGTACCCTAGCAACCAATATCCAAAGAGGGATATCTTCCATTCTGTATGTCGCAGAGGCATGAGAGTTGGATTATATCATTCATACTGACAAGCAGCCTTTGGAGTTTCATGATTGGCAGCTGCCACGCTACTCCCTAGCAACCAAACAGAGTACCCTAGCAACCGTTTAGCAAAACGTATATCTCTGCATCAGAACATCGTATAGAGATGGGAGTTGGTTTATATCATTCATACTGACAAGAAGCCTTTGCAGTTTCATCATCAGCAGCTGCCAAGCAACTCCATAGCAACCAAACAGAGTACCCTAGCAACCATTTTACAAGACCTACATCTCTGCATCAGAATATTGTATAGAGATGGGGGTTGGCTCATTAGTTTCAGTTGTAAAACAGTCTGTAAATATCACCATGGTAACTGTGTATTCACACCCTAGCAACCATTTAGAGCCACCTAGCAACCATATTGCAACATATAGAAGCCATATTTCAGCTCCACAACATCGTACAGACATGGTTGTTGGCTCGTATGCAATCATGTACAACACCCTAGCAACCGAGTGGAGAGTTTTGCCACTGCAAGCACCATTTCACATTTTCTTCAGGAAATGTACATTCTAGTTAATGGTGCTTGCTGAAAGCAAGGCATCATTAGTGTTCTCTTGCATACTTATTATTATTCTTATTTTTATTCTGGACAAAGTTTGGCGCGAAACTCGCCCCGCACCGTTTGTCTCAGACCACTGAGTGAGGCATCAAATCGACCGGCTCATTAAGGAGAGGTGTGCTATGACTTTTCTAAGCGATCGGGTGTACGATGTTCGCACAGCGGGCAAAAAAGCGGCCAAAAAAGTCCTATTGACTTTACATTGGGAGTTCTAAAAATATTTGAATCCCAACCGACGTTTTCACACACACAGACTCCAAAGGGCCTGACACCCCTGCGTCTCTCCCTCTCTCTCTCCCTCAGAGGATTTATATTATCAAGCAGCCAATAAGTAATGGCCTAAAATCTTCATAGCCACACCCTAGCAAACAGTTTCAGCACCCTAGCAACCACTAAGACCTCCCTAGCAACCACCCTAAACCAAAAAAAAATGTTTTTTACATTTTTTTGTATTTTTTAACGCAATATTACACTCGTGGCCTTGCGATATTGCTCCATGCTTGTGCCTATTCGGCCATAGGCACGAGGCCGCAGGCCGAGTGCCGTACTGAAGGCACTCGTTATTAAAGATTTTAATAACTCTATAAAAACTCCATAGCAACCATCTTTGACAACTACCAACCACCTAGTAACACCATAGCAACTAAAAAAAATACCTTAGCAACCATCCTGAACACCCTAGCAACGTCTAGAAACGCTCTAGTAACCACCAAAAATACCGTAGCAACCACCCAGAACACCCTAGCAACTGTCTAGCAACCCCCCAGAACACCTAGCAACTGCCTAGCAACCACCCAGAACACCCTAGCAACTGCCTAGCAACGCCCTAGCATCCACCCAAAATACCATAGCAACTGCCTAGCAACACCATAGCAACCACCCAGAACACCCTAGCAACCACCAAGAATACCCTAGCAACGCCCTAGCAACCACCCAGAATACCCTAGCAACCACCTAGCAACACCATAGCAACCACCCAGAATACCCTAGCAACTGCCTAGCAACGCCCTAGCAACCACCCAGAATACCCTAGCAACCGCCTAGCAATGCCCTAGCAACCACCCAGAATACCCTAGCAACCAGCTAACAACACCATAGCAACCACCCAGAACACCATAGCAACCGCCTAGCAACACCATAGCAACCACCCAGAATACCCTAGAAACACCATAGCAACCACCCAGAACAGCCTAGCAAACACCTAGCAACACCCTAGCAACCACCAAGAATACCCTAGCAACCGCCTAGCAACCACCCAGAATACCCTAGCAACCGCCTAGCAACACCATAGCAACCACCAAGAATACCCTAGCAACCGCCTAGCAACCACCCAGTATACCCTAGCAACCACCTAGCAACACCATAGCAACCACCCAGAACACCCTAGCAACGCCCTAGCAACCGTTTAGAGCCACATATTTCTCTTGTTCGTCCATCAAAGTTGATGATGACCATGGCACGTTTGTCATTTTGTTGAGGTTTGATGAGTGCGCAGATGGCTGAAGAGGCCAATCCGAGCCCGGAATTCCCTGCGGCACACTGGACAGGTCAGGGAGGATGTAGAGCTCTGAGGTGCAGCCACATGTCCTTCCTTGGTAGATTTTCGTTGCTGCCTCTTCAAGATAGCACAGGAGCTTCTCCTACTCTCACAGAGGACTGCACCATCCTGGACTTTTCTTCTCCAGGCAGGTCGGTCCTGTGCTAGGGGTTCCCAGCTTTTCAGGTCGAGTCCAAAGCTCTTCAAGGAAGCTTTAAGGGTGTCCTTGTAGCGCTTTTTGGGGCCACCTTGTGCTCGCTTGCCATTTTTCAGCACGCCAAAGAAGACTTGTTTTGGAAGTCTCACGTGGGGCATTCTGATCACGTGGCCAGTCCATCTGAGCTGTTCCTTCGCAAGCATGGTGTAAATGCTGGGGATATTTGCCCTGCTGAGGACTTCCGTGTCAGGGATTCTGTCTTGCCACTTGATCCTCAGCAGTTTCCTCAGACAGCTCAAGTGGATATGATTCAATTTTTTGGCATGGCGCTGGTAGACTGTCCAGGCTTCGCACCCATACAGAAGAGTTGGTAAGACAACAGCCCGGTAGACCTTCAGTTTTGTCTCCTGTTTGATGCCAGTCCTTTCCCATACTGAGTCACGTAGACGTCCAAAGGCTGCGCTGGCCTTGACAATCCTGATGTTAATTTCATCATCTATGTGCACAGCACGAGAGAGTGCACTACCAAGGTAAATAAACTTGTCAACGGCTGAAAGCTTTTTCCCATTCACAAAGATGGTTGGCTCAGTGTAGGGTTTCCCAGGAGCAGGTTGGTATAGGACTTCAGTCTTCTTTGTGCTGATTGTTAAGCCGAAGTTGTTGCAAGCTGAGGAGAGGTGGTCCATACTGTCCTGTAGATCTTTATTTGAGCCAGCAGCCAGAGCACAGTCATCAGCAAACAAAAGTTCTCGAACAGTGACTTCCTCCACTCTAGTTTTGGCTTGCATCCTCCGCAGATTGAATAGCCCACCGTCAAAACGGTAAATGAAGTTAATCCCAGTGTTGTAATTCTGGAATGAGTCTTGCAGCATGGCAGAAAACACCATGCTGAAGAGCGTTGGTGCTAAAACGCAGCCTTGCTTCACCCCGTTTGTGATTGGGAACGGATCAGAGAGTTCTTGCTGGTCTCTGACGCTGGCCATCATACCATCATGGAGATTGCGCACAATGCCAATGAACTTGTCTGGACACCCATACTTGGCCATGATTTTCCATAGGCCCTGCCGGCTGACTGTGTCGAATGCTTTTGTTAAATCAACGAAAGCCATATATAGATCAACATTTTGTTCTTGGCATTTCTCCTGTAACTGCCGAGCAGTAAATACCATGTCAGTGGTTCCGCGGTCTTTTCTGAAGCCACACTGACTCTCAGGTAGCAGACCCTGGTCTAGATGGACAATTAGGCGGTTCAGAAGGATTCTTGCCAAGATTTTGCCAGCGACTGATAGTATGGAGATGCCTCTATGGTTGTCGCAGTCCTGCCGATCGCCTTTCCTTTTATATAGATTGATTATAGTAGTATCCTTGAACTCCTTGGGAACGGCTTCTAATTTCCACATAACCTGGAAGAGGTCGGTCAGTTTCTCGACTAAGCGAGGCCCTCCAGCCTTGTAGATTTCTGCTGGAATGGCATCGGACCCTGGAGCTTTGCCTGATGAGAGAAGTGTTATGGCTTTGCTAGTTTCCTCCGTGGATGGTAGAACAGCCAAGGACTGGTTTATTTCAACTTGAGGCAATCTCGCAATTGCCTCCTCATTAATGCACGATGGCCGATTAAGGACCGCACTGTAGTGTTCGACCCACCTTTCAAGTATTTTGTCCTTCTCCGTAAGGAGTGTTGTTCCATCTAAGTTCAGGAGAGATGAAGTTCCTGAGTGTTGCGGACCATAGACCTGCTTGAGTGCATAGTAGAGGCACTTGGTGTTATTACTGTCAGCGTAGGATTGAATCTCCTCAGCTTTTGCGCACAGCCAGGCGTCTTGCATGACTCTGAGTCTCTGCTGAACAATCCTGCGAATGTTGAGGAAGGCAATTTTCTTTAAACTTGAGCTGCTGTCATTCAGATATGCTTTATGCAGGCGATGTTTTTCGTCAAGGAGTGCTCGGATTTCTGCATCGTTCTCATCGAACCAGTCTTGATGTGTACGTAATGGAACACCAAGTGATTCAAGAGCTGTAGAATGCAGCACGGTCTTGAGAGCATTCCAGTCTGCCTCAGCGTCTGTATGCTCGAAGCTTAGAGACTCCAGGTGATGGTCTAAAGCCTCAACAAAGGCCAGTCTGGTGTGTTCCTGTTGTAGGCGAGTGATGTTAAGACGCTTGACACATCTTTGTCCTTGTGGGCGTCTGCTAGGCTTAATCCGGATGTTAAGTTTGGAGATAATGAGACGATGGTCAGTCCAACATTCAGCACCACACATTGCCTTGGTCACCCTGACATCGTGCCGGTCGCTCCTCCTCACGATGACGTAGTCAATCAAGTGCCAGTGGTGTGAACGAGGATGCATCCATGAAGTTTTCTTGCGCTTTGGTAGTTGGAATATCGTGTTGGTGATGAGCAGGTCAAATTCAGAGCATGTTTGCAGCAGTAGAAGACCGTTGCTGTTACATTTTCCAATACCATGTGCACCTATGACTCCATTCCATGATTGATGGTCACTTCCAACTCTGGCATTGAAATCACCCAGTATCAGGAGTTTATCCGAGCTGGCTGTGGCAGCAATAATGACTTCCAGGTCATTATAAAACTTGGTTTTGATCTCGTCAGAGTTGGTCATGGTAGGGGCATAGGCACTGATGATGGTGGCTGCCTTTTTACCAACTAGGTGGAGCTGTAAGGTCATTAAACGGTCGTTTATCCCCTTGGGTTGGCTTGCCAGTTGGTTGACCAGGTGATTTTTTACTGCAAAACCAACACCAGCCTCCCGTCTCTCCTCCTGGCCTCGTCCGCTCCAGAAGAATGTGTAACCTGCACCCACTTCAGTCACTTGTCCAGTATCGGCCAGTCGGGTCTCACTAAGGGCAGCAACATCCACATTATATCTGGCTAGCTCTCTGCCCACGAGGGCGGTGCGTCTCTCAGGTCTTTTTGATCCAGATGTGTCCATCAAGGTGCGCACATTCCAGGCGCCTACAGTGAGTGGTATCACTTTGGTCTTTTTCGTTTTATTTTTTGTTTTTCGACCGCAAGTATGGGATCCCGCCAGCTGCGGTAGGCTGGCCAGGATGTATTGAAGCAGACAATGTTTAGGGTACCTTTTCTAACCCTTTCCTCACTACGGAGGTGAGCAGTGCGATCCTGAATAGGGCTGCTCAGTCACTCAGGGTGCTGCCGGACTTCACTGCTGCTTCGGTCCAGTGAGGGAACGACCAATATCCTGAGCCGCCTGCATGCAGGTTTGCGACTACAGCTTCCAGCATATCCGTGCCTGCTGCTTCGTCGCTCACCCATCGCCACAGGACTTGGATAATGACGATGGTAAGAAAAAAGTGCCATGACTTGCGCAGAGAACTTGGATTTAAGTGAGGGTGATTTGCGCAGCATTCATCCTCACTCTCTCGACCAGCCACATCTGTACCCAGTGGCAAGACGTAGTCAAGACGACTGGAGATGGTCCTGGTTGCAGTGGAAGGTCCAAAGACCCGTTTTGGTGGAATTTCCTCCACCAGGGGCTCCACGCGCCCAGGCTCAGACAAGCTGAGTTTTCCGGGTTGGTTAACCGCCGCCCGGGGTTCGGCGTTGGCAGCTGCTGACTGTACCGACTCACCAGGGATGTTGAGCCTGGTGTGCGCCTACGGTAGCAGCTAGAGGGCCGGGCCAGGTGTAACAAGCCTGAGGCACAACTAGCTGGTCAGACACACAATATATTTATAATATATATTTCAGCTCCACAACATCGTACAGACATGGTTGTTGGCTCGTATGCAATCATGTACCACACCCTAGCAACCGAGTGGAGAGTTTTGCCACTGCAAGCACCATTTCACATTTTCTTCAGGAAATGTACATTCTAGTTATTTTTCTTATTTTTATTCTGGACAAAGTTTGGCTCGAAACTCGCCCCGCACCGTTTGTCTCAGACCACTGAGTGAGGCATCAAATCGACCGGCTCATTAAGGAGAGGTGTGCTATGACTTTTCTAAGCGATCGGGTGTACGATGTTCGCACAGCGGGCAAAAAAGCGGCCAAAAAAGTCCCATTGACTTTACATTGGGAGTTCTAAAAATATTTGAATCCCAACCGACGTTTTCACACACACAGACTCCAAAGGGCCTGACACCCCTGCGTCTCTCCCTCTCTCTCTCCCTCAGAGGATTTATATTATCAAGCAGCCAATAAGTAATGGCCTAAAATCTTCATAGCCACACCCTAGCAAACAGTTTCAGCACCCTAGCAACCACTAAGACCTCCCTAGCAACCACCCTAAACCAAAAAAAAATGTTTTTTACATTTTTTTGTATTTTTTAACGCAATATTACACTCGTGGCCTTGCGATATTGCTCCATGCTTGTGCCTATTCGGCCATAGGCACGAGGCCGCAGGCCGAGTGCCGTACTGAAGGCACTCGTTATTAAAGATTTTAATAACTCTATAAAAACTCCATAGCAACCATCTTTGACAACTACCAACCACCTAGTAACACCATAGCAACTAAAAAAAATACCTTAGCAACCATCCTGAACACCCTAGCAACGTCTAGAAACGCTCTAGTAACCACCAAAAATACCGTAGCAACCACCCAGAACACCCTAGCAACTGTCTAGCAACCCCCCAGAACACCTAGCAACTGCCTAGCAACCACCCAGAACACCCTAGCAACTGCCTAGCAACGCCCTAGCATCCACCCAAAATACCATAGCAACTGCCTAGCAACACCATAGCAACCACCCAGAACACCCTAGCAACCACCAAGAATACCCTAGCAACGCCCTAGCAACCACCCAGAATACCCTAGCAACCACCTAGCAACACCATAGCAACCACCCAGAATACCCTAGCAACTGCCTAGCAACGCCCTAGCAACCACCCAGAATACCCTAGCAACCGCCTAGCAATGCCCTAGCAACCACCCAGAATACCCTAGCAACCAGCTAACAACACCATAGCAACCACCCAGAACACCATAGCAACCGCCTAGCAACACCATAGCAACCACCCAGAATACCCTAGCAACACCATAGCAACCACCCAGAACAGCCTAGCAAACACCTAGCAACACCCTAGCAACCACCAAGAATACCCTAGCAACCGCCTAGCAACCACCCAGAATACCCTAGCAACCGCCTAGCAACACCATAGCAACCACCAAGAATACCCTAGCAACCGCCTAGCAACCACCCAGTATACCCTAGCAACCACCTAGCAACACCATAGCAACCACCCAGAACACCCTAGCAACGCCCTAGCAACCGTTTAGAGCCACATATAAACCATATTGCAACATATAGAAGCTATATTTCAGCTCCACAACATCGTACAGACATGGTTGTTGGCTCGTATGCAATCATGTACAACACCCTAGCAACCGAGTGGAGAGTTTTGCCACTGCAAGCACCATTTCACATTTTCTTCAGGAAATGTACATTCTAGTTAAGTTGGCTTGAGAGAGCCAACTTACTGAAATCCTATTTAAACTTATTATTATTATTATTAAGTTGGCTTGAGAGAGCCAACTTACTGAAATCCTATTTAAACTTATTATTATTATTATTAATCTTCTGTTAAAAACTGTTGACTCAAACTCGTCCTAGAGCTTTAACTCTACATACTCCAAACTCGGCTCAGACACTCAAACTGATCTGAAGTTAGTTGCTATATCTTTTCAGACTGATCGGACTTACGGTTTTCCTAAAAATGACGATCAAAACTTGGAAAAACTCCCATTGACTTACATTAGGGAGTTCTAAAAAATTCAAATTTAGATTCAAACTGACCAACCGACGAAAATTCAAATCAAAATACCTTGAAGACTAAACCAAACTGCCGTTCTATATACTATATGAGCCATTGAGACTCATTTAAACTAATGCACTCTAAACTCATACACTTATAAACTAATTAACTTATAAACTCATGAATTCATAGACTTATGAACTCTAAAACTCATAAATTAACAAACTCTGAACTCTTAAACTCATTTAAATTTATAAACTCTAAACTCATTTAAACTTATAAACTAAACTCAAAAACTTGTACACTTATAAACTCATCCATTTATACACTTATAAACTCTACACCAGGGGTGGGCAAACTACGGCCCGCGGGCCACATACGGCCCGTTGGGCTGTTTAATCCGGCCCGTCGAGTATTTAAACAATTGTCTGAAGATCGCATTCATTTTGCCTTTTTCTTGCAATACTTTGCGTTATATATATATATATTGCTTTGCATATATTTGACAATCGGAATATTCGATATTTCATGCCATAGATAACAAATGTAAAAAAGAAAAAATGACATAAAAGTAGATCATCATTCATTCAGCGCTGTTGTGGCTGCGGTGTGTCACGAAACAAGCAATGACGCGTCACTATGGAAACCAAAGTGACACGTTATAATGGTCGCTTTAAAGCACTCACGCTGAGGATTCAGCCGAAATATTTTAAATGTAGGCTACGTGTTAAATTAATAATGAGTGGATCAAAGAAAAGAAAAATGGACACTGAATGCCGAGTTTTTAATAAGGAGTGGACAGCTAAATATTTTTTCACCGAAGTCCGATCAAAGGCCGTATGTCTGTAATAATTGACATTTCAGCACTCCTTGAACAGACAGCTGCTTAAGCGCATAGACTTGTTACACGTTAATGTTTTTTCCTTTTTTGGAAACTCACAGAGAAAAAAATTGTTTGGTAACCGCTTGCACACCTGTTTAGTTTTTCCTTTGATTTGTCTGCTATTTAGTTTCTTTGCTCCTCTGGATTTGTGGATGTATCCTGACTGATTCCGTTTACCGACCTTTATCGCCCGGCTTTCGACTACGCTCCCCTGTCTGCCATGTAGGCTACAGAACCCGGTTTTGTTCATTAAATGTTCTGATCTGCCTTTGTTTGCTTTTTATGTTTTATTATACATAAAAATAAATTTGTATATATTCGTTTTTTTCCACACATGTATGACTTTTGGAAGTGCAAATTGATTGCCTGCAGTTTTAATAAAGTTGAATTAATGTAATCTTAATTTTTACTCTTCTAAGTGTAGCCTACACTTGCAGGTGTTTTGTTTCTAATTCACTGTTAGGCCCATTAAATAATAATAAGGATAAACAATATTTAAAAAGTATAGGCTATAATTATCTAACATCTGACTAATTAAAAATTAACCTCAAAACATAGCATGCTAAATGGGGGATATCTAGCATAAAAAAATGTATTGTCAGAATGTTGTCTCTCAGAATTTCGTGCAGACGTTGCCACAACGTAAATGTGTTTGCTCAGCCCGATCTCATGAAAGTGCGAATACCACGAATTGTATTTGTAGTGCTTTTACGCAGTTTTCGCATGCATATGATACGCACTTTATGGCGTGTAATAGGCACGCACTCCGCCGCACCCCTAATCCTAACCAAGGGGTTTACAGTACGTAGCATGCATGCAAAAAAACATTTGTGACGTATAAATGGCACGAGAAATAAAATTTGTGGTATATATACGCACTTTCATGAGATGGTGTTTCATAATTTGTGGTATAGATACGCACTTTCATGAGATCGTGTTTCATAATCTGCTACTGGGCCGGCCCTCTGTCAAATTTTAAAACCCAGTGTGGCCCTTGAGCCACAAAGTTTGCCCACCCCTGCTCTACACTCATAAACTCTGAGTGTGTGTACACACACACACACACACACACACACACACACACACACACACTCTCTCTAAACTCATTTAAACTTATAAACTCAAAACTCAAAAACTTGTAAACTACTTTAAACTTCAAACCACTTTAAACTTATTAAGTTTAAAGCTCCCAGCTCCCAAGCAACTCCATAGCAACCAAACTTGAGTACCCTAGCAACCGTTTTGCAAGACCTATATCTCTGTATCAGAACATCGTATAGAGATGAGGTTTGGCTCTTTTGACTCATGCTAGCAAACAGCACTTCCAACATGCTACACATGCTAGCAGTGAATAGCTACATGCTAATAGCGATTAGTTAAGTGCTATATCATGCCAAGATCATGCTAAGAACTCTATAAAGACTCCATAGTAACCATCTGTGACAACTACCAACCACCTAGCAACACCATAGCAACCACCCAGAACACCCTAGCAACCGCCTAGCAATACCATAGCAACCACCCAGAACACCCTAGCAACTGCCTAGCAACCACCCAGAATACCCTAGCAACCACCTAGCAACACCATAGTAACCACCCAGAACACCCTAGCAACCGCCTAGCAACCACCCATAACACCCTAGCAACCGCCTAACAACCACCCAGAATACCTTAGCAACCGCCTAGCAACACCATAACAACCACCCAGAACACCCTAGCAACCGCCTAGCAACACCATAGCAACCACCCAGAATACCCTGGCAACCGCCTAGCAACACCCTAGCAACCCCCCATAATACCCTAGCAACAGCATAGCAACCACCAAAACACCCTAGCAACCGCCTAGCAACAGCATAGCAACCACCAAAACACCCTAGCAACCGCCTAGCAACAGCATAGCAACCACCCAGAACACCCTAGCAACAGCATAGCAACCACCCAAAACACCCTAGCAACCGCCTAGCAACCACCCAGAATACCCTAGCAACCGCCTAGCAACAGCACAGCAACCACCCAGAACACCCTAGCAACCGCCTAGCAACCACCCAGAATACCCTAGCAACCGCCTAGCAACACCATAGCAACCACCCAGAACACCCTAGCAACCGCCTAGCAACCACCCAGAATACCCTAGCAACCACCTAGCAACACCATAGCAACCACCCAGAACACCCTAGCAACCGCCTAGCAACACCATAGCAACCACCCAGAAAACCCTAGCAACCACCTAGCAACCCCCAGAATACCCTAGCAACCGCCTAGCAATAGCATAGCAACGCCTAGCAACACCCTAGCAACCACCCAGAACACCCTAGCAACCGCCTAGCAAAACTCCTTACAACCCCCAGAATACCCTAGCAACCGCCTAGCAACAGCATAGCAACACCTAGCAACACCATAGCAACCACCCAGAACACCCTAGCAACCGCCTAGCAACACCATAGCAACCACCCAGAACACCCTAGCAACCGCCTAGCAACCACCCAAAACACCCTAGCAACCGCCTAGCAACCACCCAGAAAACCCTAGCAACCACCTAGCAACCCCCAGAATACCCTAGCAACCGCCTAGCAATAGCATAGCAACGCCTAGCAACACCATAGCAACCACCCAGAACACCCTAGCAACCGCCTAGCAACACCATAGCAACCACCCAGAACACCCTAGCAACCGCCTAGCAACCACCCAAAACACCCTAGCAACCGCCTAGCAACCACCCAGAATACCTTAGCAACCGCCTAGAAACAGCATAGCAACCACCCAAAAGACCCTAGCAACCGCCTAGCAACCACCCAAAAGACCCTAGCAACCGCCTAGTAAAAAAACGTTGTGGTCCAAACTTTCTCAAGCCAACTTAAAGTTTGTCTCGACGAACTTTTGCATCTAGTTATTATTATTATTCTTCTGTGAAAAACTGTTGACTCAAACTCGTCCTAGAGCTTTAACTCTACATACTCCAAACTCGGCTCAGACACTCAAACTGATCTGAAGTTAGTTGCTATATCTTTTTAGACTGATCGGACTTACGGTTTTCCTAAAAATGACGATCAAAACTCGGAAAAACTCCCATTGACTTACACTGGGGAGTTCTAAAAAATTCAAATTTAGATTCAAACTGACCAACCGACGAAAATTCAAATCAAAATACCTTGAAGACTAAACCAAACTGCCGTTCTATATACTATATTAGCCAATGAGACTCATTTAAACTAATGCACTCTAAACTCATACACTTATAAACTAATTAACTTATAAACTCATGAATTCATAGACTTATGAACTCTTTAACTCATAAATTAATAAACTCTGAACTCTTAAACTCATTTAAACTTATAAAGTCTAAACTCATTTAAACTTACAAACTCTAAACTCGTTTAAAACTTATAAACTCTAAACTCAAAAACTCTTACACTTATAAACTCATCAATTTATACACTTATAAACTCTAAACTCATAAACTCTGAGTGTGTGTGTGTGTGTGTGTGTGTGTGTGTGTGTGTGTGTGTGTGTGTGAACACACACACATACACACACACTCTAAACTCATTTAAACTTGTAAACTCAAAACTCGTAAACTACTTTAAACTTCAAACCACTTTAAACTTCTTAAGTTTAAAGCTTCCAGCTCCCAAGCAACTCCATAGCAACCAAACTTGAGTACCCTAGCAACCGTTTTGCAAGACCTATATCTCTGTATCAGAACATCATATAGAGATGAGGCTTGGCTCTTTTGACTCATGCTAGCAAACAGCACTTCCAACATGCTACACATGCTAGCAGTGAATAGCTACATGCTAATAGCGATTAGTTAAGTGCTAAATCATGCCAAGATCATGCTAAGAACTCTATAAAAACTCCATAGTAACCATCTGTGACAACTACCAACCACCTAGTAACACCATATCAACCGCCCTGAATACCTTAGCAACCGCCTAGCAACACCATAGCAACCACCCAGAACACCCTAGCAACTGCCTAGCAACCACCCAGAATACCCTAGCAACACCATAGCAACACCATAGCAACCACCCAGAACACCCTAGCAACCGCCTAGCAACCACCCAAAATACCCTAGCAACCACCTAGCAACACCATAGCAACCACCCAGAACACCCTAGCAACCGCCTAGCAACCACCCAGAACACCCTAGCAACCGCCTAGCAACCGCCTAGCAACCACCCAGAACACCCTAGCAACATCCTAGCAACCGCCTAGCAACACCATAGCAACCACACAGAACACCCTAGCAACCGCCTAGCAACCACCCAAAATACCTTAGCAACCGTCTAGCAACACCATAGCAACCACCTAGAACACCCTAGCAACCGTCTAGCAACCACCCAAAAAGACCTTAGCAACCACCCAAAACACCCTAGCAACCACCCAAAATACCCTAGCAACCGCTTAGCAACAGCATAGCAACCACCCAGAACACCCTAGGAACCGCCTAGCAACCACCGAGAACACCTTAGCAACCCACTAGAAAACCCCCAACAACTTTTTAACTTTAAACTACCTAATTTAAACTTTAAACTACTTTAAACTTCAAACTAATTTAAACTTTAAACAAATTTAAACTTTAAACTAATTTAAACTTCAAACTAATTTAAACTTCAAACTAATTTAAACTTTAAGCTAATTTAAACTTCAAACTAATTTAAACTTTAAACTACTTTAAACTTTAAACTACTTTAAACTTCAAACTAATTTAAACTTTAAACTACTTTATACTTCAAACTAATTTAAACTTTAAACTACTTTAAACTTTAAACTAATTTAAACTCCAAACTATTTTAAACTTCTTTAAACTTTCTGGTCCGGCTTTCTCAAGCCAACTTAAAGTTTGTCTCGACGAACTTTTTAATCTAGTTATTATTATTCTTCTGTTAAAAACTGTTGACTCAAACTCGTCCTAGAGCTTTAACACTACATACTCCAAACTCGGCTCAGACACTCAAACTGATCTGAAGTTAGTTGCTATATCTTTTTAGACTGATCGGACTTACGGTTTTCCTAAAAATGCCGATCAAAACTCGGAAAAACTCCCATTGACTTACATTGGGGAGTTCTAAAAAATTCAAATTTACATTCAAACTCACCAACCGACGAAAATTCAAATCTAAACACCTTGAAGACTAAACCAAACTGCCGTTCTATATACTATATTAGCCAATGAGACTAATTTAAACTAATAAACTCTAAACTCATACACTTATAAACTAATTAACTTATAAACTCATAAATTCATAGACTTATTAACTCTTTAACTCATAAATTAATAAACTCTGAACTCTTAAACTCTTAAACTCATTTAAACTTATAAACTCTAAACTCATTAAAACTTATAAACTCTAAACTCATTTAAAACTTATAAACTCTAAACTCAAAAACTCTAACACTTATAAACTCATCAATTTATACACTTATAAACTCTAAACTCATAAGCTCTGAGTGTGTGTGTGTGTGTGTGTGTGTGTGTGTGTGTGTGTGTGAACACACACAGACACACACACACTAAACTCATTTAAACTTAAACTCTAAACTCATTTAAACTTGTAAACTCAAAACTCGTAAACTACTTTAAACTTCAAACCACTTTAAACTTCTTAAGTTTAAAGCTTCAAGCTCCCAAGCAACTCCATAGCAACCAAACTTGAGTACCCTAGCAACCGTTTTGCAAGACCTATATCTCAGTATCAGAACATCGTATAGAGATGAGGTTTGGCTCTTTTGACTCATGCTAGCAAACAGCACTTCCAACATGCTACACATGCTAGCAGTGAATAGCTACATGCTAATATCATTTAGTTAAGTGCTAAATCATACCAAGATCATGCTAAGGACTCTATAAAAACTCCATAGTAACCATCTGTGACAACTACCAACCACCTAGCAACACCATAGCAACCGCCCAGAACACCCTAGCAACTGCCTAGCAACCGCCCAGAATACCTTAGCAACCGCCTAGCAACATCATAGCAACCACCCAGAACACCCTAGCAACCGCCTAGCAACACCATAGCAACCACCCAGAACACCCTAGCAACCGCCTAGCAACCACCCAGAATACCCTAGCAACCGCCTAGAAACACCATAGCAACCCCCCAGAACACCCTAGCAACCGCCTAGCAACCACCCAGAATACCTTAGCAACAGCATAGCAACCACTCAGAACACCCTAGCAACTGCCTAGCAACCACCCAGAATACCTTAGCAACTGCCTAGCAACACCATAGCAACCACCCAGAACACCCTAGCAACCGCCTAGCAACCACCCAAAACACCCTAGCAACCACTTAGCAACCACCCAGAATACCCTAGCAACCGTCTAGCAACAGCATAGCAACCACCCAGAACACCCTAGCAACCGCCTAGCAACCACCCAGAACACCCTAGCAACCACCCAAAATACCATAGCAACCGCCTAGCAACCACCCAGAACACCCTAGCAACCGCCTAGCAACCACCCAGAATACCCTAGCAACCGCCTAGCAACACCATAGCAACCACCCAGAACACCCTAGCAACCGCCTAGCAACATCCTAGCAACCACCCAAAATACCTTAGCAACCGCCTATCAACACCATAGCAACCACCCAGAACACCCTAGCAACCGCCTAGCAACCACCCAAAATACCTTAGCAACCACCCAGAACACCCTAGCAACCGCCTAGCAACCACCCAAAATACCCCAGCAACCGCTTAGCAACACCCTAGCAACCACCCAGAACACCCTAGCAACCGCCTAGCAACACCCTAGCAACCACCCAAAATACCCTAGCAACCGCTTAGCAACACCCTAGCAACCACCCAGAACACCCTAGAAACCGCCTATCAACCACCCAAAATACCTTAGCATCTGCCTAGCAACACCATAGCAACCACCCAGAACACCCTAGCAACCACCTAGCAACCACCCAAAATACCTTAGCAACCATCTAGCAACACAATAGCAACCACCCAGAACACCCTAGCAACCGCCTAGCAACCACCGAGAACACCTTAGCAACCCACTAGAAAACCCCCAACAACTTTTTAACTTTAAACTACCTAATTTAAACTTTAAACTACTTTAAACTTCAAACTAATTTAAACTTTAAACTAATTTAAACTTCAAACTAATTTAAACTTTAAGCTAATTTAAACTTCAAACTAATTTAAACTTTAAACTACTTTAAACTTCAAACTAATTTAAACTTTAAACTACTTTAAACTTTAAACTAATTTAAACTTTAAACTACTTTAAACTTCAAACTAATTTAAACTTTAAACTACTTTAAACTTTAAACTAATTTAAACTCCAAACTATTTTAAACTTCTTTAAACTTTCTGGTCCGGCTTTCTCAAGCCAACTTAAAGTTTGTCTCGACGAACTTTTTAATCTAGTTTGTGTTTATTGTTGTAGGTTAATTAGATTTTCCTTCTACCTGGGGCCCGTTCTTCGTACGTCGCTAACTCAGTTAGCTGGATTTGATTGTTGGGGATTTGACATGATCTTGGATTGTTTGGTTCTTCGACGCTCATCCTGGACTTGCTGTCATAGCAACAGGTGCGCAATCTTAAACCTGCTCGGGAGCAGGCTTATTTCATGTTAACAGGATTAGACTGCGGCTTCATAAGCGGAGCTGATACGGGAAGTCCAGCGCAGCGCGATAGTGCACTCTCCGAGATATATATTTTTTCTCGGGACTCGTGAGATTGTCGTTTACATTATTAATTTGTTGGAAACGCACATTTATTTTCGACTTGTCGGAGTCGGGCTTTAACTAGGCTACAGCACAAACTGTTTGCATTGCCCTAAGATTATTTGTGAGTGGCTTTCCTTTACACTATTGGAGATTCGGAGAACTTGATGGAAAGTGCTGTCTGTCGTGTCATTCGGAGTTTACCTGGCGCTTTTAGGTTTAAGAAACAGTTTTAGGTTTTTTTTTTTGTGGAATTTCCAAGCCACTGAAGACCCAATGTTGTAAAGCATTTTTTTTAAAACATTTTATTTTTTATTTTTTTGGCTATCATAATTTTTTATGAAGATCATGCAATCATGACCATGGTCCATGCCGATTACAGTATGTCACTCAGGCTTGACTAACGTGATTGGTAGACTATAGGCTATAGACTGCCATCAAGGCCTCAATAAGGGGATTATGTGAACAGAAAGAGGGTTCACAATGTAAATGTGCAGCCCAGTTACTATTGTGATTCTTAATATTCCAGATTAGTAATATTATATAAAAAAAAAGAAAGAAGGCAGTTGACTAAAATCTTCCATATCACAAATGTGAAAGCAAAATGGCCAGGGTCTGTGCATGACTTAAGCATTTTCAGAGATTCACATTTATGCACATTATTTGAAAGTGTAAGAAAAGTTACACAATTAAATATCAAGCTCACGGTATTACATACACTTATGCTGATCCTAACAGAACTGCATTTTTTCATAGGTGATTATGACATGTTCCTGCAGACAGGTGTTTTATGACCCCATTGACCCAAACCAGTTACAATGCAGCTCTTGCCAGGACAAGGGCACACAATGAAATGAACTTTGGCTAACTAAAGGGAAGATGTCAGTGTCTGAAAAGTCTGAGGGTTGCACACCTGACAGGGCCTGTGACATTGTTGCATATGCCATATTACACAACATTGCCAAAAAAACACACTTTTCATTAAATGTTTAATAAAATACAAATATGCTTAGTTCCTTGAGTTTTATTTCAGTTGTTCTTTGTAAAGAAAAGCCAGTGGTTAAGTGATATTAGACACATGCCTCATGCAACAAATAAAAAGGAAAAGTTGGCTATACACTGCCCACCTGTAGGCCTATGTCTCCTCTGTCTGTGCAGACTCTTCTGTAGGCCTTTCTGTAGATGTGGAATCATGCAACTTATATTGCAGCCATAAAGCATACAAGTATATATTAAGTAAAGTTGTTTATGCACTTGCAGGTAGGCTAGTTCCTCCATATGACAGTTATCTGAGAGGGTTTATTCACTGTCCAGTGCAATGGAAACAAATGGACATTATAAAGTCTTATACTTTATTTATTTTGGAAAGTTAGAAAATGTCCACTTACTGCACATATTTCAGCCACCACTTTCTTGGGAACAGATACAAGTGTTAATATTTTTACATTAACATAACATAAGTTTATCAGTTTTCACTTTCACAAGTGAAAGCAATTCATCATTCAAGATTTAACAGTTGAAATGACTATACGGCCTTAATTTAATGCAGCAAAAATTATTTTACAGTGTAGGCTACTAAGATCTTTTCTTTTCTCAGCCTTTTTCTTGGTTGCTTTTATAATCTGACAACCATTTATTTAACAGTGCCTTTTATAAAAGAGACTATATAACAAAAAATACCATTATGTAGAATATTTTTGTACTTCACTTTTATTTGTTCCCATGTTCTAGTGTGGTGACTCTGACATTACAATGAACAAAGTAATTATGCAATTATTAAAATACAAAAATATAGGCTAATAAGTGATAAAAACATCTAACATGGCCACTTCTAACGGATTTAAATTGTCTGCTACTTTTTGCCAGCCCTCTCTCCTGGCTTTTGCAGACTTTGAGGTGTTCCCTGGCGTTTTAATTAAACATTAAAATTCCGAATAAACTTTGACTATTAGTTCTTGCTCTGCTAAGGAGAAAAACTGAGCGCGCTCTTTGGCCACGCCCACGCTGAGCAGCCAATAGCAGCGTTGCTGATCAATGTTTCTACTATCGATACATATCCCCTTTTAACCAGCGCATGAACGCGCAATTATCTCAGATGACTCAAACCAGCTATACTAATCATATCCGGCAAGTGTGTTTGAAGAACCGAGTTAGCCAGATCATGATTAGCACAATGATATCATCTTGGATGTCTCATTTGATCTCGGATGTTTTAAGCAACGTACGAAGAACAGGCCCCAGGTAGTGATCTTTTGTTTGTTGTTTTGGCTTTACCTGCTCCTGAAGAACACGCTTCATTTCTTTTTCTTTTGGAGCTGTTTGTTTAGGATTCTTTTTGCACTGTATTTATAATTTATTGTAAATAAATGTATTGGAAATCTTACTTTGTGTATTGTGTGCTGGGACTCAGATAGGTTAACTTCTCTTTGTTGCTATTACTTTTTGCTTAAAAGTTACTTTCCCTTTTGCCCCTAGAAAATTGATTGGGAACGTAACAATATTCTACAGTGTCTTAAGACAAATAGTAAAGGCATGTCGGTAGATTAGCACCTGTATAATTTCCTTTTGTTGAAACCCCAGAAAAAAGTAGAAAGCTACTATTATGTTTAGATCCATGAGGCAGTTCGAAATTTCCTTACTAAAGAAAAAACACTGAAATAAAAATACTTCTACAGAAGACTGTATTCTCGTAACTTCTGCTTTATTCTACTAAAAGCTACTAATTACATCTTCAACAGTGTAATAAGATTACTGTACTATTTTTAAAGAGTAATTCCTTATTTTACTTTTAGAATAAAAAGTAATTAAATTACAGTAATTAGTTAGTACTGCATACACTGATTACGCAATTATGCTGATAGAGCACATCCTGTATTGTATTTGAATGACTATTTAATATTACCTCTAAACTTTGACTAGGCTTGGCATGTTGCATATTAATTGTTCTAGGAACCTCAGATAGGTTATATTTTAATTGTTGTGTATGCTGTGCTACTCTATAATGATGTTCTAGTTAAAGCTGCAGTAGTGAGTTTTTAGAAAACGTTGACTTAACCTGAACATTTGAACAAGCACAGCTTACAGGCCACTCCCCCTCGCTCTCTGCTGCGCTACAGCTCTCCCTCCACATCTCCTCCCCCACAGCGGAGTCTGCCGTGAACACGCAGGCTAGTAAACATGCAGGGCCACCGATGACGGCAGATAAACAGTTATCGCACATTCACTGGTAGGGACGAAACATCAACAATATGCTTTACATTGACTATGGCCTGCCCATACTTTTGACTACAAACTTTGTCCTCAAATCATTACGTATTTTGCAATACATGTAATGTAACTATATGACGTTACACTCTTTCTATAAGTTATAAATAGCTAGTAAGATAATATAACGGTAACGTTACAGTATGTAAGTAATTATTCTAGCGATATGTAATGCTAAATAAAGTTTGCTAGTACATTATTTCAGCAACATGACAAGCCAGTGAATTAGCAGGTTTCAATTGCTAAGCAAGCACAGAGCGTGACATTTTATCTGTATGTTATGTGGCTAGAGTTTTGACACTGAGTCAATGGGCTCCGACGAGGAATTCACACCCACAGCGACTTCGACGAGTCAATGGGCAGGGAGAAGAGGAAGCCGTGGTGTGCGCGGAGCATCAGGCAGGGCACGTGGGAGACGGGGCAGAGGTCGCCGAGTGGGTCCAACTCTCGAGCACCTCAGCGGAGAGGACATGGCGCGTGTGGAGAATCTAAGATTAGAGAGGACTGCTTATGAACGTGTAAGTTACCTCAGTTATAAATGTTTTCCCTTTGCACATCATAAGGTATAATATTGTTCAATTCAATGTTGTTTATATAATATAGGACCGTGTAGTGTAATGTTAGCTGTTTATCTGTGGATAATGAGATTTTTCCTGTTATCAGAGCAAATTCAACAATTGAATTTACAACAGACACAACAAGTGTTGAAGCAATGTTTGGCACGGGATCCAAACCTAATCTTTGATGTCCTCAGCCATTTGGGACCTGCTGCTCCTCCAACATTACCTCCTGTCCCTGGGCAACTATCATGGTGCATCTGCCAGAGATGCAGAGAAATGCCCACTGTGGTGGAGAGGAAGTGCTGCCTCCAACAGCCACCTCTTTGCATCTCAACTCTGCCACACATTGAGGCATACATTCTGCAGGCGGGAGTATTGCGTCTGGCCCGGAGGATCTGGAATGACCTGAGTGCTGGAGTTGACCTTCCAGATGAAGG
This sequence comes from Scardinius erythrophthalmus, assembly GCF_964197995.2. NCBI lineage: Eukaryota > Metazoa > Chordata > Actinopteri > Cypriniformes > Leuciscidae > Scardinius > Scardinius erythrophthalmus. The sequence continues at coordinate 12,349,193 of NC_138221.1, forward strand.
AGACAACAGGCAATTTAGACATGCTGCATATAGACAGTTTGTGGCTTGGCAGTGTGGGACTCTGCTTTTAAAAAAAAGAATGCTTTCTTGTTGTGTTTAAAAATGTTGCTTCTTTAAAATAATATTTCTATTAAAAGTTTTGTAAATATTTTTCAATAAAGGGTTTAAAACTGAATTATGTAATTGCTCATTTGTGAGAACAAAAGCACCACTTTACCATAGTACATTACCGAATTATCTTTTGGATCAATTTAAAACACTAACTTTCAATAGGAATGATGAGAATCACTGGGTCAATACTAGTCATGCAATGTCGAGGAAGCTCACTAAGCCAAGGAATAACAACATCTTAGAAATATTATCTTTTATTTTGCACATTGGTAAAATAAATTGGCTCTTTTTGCAAAGTACTCCTGCACAAGAAAATATGTGAACATTTTGATTTGTGCTGAAAGATGATTTCTTCACGTGCCTCTATTTCTGAGGCAATGTCTGACCTGTTGAAAGAGCATAAAGAATTTGATGTGTCAGACATTTTAATTTACAAATTATTACATCCTGAGGGGGAAGAAAACACGTTCATAATCAAAGAAAGACCCCTGCTGACTTGGTTTTCCAATAGCTCATGTGTGGTGGGAGCTGGCACACCGGACAGCACACCATGCTGACGTGGGTCATTTGGTCTCATGGTTGAAAATCGAGGGAGTCCACGTCCTGATGACACCCGTTTCCTTACAATTGCCCTCTGAACTTCTGGGATGTAATGGTAGTCCTTTTCCTCTTTTATGGCATACAAACTCCACTTTCTGGACTTCTTATTATAGAGTTTGCGATATCTGAAATTAGATATTTGACAGACAATGAAAACATGAAAATATTTACATTCTATGCCTTATTTTATATGTTAAAGTAATGATAAGCACAATAAATATTAACTTGACACACTTTGTTGTAGTGGTGTGAGTCTATTAGTATTCCACAATACAGATGCTAATCAATAGAAGTAGGCTATAATTCTGTTTAGGCTAGTAATTCCAGATTATGTTTTGACATTACATGGTGATTACAATACAGACGTCTGTAATACAATGCACTTTTCAATGTGCAAATAATCACATTTACTACCTAACACTCTGGATAAGACATTATGCATATTACATACTCTGTGGAGCCATCAGGCCTTCTCTTGGGTGGTCTGTGAACATGGTTGTTGTAATCCAGACCAGCCAGTAAGATTCGGGCTTCATATACAGTAGGGCTGAAACTGAAGCGCTTGCTGGCATACATCAAGATATGATTATGAAAAGACACAACAGTAATATAGGTAATACCAATGAATAGTGTTTTACAGGCGACATGACAGGAAAATGAATAAGCATAATCATACCTAAAGTGCAGGCACTTGTGTGCCTCCTTCAGCCAGCGTTCATTGAGAATGATTTCTGATAAAGCCTGATGGGCCACGGACCCCTTCTCTATCCACCCCTTGTCTCTGTGCTCCTCCAAGGGACCATGCTGACAGGCATACAGTGACCCCTTGTGCTCTCCTGTGACATGGTGAAGAAGGCCAATCCACATGTCCTAAGAGTTTAAAATTACTTTTAGAATAATTAAACATACAATTTGTATAGTAGTTGCATTTTTTCCACAATGTTTCACTGTTGGCGGATGTGTAATAATTTGATAACTGTAATACATTTCCCATGCAGTAATGAACAATATCAAGTTCTACACAAACCTGTTGTTTTTACCCCACATGTCAACAACACCTGAGTGCTGAAGTATTATCAAAGAAAATTTATTCTAGTATGTTTGGGTGAGTGATAGTATTACTCACGAAAAAGTCATCATAGTTTTCAGCCATCTTGCAGCAGAACCAGAAATGATTGCAGACATCCTTGTTCCACTGCAGAAGAATGGAACAACCCCTTTGCTGCCCTGCCTAAATATAAAAAAAAATATATATATATATATATATATATATATATATATATATATATATATATATATATATATATATATATATATATATATATATATATATATATTGGATAAAAATATACAAGTTTGACAATAGTGAAGTAAATTTTTAATCAAAAAACTTACAGCATGTATCTTCTTGCCCAAGTTTTTGGAACCATGCCACATGTCTAGCCTGTGCAGCACTCCGGTATCCTTTGACTGTATTTTCCTTTGACTGGGTCTTTCGAATTAGAGGACAACAGAAATATAATTAGATATACTGTTTCATTGTCAGATTCAATGGTATATTAAATTGTACACATGGGATACTTTTTATCCTTGTGTGCACCAAACCCATCTAGCGTGTTTGCTGGCAAAAAGCTCTTTTTTTAGTTTCATCTGACCACAGAACCCTGTGCCGTTTGAAGATCCAGTCATGTCTGACAACTGAATATGCTGGAGTTTGTTCTTGGATGAGCGAGGAGTTTTTCAGTTAATGAACACAAGAATAAAAAAATAAAAAAACATTTTACACAGAAATATGTTGAGGGAGATACTTTTTGTTTATCAAATTTAAACAGTATAGATAGTGTTCAGGATATTTAGTTTACTTTATGTATATTGTATTATATTATTAGCATGGTATATGCTCTTCTTTAAATGACTTTTTTAATTATATGCCCATGATCAACCACACCTGAGAAAGTTCTTTTGTGACTTGAATTTCTGTTCAATTCTTTATTGAACACAGCTCTGGCCAATAAAAAAAATTACATTCATTACATATAGTTAGTGAAGCATTCAACAATTATCTATGGAGATGTGTTAAAAGAATAACGAGTCTCAATCACAATTCATTTAAATAAGCCAACCTATCTTTGTTGGATTTGTCATTTTGGCTGTCAGTATGGATAAGCAAATGTTTCAAACCTTGTACGAGTTTAAAAAATCTGGAAAGGTTCCCCATGGCATTTCTAAAAATATGTCCTTCTTAGAAGGGCACAGAACTTCACAATCAAGGGTGAGTGAAGTCACACTTAGTGATTTCTCTGACAGTCTCTTCATTACCAAAACTTTCAACTACTTTCAGATGAGGCACTCTCCTGGAATATTAAAAATGCCTTTTTTTATGACATAGTCAAAATAGACTTTTAAAATGACTCCAACGCGTTTCAGCACACTGGCCTTCCCTGACGAAGGCCAGTGTGCTGAAACGCGTTGGAGTCATTTTAAAAGTCTATTTTGACTATGCCATAAAATAAAGGCATTTTTAATATTCCAGGAGAGTGCCTTTGAGTTATTCTTAGATTTAAAATCTACTCTACCCTTTCCAAAGAGCACCTCTACTAGGATAAGTGAATCCGGGAAGCGCTCCTGCTCTACATGTTTTAAGTACTTTCAGATGAGGTTTTATACTATATACGGAAAAGAGGAGAGGGTGTACTGGCCAAAGTTTTGTACTATATACGGAAAAGAGGAGAGGGTGTACTGGCCAAACGGGTATTTGATGAATTCCACAGCAGTCCAATTGGTGTACACTGTGGTGTTCAGAAGACAACTGATGCCATTAGTAAAAGGTTTTATTGGCATGCCATGACCATTGATATTAAAACCTGGGTGAGTGCAATTAACTGACATTCATGTCTTAATACTTTCCTAGCTCTATCAAAATGAAATTAAACAGAAATGTTTTAGGTTATGCACTGTGCAGCATGCCAGAAAAAGCAAGCTGAAATTAAGGACAAAGCTGAATATACCCCTATTGAGGTAAGTTGTGTGTTTGTTTAATGTAGAATATTCTCACTTTAAGAAAGTAATTGTTTTTTTGTTTTGTTTTCAGGTGGCTGAGCCATGGGACATTGTTGGCATGGATTTAGTGGGAAAGCTCACACCAACTAAAGAGGGAAACCAGTACATTTGTGTAATGGTAGACTATTTCACAAAGTGGTGTGAGGCTTTCCCACTAAAGACTAAGAGTGCTGAGGAGGTAACAGCATTGTCAAGCTATTTTACAGATTTGGTGCCCCAAAAAAGCTTTTGACTGATCAAGGCAAAGAATTTGTGAACAAGGTTAGAGAATTACGCCTTTAAATTTTGAATAATTGGAAAAAATATTAATAATTAAAGTCTTGTGTTGGTTTGTATAGATCAATATGGGTGTCTGCCAAGTACTTGGCATTAAAAGAAGTTTATGTTCCCCATACCACCCGCAGACCAATGGACTGGTTGAAAGAGTAAATGGCACAATTCAGAGGTATGAAAGTGACCATTCAACTGATAAAACAATACATGAATGGCAGATGAAGAATGTATCTGCTCTAGTCTGTTCATTGTATATTTACTCATTTATCAGGTACATTTAATTGAAACACATAAGTCTCACACTCACTATAGGTGATTAACTGTAAGACTTGATTTTCAGGTCTTTGAGCAAGCTTGTGAGAAAACGTCCAGACACATGGGCATATTATTTGGAGGCTGCAATGTTCGGTCTCCGAACTAAAAAAACAAATAACCACCAAATTCTAGCCCTACTTTTTAATGTTTTGCCGTGAAGGCAAGATATCCTTGTGAGGTGCCAGACAATTATGAGGTAAGCACAATACATCTAAATTATCTTTTAAAAAACAATTGCAAACCTGCAATTGGCAATCAAATCCAATTTCTTTATATAGATCAACGAAAGTGTGGAGGACATTGTGGCAGAGGAATGTATTACAGAATGCATTAGAAGGCAGGACAGAATTTTTAAAACTGTGCAGGACAACATTACAAATGTGCAAGGTAAAGTTAAAAAAAGGAAATTGGAGAAAGGAGAAAGGAATGGCCATTGACATTCAGGTTGGAGACAGGGTCCTGCGGCAGAACATCAGAAGCAGGCAGAGAAAGGGGGGCAAGCTGAACCCAGATTATTTGGGTCCATACACCGTTATAAAAGTGGAGGGCAAATCCATTGATGTGGTGGATGATGAAGGGAAACAAATTCCCAAAATCAATATTTACCATTTAATTAATTTTTTGGGAGGATCCTCCTCCAAAAGTTCAGAAGTTTTGCCCTCCTGCTACTGTGTCTGCAATCCCTCATGTCCCTCCCCAGTCCCCTGTTCTACAAGCACCTCTCAAATTCATGCCTTTCCTCCACCCTGTTACCCTGCCCTATACACACCTTTCCCTGCAGCATGTACCACTACCTCTCAATGTGCTTTTTCCCATGCCCCTCCCTCATGTCGTGATGCATCCTGGAACACAGTGTTCTGTTCTTTTTAATCCAACACCTGCTGGCCCACCATCTTCAAAATCCGTTTCTGCTGCCTGCCTTGACCCCCAGCCTACCTCCAGTCCTGCCAGCCAGTCTCCACCTTTACCTGGCCTTGCACCTCATCCTACCTTCAGTCCTGCCAACCAGTCTCCACCTTTACTTGGCTTTGACCCCCAGCCCTGCCACCCAGTCTCCACCTTTACCTGGCCTTGACCCCCAGCCTATCTCCAGTCCTGCCAACCAGTCTCCACCTTTACCTGGACTTGCATCTCATCCTACCTTCAGTCCTGCCACCCAATCGGTCGTACAGCATTCCCCCCAAATACCTTGTTCTTCAGGTATGTGTTGTACGTGTTTTCCTTCATAATTTATATCTCCTACATGTAAATAACATTTGTTCAAGATTTTCTTCTGTCTCTCTGTAGTGTTGCAAGACATATGGGCAAGGAAAATGGTTGGGAAACTTTGCAGCAAAGTTGGCCCGTACAAGGTCTTTACCTGGGATTTGGAACGCCTCAAATCTGGGGCGAAACTTGAAAGTGAGGTTTGTGCTGCAGTTAACATGATTGATTCAATTTCCTGTAGTTCACTGTCATTTTGCTTTTAGAATAGACCATATTCTGTAGTCATACCTTGCAAGTCGGTCATCTTTCTTTTTGACCACAGGTCATTAATGCGTACCTGACCTGCCTTGTGAGGAATTATTCAGGCAGGGCATTTGTCCTGGATTCCTTTCAAGCCACAAATATTTGGAAGAGGAAGGCCAGTTTGATGAAAAGGGTAAAAAACAAAATATCCTGATCCCATACAAGTAACTTTCATGTTCTCAGATAATTTGGTAATCTGTTATTGGAATGCCACATTTATACCTGTATGCTGCAGATGTGCTGGTGGGGTCAGTTAACGAGAATGACCACTGGACACTCCTGGTTTGTTAAAAAAATTTCTCTATCCTTCTCTGTAAACTACAAAGGCTTAAATGTGAGTCATTAATTCATGACCCCATCTTGACAGATGATATATCCCAAAGAAAGGAGAATTTTGTATGTAAACTCCTTTGGTGAAAGCCGAGGCAAACTGCTTCACTGCAGAAAGGTTGTAAGGTAAGGACAAATGTATGAAGATACTCAAAATGTTGGTCTGTTATTTTTTATTAATCTTCTTTTCTTCTACCAAAGTGAATTTATGGCCAGCAAAGGCACTCCAACCACTAAGTGGCAATGTCAAACATTACCACACAGCATCCAAAGGGATGGGAATTCATGTGGTGTATTTGTCTGCAAGATAAAAGTCTCACGTTAACGCAGCACGTTAACACTGATAACGGCCCACCACTAATTTATATATATATATATATATATATATATATATATATATATATATTTATTTATATTTATATATATATATATATATATATATATATATAAATTAGTGGTGGGCTGTTATCGATGTTAACGTGCTGCGTTAACGTGAAACTCTTATTGGGCGATAAAAAAAATATTGCCGTTAATCTATTCTCAAAGTTGGGTTGGGAGCCGGGTCTATACTACGCAAGCTATGATCTTTCACCTGGATATTTTAGCGCGGATGTATACCTAGCCGAATTCGGTTCGGTGTTCGTTACGCATTTTCAAACCAAACGGTTCGTTGGATCATTTTTCCTGCCGACCAAAATTTTGTTATTTCAAATGTAGGCGGGATGTAAGAGACGCTGGCGCAACCACAACATTGTACGACATCAAATGGCAAACGTAATGCAAGCAGAACGAAACTGAGCTACTCCTTATTGTGTGGTCGACGGACCGTTGTTTATCAGTTTGGACCAAAGCAGCGCGAGCCGATCGGGATCATGCGACAGTGTTACTTCACAGCGCTAGGAGAAAAACATTTAACCACAAGTTCCTATATATGTGAAAATGCTTATAGCTCAGTTTCAATTTAGAGCTAAACGTGATCTGAGGCACTTGCTAATAATTTCTTTTCCACTCGCCTGTAGCTACTCGCCTGTTGGTCGCCCCGCCCGCGATTTGATCTCATGAATATTCATGTAGCCCCACCCACTGGAACCAAATATTTCAGAAACTGAATATATTGTAAGGCCAGTGACACACTGGATGCGTGGCGTAAGCGTCTCAGCTGCGTGGCGTGTCCGTTTTTATTTCGGCTCCCATGTTAAGAGGTTAGAGTTTGCACACTGCCTGCGTGAGACGCGCGTGCGTCTCAGGCGCGGCTGCAGCCGCGCGGAAAACGCGTGCATGCTAGAAATAGAACCGACGCCTATTTTTCACGCGACACGCAATTGTCTTGGAAGCGTTTCCATGCAAAATTGAATAGGAAAATCTGTTTATATGTCATTTTGACACGAATACATATTAATAAATGTCATTTTGATGTTTAAAAGTGTCTAGGTTTTGACATAAATGCAAATATAAATGTAATTTTACTAAATATTATCGATTTTCAAATACTGCACCTGTCAATACAGAACAAAATATTATGTAGCCTATTTTGCCGTCCATACTGCCGACGTTGTCTTTGCTGCTATATATTTATGTTTAAAATGAAGTATAGGCCTTCCACACCTCTCTCCCCATATGTTGAATATGCTTATCATATGTCACCTAGCAGCAGCAGCGCCACGTCAGACACGCTTCTGGTGTGCAAAGACATGGAAAACGCCACGCAGCTGACACGCAACAGAAACACCACGCAGCCAGTGTGTCACCGGCCTTACACCGGTACACACTGTGCAAGAGAGGGCTGCACGTACACGAGCTTGATTGACACTGCTAAGATATTCCTCCTGGCTCTGATTGGTTGTTTCTTACCGGGAGCGGTGTATTTCTGCAAATGGCAATAGGACCACTGGGAAGAGCCAGAGGAGCTTGATTTTTTTCACAGATTATCTGTCTCATATTCTACTGTCAGGACATAATGACAGTTTTAACAAATGTGTAAAAAAATACATTTTTACCAAAGTTACCTAATGCAGCTTTAAGGTCATTTGCTGCATATGTAGGGCCCGAACATAAACTCAAGCCCAGGGGCCCCAGACCTGATCTTTGTTCTATTTACTCATTGATTAAAAAATAATCTAATGTTAAAACTAGGAGTTTCACTTGGCCCACCCTACATCTCAAAGCTGGAGCCGGGGCTGGTGTTGTTTAAAGTTCATAGTTATTGTTCTGACTTCATGAAGCCTCATGGTGTGAATGAACTTCAAACTGACTAGAACAAACTCTTTGAAATTTATATATGATACTGGATATGAAACTGTTAATAATGTAAACAGAAAACAATCTTATTCAATGTCAGTCATGTGTGTGTGGTGAAATATCATTTATTAGGCATTTAAAAGCTATATTGAGAAGCTCAAAAAGCAATCATATCAGGCTACTTCATGGCTTTCAGAACTGAAATTATTCCTGATTCAACCAGAATCAGCAGAAAATAAAAAGGACAGTAACAATGAGATGTTGATAAAATGACTAAAGAGTTTAATCAATAATTACATGAAGCAAATACAAATATTAGAATTGAAAGCGAATGAGACAGATATCACTCTTTATTGACTTATAAGAGCCAAAGAGAAGAGAAGTAGAGAGAGAAGTGTCCAATTTCAAAGATCCATGAAAGTATATCTTGTATTTGCATGGAAGAGTAGAAGTGGAAGATAAACTAGATGTTCTGATGAAAAACATTAAAAATTTAAATCACATCCATGTCTCTCTTAAAAGTAATATGGCCTCTTCTTCAGCTCCTGAACTTTGCCTTCAAAATTTATTTTTTTTTTTTTCCAGTGTGAATTTTCTGGCACTCTTTCAGTTCATCTTCTGTAGTAAAGGACTTCAGCACTGAAACACACACCGCCGTGTCTTTTCTGCTGTAATATTACGAATGACTCTTCTCCTTTGTGTGAATCTTCAGGTGTTTCTTCAGGAGTGACGCCCAATGAAACTGTTTACCGCACTGATCAGTTAAATGGTCTTTCTCCAGAATGAGAAGCAGATGTGATGTGAAGTGTTTTTTTACACTGAGGGCAGGAGACAGATTTTTTTTACTTCTGTTTTTCTTTTCTTGTTCACGTCCATCAGGTCTAAAAGAAACATTAAATCAAGTGAGTTTTAATGGACTATTTTATGCAAACCACTTGCTAATCATGTCTTTCTCGTGTAGTTAAAGTAGTGATGGGCGATTTCGAAACACTGCTTCATGAAGCTCAGACACCTTTATGAATCTTTTGATTCAAATCAGTGGTTCAGAGTGTGAATCAAACTGTGAAATTCACATGATTTCAGTAAATGAGGCTTCGTTTCCTCATAACCGTTTCAAAACGTCAATGATCTCTGTGAACCCATCATGCGGTGAACCATTGAACAAGTGTCTATGGGTTTTACCAGATTTATCAGTTTTAAACATTTGTAGACATTTTAAACTTTCTTTCCACTCAGGATCTTCATCAGATCCAGTTGGCCCAGGACCATCATCTTCACAACCTTCATCTTCACAACCTAAGCCATCAGCAGAACATGGCAAAAAGAGAAGGCGAAGTCTGGGACACCCAAGTGGATTGAGAAGTACATCACTGAGCAGATGAGGAAGATGTCAGATCTCATGGTCCTCCAAAAGCAAGCAGTGGAAGTGGCAAGCAAACGTAACGTAATCTTAAAATAATCTGTTTCTACTTTGACAAAGAAATAGCAACTTGTGTTTTCACCTTTTGCCACATTCTGCTGATGGTTAGGTTCTATTTTGTTTGTTTAATGGCATGAAGTACAGTATATATGCTAAAGGAAATACATCATACATGCGATCTTGGTCACCTCACCTTTGTAGCTTAAATACATATTAATTAGTTGATTATAAACTTTATTTTCATGAAATAATTAAAGGTCCCATTGCATGGATTATTTTATTATTTTGGAATGTTTCCTGGGGTGCCCTTATAATGTTAGTATGTTTTTTAGATCAAAACTTGTTATAATTTGATAAGCCTAATTTTAGCCTCTGATTTGAACGCTGTTTGAAGGGGCGTGTCAGCTGTGAGACTTAAGTGTAAACGCCCACTGCTGTGATTGGCTGACATGCTTGCATATGAAATATCTAGCATTACATGTGGAACTCTCTCGAATACTTTTACTATTACAGCTATTATACGTTTTTACTATTACAGCTATCGGGATTAAAGAATCGTGAGAAGTTTTAAGTATTTAGATCTATTCCCTTCACATAAAAGGTTGCAGTGATGAGCATTGAGCAGATGACAGCCTGTTGATCGCGTGAATGAAGATCTTATCATTATAACGCAGTTTCTGCACTCTCACTAATGATTTCACCAATGCAAACAAGAGGTAAGTACAGTAAGAGCTTCGTTGTGCAGTATAAAAGCGTCATTGATTTTATAACGAGTTTTGGCAAGTGTCTAGATAAACTCACGCTGTGTGATTGACAGCTTGGGAGATTGGAAAGGGATTGTTCTTTGGTCGCTTTCTGTATATTTATTAAATCACAGTTTAAGTAAGATGTGAAGTTGATCATTTAGTCACTGGCTTGATTTACTGATGCATAAACAGTATTGAACCACTTTGAGAGAAAGATTATCTGTCTGAACTTGAACAATTACACATCAGAAATTCACATAACCCACTGGATCTTCAGAGGCTCGGATGAAGGAACTAAAAAAATAGCTTTGTGTTCATTTGTACTATCAAACACTGAGCAACTGTCATGCTTCACTCGTTTGCAAGCCATGATGTCTCTCAAGGAAAAACCATATCGCGCTCGCGCAGCTCATTTTCTCAAGGGCAGGCCAAATTCTTTTTGCAGGCAAAGAAGAGAAAGGGGAGGTAACCTTTCCCCTTATGACGACATAAGGGGAAGATTTCTAGATTCGCCCGTCTGAGCTTTCATTTTCTTAAAAATATCCAGGGCTTGGTTTACACCCATCAAAATGTCTAGTGCTACGTGCTAGCCCTCTTTTTTAATCTAGGGGTACTAGGCATAGCAGTAACAAAGTTTTGGAGAGAGAGAGAGCACATGAACTTCTTGTCTCCAGTCTCAGTAGCACACATCCAAAACGAATAAGCTTAGGAAAAGTATTTATTGAAAAAGAAAAAAAAAAACTAAAGGAAACAAACTTCAGGAGGGGGCAAAGGCCAACAAAACAAACAAAAAGGTTTCTAACTCAGTTTAAACCAGAACTTACCTAAACATAAAAAAAAAAAAAGTAATATAGTTTCAAATAAAGTTCCCTTTCTCCCTGACGACACATAGTTTAGTTGTGTGTGAAGCCTACCCTAGGTTCATTTATTAAACCCTTATATTATAGCCAGCATGCAAAGCCAGCACCATCTCACAACAAGGAGAGAGAGAGGGTTGCAGATGCTAACTTGCCACATGGAATTATTTTCCATTGATCCAGATAGCTTCATCCTGTTATGTTGAAACCTGCTAACCATTGGTGCAATTGTAGATGTAGTTGAATACTTACAGTTTTGTTTAGAATTTAAGATTTTCTTTTAAGGAAAAGTGAAGAAAGAGAGAGAGAAGAAAAGAAAAGAGAATGGCAAGATTACAATCAGTTAACCACAACCTACGAGAAACATCAGAGAATCAGTGTCACCTTAAAGGGCCACAATATCTTATAACGCATCTAAAGGCTGTGGATGGGTACTTGCATTGACTTTGGTTGCTGAACAAGTCCAGATGCAGGGAATTCTTGAGATTCTTGATGCTTTTTGTCAGGAGTGCGCTGAAGCGTTTGTTTGGGTTCTTGGGGTGGTCTGTGTGGAATCCAAAGTTAACTTGATGAAGTTGCCGGAAGAAGACAGGAGAATGTGGTCTCAAAGAGATTGAGCCCAGATCTGAACTAATCGGATACTCTTAAAGGTCCTATCAGTTCACACCCCTTTTGTTGAGGTGACCAATCAAAGATGACTGGGAGAAAGTCTTTGATCCATCTTATTACCATTTGCATGTTCATGCTGGCATGGAGAATTTGTGCAGTCTTTACACAAAAGTATGGTACAAATATTTATGATGCAATTTATCAAAACATGTTGTACACCATTGATTATAAAATCAAAAAGGGGATTATTTTTAAATTCTAATAAAGAGGGGATTTGAAGACATTAAAGCAGTGATACATCATCTTTGGATATCAACATTGGAAGTTACTCTAACATAACTAAAGAATCATAAGTAGGATAATAAAACATAGGGACATGCATAAAACACAGGAGAAATACTACACTAAACTTTATACACATTCAACCATCACGGTTCGGCACGGTCAGCCAAGTGTGCTGAGAGTTCAGGGCCGAGAACGGTTTGTAATTGTGCCGTGCCGTACCAAGCTCAAGTGGAAACACAACTGGAACCTTTTCTGAAGGTGGAAAAGCTGCTTTTGTTTCTCAGCACATAAAGATGAACTACTTACCGTGATCTCAGACTGCGGTGATGTGGTTTCTCCACTGCATGGATATTCATGTGTCGCTTCAGGTTAGTTTTAACAGAGAAACTCTTTCCACACTGATCACACGTGTGCGGCTTCTTTCCAGTGTGGAGCCTCTCATGTGGTTTCAGAGATGATGAGTCACTGAATCTCTTGTCACAGTGTGAACACTTGTAAGGTTTTTCTCCAGTGTGGATCCTCTCATGTGTTTTCAGATGTTCTGACTGACTGAATCTCTTTTCGCAGTGTGAACACTTGTAAGGTTTTTCTCCAGTGTGGATCCTCTCATGTTTTTTCAGATCTGCTGACAGACTGAATCTCTTGTCACAGTGTGAACACTTGTAAGGTTTTTCTCCAGTGTGAATTCTCTGGTGCCGTTTTAAATCTCTCCCTGTAGTAAAAGTCTTCTCACACTCAAAGCACATGTACTCTCTTACATCAGCATGACTTTTCTGATGTCTTTGTAAATATAGCAGCTGTGAAAAACTCTTTCCACACACAGAACATGAATGCGGCTTCTCCTTCGTATGAACTGTCAGGTGTCTCTTCAGGTCTGATGCCCTAAGAAATGTTTTTCCGCATTGATCACATGAGAACGGCTTCACTCCGGTGTGGATCCTCATGTGAACAATAAGGTTTGCTGATTGACTGAAACTATTCCCACATTGATGGCATACATATGGCTTCTCTCCTGTATGAACTCTCATATGAATCTTAAGAGAGTTGTTGCTTGTTAAACTGTTTCCACACTGAGTGCAGGTGAAAGATTTCTCGGCTCTTCTTTTCTTTAAAAATGTATTTTTAGTCTTTGAGCGACTCAAAGGTTTTCCTCCAGGTTTGACATGATGTTCCTCCTTCACTTCACTCAGTTCTTCTCTCTCCTCCTCCACTTCACTCAGTTCTTCACTCTCCTCCTTCACTTCACTCAGTTCTTCACTTTCCTCCTTCACTTCACTCAGTTCTTCACTCTCCTCCTTCACTTCACTCAGTTCTTCACTCTCCTCGCTCTCTTCCATCAGGTCTGAAATGAAAAAAAAAAATCTTTACTGGTTTAATCTTAAATTGGTTTACTGGTGGGATTCTCTCTGAAATTTGTCTGAGATCCTCCGGCCGTGATTAAAGCTTCTTCTTGTGGGAGATTCTCTGAGAGCTGGTCAACTGGTCAACAAATTGTAAACCATATATAAAATAAATGTAAAATAGAACTGTTAAACTATTTAAATTTAGTTTGACCTGATGTTGACAATCAATATGAAACCTCCTTTTACTGACCATTTGTTAAAAAAACAAGTTTTGCAGCCATTTAACAGTTTAACTATTTATCACTAAAAGTGATGAAGTGCTTGAATGTGTCTAACATGAATTTTTTTCAGCATCATGAATGAATGAAGAATAAACACCAACCTCTTTGTTCTTCAGGATCTTCAGTGTGAGTATCACTCATGTTCTCACTGTCCTCTTTAATAAACTCAGTCTTTGCAGCTCTTCCTGATTTCAGCTCTTCCTGATGCTCTGATGCTCGACTTCACTTGTAGCCGATGGGAATTTACAGCATTTATTGGAGAATTGCTGTGGGAGGAGCATCACTGATGATGTAATAGTAGTGGGAGGAGCTTCACTGATGATGAATTGTAGTGGGAGGAGTTGATCTGCCAAAATCTAAAATAAGATACCGAGTTTGTTTTATGCTTATGGACTACATAATATAATAATGCCAATTTTCCCAAATATAAATAATGGTAAGAAAAACAGTTGAAAGCATAAACAGTGTGGTGGCAAACAATTTTCTATTACTAAATAAGAGGCAATCATGTATCAAATGAATGCGAGAAGAGGGCATCCTTCCTTCATTATTGTCCTGACTCCCCCAAGGTTATTTCTCTAGGCTAAATGAAGATATGTCTCAGTTATAACTTATAACTAACACATTGTTACATAATTTATTTACACATTTATTTGCACGTATACAAAAGTCCTACACAATCAAAAGGGTTAATAACAGTTCACTGTTATATTCATGTAGCAGAGAATCATGGGACTTCACATGCAATCCAGTGCATTTTATTACCATCATGTTTTCCAAGTTTCTATAAATAAATGAAGATATGTCTCAGTTATAACTAGTTTCTAGGAATATAAGAAAATGCAAACACATAGAAAATATACAATTTCTACCACAACAGAAATAAACATAGGCAACATATAGTAACCATCAAATACCCTCAGTCTGTTGACACCAATGAAATGAGCTTTAAGTGTCAATTTACAGGAGATCTGAAGACATCAGCATAATAAATGAGGTGAAAACAGGAACTATTGTCATGAAATAAAGAGTGTTTTCAGCAGATCTGTTAATATTGATGAGCCTCAGACTATCAACACTCATTCAACAAGCCATTCAGGATATCAGCAGATCATCTCACTTTATTCTGAGTGTTTGCTGTTAGAAACACATTATTTGAGTCAGGATACATGACAAAAGCCTGTTAAACTGCTCTATTGAAAAACATTACTGTTATTCCTCACAATATAGCCTAACATGAATAAATCATCAATAATGGAACAAAATAATTAAATAAATAACCTATCTTTGTGAACCTATAGAGGCAAATAACTACAACACTATAATATGTAAATTTAAAACTAGTTAGACTTTATAATAACTATTAATTGCAAGAAGTAATTAAATCATTAACATGTAAAGTTTCCGTTGTCAAACTTCATTAATATTTCTCTATATTCTCATGGATGAATAGATTTGAAATTTTTCTCGTTTGTTACTCAAACGGTAATCTGCCAAAGATAAATGTCGAAAAAGAAATAAAGGTAAACATGAAAATGGCAACAGCAACACTTGGGATCGATTCCCATCAATTCCCCTCACAGATCTCAAACTTTGAGGTGCCAGCTTAGGGGAACCGTAACCATGAAAGACAGAGGGTGGGATGGGAGGAATGGGAACTTGATTGGAGGCACTCTAAGGCTGCGTCTCATTTCTCTGTCTTACCCCTTACTCTTACCCCTTCCCCTCGGTTTTGCGCATTCATGTGAGGGGAAGTGGTGTCCCAATTCTCATTTTGATTAAGGGCTAGGGCCAAGGCGTAGGGTTACATAGCCCTTGAAACGAAGTTTGCAGAGGACCATACTTGAAAGAGAGGGGTAGGAATTTCTCAGAAGTGAGTCACACAAATGTAAGTATTTTCAGCAGTTTAATGACACTTGTGTTTTATGATACTTTTAATAAAATGTTCAAGCGGTTTTAATTGTAATGTTTTTTGTAATGTTAACCGCTAGGTAGCAGCTATGCGCTATTTGCCGGTTGCTAATGTTTTGCTTAGCTATGGTGTCGCCGGCGCCGTCGTTAAATACAATTCGCGAACATACCATGACTTGATCCGTAAGCAGTCGTATGCGTCTGAGAAACAATCTTCTTCTTCTACAATGTCTTTGACTGATGGCACACAAGCGTGCAAAGATAAAAAGAGACCAGGCAATTGATATCACAACCTGAGATGACGGCATCTTCGTTAGTTTATGTAAACGCTTATCGCCTCTGTTGACGTAGCAGACAGCTAGCGGAAAGAGAAAATGCCGCAAACGGTAAATTGAGTGGTGTCTCATTTCTTAGACACCTAAGAAATTGTTAGACACCTGATGTTAGACCATTATTGAAGACACCTGATGTTAACAAGCAGAATCACTGAAGGAGAAAATCACTATTTTTAAGTCACCATTATGGAAATCGTTCATTTTGCTTTATTTGGGCTCTTGACCCTTACATTTTTAACTTTAGATTTTGTTTGGCTGTTGTAACTAAGTTATAACAGCCAGATGAACAAAGAGAAAAGGTGATCTGATGGTGTTGGTTATGTTTTGACATAATCATCATTTGACCTGAATCCCTGAACTCATAATAATAATATCAGCTGAAAGAATCACCTTTCCTGTAATTTAAACACTAGAGCGTTGGTGCTTGCAACGCCAGGTCATGGATTCGATTTCCAGGGAAAGCAAGAACTGATAAGAATGATAATGTCAGTCAAATGCATAAATGCTAAATAAATGTTAAAATGGGACAAATAATTACATTATAAATGTAAATACATTACTGGCTAAGCATTTCATTTCTTTTCAGTTTAGCAATGATTATGTAGGTCAATGACAAACTAAGATGTTGAGTTGATTATTCTGTAATAAGGTCTAATATATATTGTTAGTGGCGAGAATTTTCACTTGAATAAATACATAGATCCGACTGTGTTAAGTGTGTAATTAAATGGTCCAGTGGCAGAGCTTTTACCATGCGTGTCAGAGGTTCTGTGTTGAGTGTGTTCTATATTGTTGTATATGAGAAATACCGTGAGCTGCTCTCCTCTCCTCTGAAGACTCGACGCTGAAACTCTCAATGAGGGAAGAGAGACGGCGCGAGCGAGCGGTGACATCATCGGCACGCAGATTCAGCTTTACTAGTAGCCTTCCGTTATTATTATTTTAGTACTTTAGTGACTCCAGTTACTAAAGGTGAAGGGAACTTTTTCAAGTGAAGCCCAAAATAGTCAGAATAAGCAGAGGAGGATCACCTCCATCCAGTCTGAAAAGTGTTTTGGCCTGTAATGTCCGGCTCAGTATTCTGTAGCGTCCTAAGACAAATAGTAAAGGCATGTTGGTAGATTAGCACCTGTAGAATTTCCTTTTGTTGAAACCCCAGAAAACAGTAGAAAGCTTCTATTATGTTTAGATCCATGAGGCAGTTCGACATTTCCTTACTACAGAAAAAAAAAAACTGAAATAAAAACACTTCTACAGAAGACTGTATTCTCGTAACTTTTACTTTATTCTACTAAAAGCTACTAATTACATCTTCAACTGTGTAATAAGATTACTGTACTATTTTAAAAGAGTAATTCATTATTTTACTTTTAGAATAAAAAAGTAATTCAATTACTGCATTGCACCCAACACTGTAAAAAGTGATTCTGAGTTTTAGTCAGGTGGACAAGTAAAATCATGTCCTGTCAACTTGCAGTGTCTCACTACACAATAGGATGAGTTATAACAACCTCAACTTGAAGGGAAATGGAAAACTTAAAATAACGTGTTCATATAACAACAAAACTTTCAATTTTCTGCGTCATGCGCATGTGCCAGAAACTCTACGTCATGATGACGTACTATTTTAACTCATATTGATTTCAGGCTATAACATTTGACAAACTGAGACAACTTGATTAGTAATCAGGAGCCACACGCACTGGCACACACATTTTTGCTAGCTAGATATAGTGTGTTAGACACCGAGCTGCTGTCGAGACATGAGCAGAAGGAGAAGTCGTCTTTGACTAGTAAAGGTTAATGTTGGTAAATAGATAAAAAAAGTGTACATATAAGTTACTTTTTAGTGTGTTCTTGATCGGATCTCATTATCGTTAGAAACACAGAATGACCAGTAACGTTAATATCTGAAGCACCGCCGCCAGTCCATATTTGTGTTTACCATTACGAATAAAAATGCTTGATTAACTTATGTTAAACGCCCAGTTGTTATTTTTTTCAAATGACATACCATAATGTTTTTGAGCATGTGCAAACAGTGCGTCTTCTGTAGGCCTATATAGGTAACTTGGCATGATTTTGTATTAGTATAATGTCAACTTTCTGTAGTTCATAATCACATGATTAAACTTTTATGTTAATGGTGTTACCTGTGAAGCCCTGAAGAATCATGAATTTCAGGATTACGTTATTATATAAAACATTTTCACATAATAAAAGCTATATTTACAGCACTGCTCAATTTTATATTGACAGCAGCATCATTAGTGTAACATTAAATGCATCACCAGAAACAGAAATAAAAAGTTTTAATATTTTTTTTTCCTCATAATTGTATTTGGGAAGTAAGATGTTTTAGGGCTGCACGATTATGACAAAAATCATAATTGTCAATTATTCCCTTAATGGGTGATTATTAATTACAAATTATTGAATGATGTTTTGAATAGCCTAGCTTTATCACAGTGGTTCTCAACTCGTTTGCCCATGGAACCCACATTTTCCCATGGTAATTTTTTATGCCTATTATAATACATTTGTTTCACAAAAATTGTAGACTCAAACAAGTACTGTCCCCCTTTACTTAACATAAACATAAATTGTAAGAATATGACTAATACTGATAAATAAACGCTTAACAAGGTTAAGCTATTTAATAGCAGTCCCAAACTAGTTTTATTAATACAATGCTGGATTTACCACAGTCTTTTAAATCGGGCCACTGATGACGGCGGATAAACAGTTATGGCACATTCACTGGTAGGGACGAAACATCAACAATATGCTTTACATTGACTATGGCCTGTCCATACGCCCATCACCTATAAAAATGAACAGATGCACAAGAAACTGTCCCATATTTACAGGTAAAAGGATGCATCTCGTAATCAATACAGGATGTGATTTGTCCAGTATTTTTCATAGGCTCACACACAGCTGAATAAACACATAAGGATATCAGTTTCACAAATTAGAAGTAGAGAAGCTCACTTGCACGTGATTGCATTTTAGCGGCTATTTTTCCATAGCAACGGAGTCTTGAGAACATGCGATGTAAACCTGCACGTTTTTTTCTAAAAACATGTTGAGCTCACATCCGCCCTTTGAACACAAGAGGCTCTCCGGATATAGGGCTCAATAGTAAAAAAAAATATCAATGGATCCAGTAACAAATAATGAACCTAAGGTGAACTTACATACAACTTACTGGGTATAACAGGTAGGCTATAACAGATGCTTCTGGGTTCTTTGTTGAAGGAACCTCCTGCTATTTCTTTTAAATCGGATCAACACGTTTGTCTGCATGTTTATGATATTTATTCCAACAGGTTTTTTTCCCAACTAAAAATAACTAGTTTAGGCAACGTAGCCTTAAAATCAGTACACATAGGCCTCGAAACACTGTCAGTGAAATGTGACCCAATTCTGATTTTTTGCTCATTTGTGACAGAGATCGGATGTGTTCTATGACAGTGTAAACAGGAAAAAAACGAATGCATTCGGATATTTCGAGATCGGTTTCAGGCCTCATTCATATGTGGAAATAAATCAGATATGTGCCAATGCGACTGTCATGTAAACAGATTTTCTGAGGCATTAGGCAACGTCTCCGCGGTTTAATGACGAGAGAAACCCTGAATTTATTTATTTGATTTATTTCCACATTTGAATGAGGCCTGAACGGTAGTCTCGGTAGACGTGCATCAACGGTAGATGAAAAAAATTGGCCAAATACTGTTCACAATGACAAAACATCTATAAACATCAACATAATCACACACAAAAAACCAACAAGGATTACACACCGCTTCTCTTTATTCCAGCTGCTTTTTTTCTGTTGGTTGTGTAAAACTGTGCTGAGATAGAGACAGAAATCATTTGTTTATTTTTGTAAAAACTGTTTGTTGTTTAAAGTTCATAGTAATTGTTCTGACTTCATGAAGCCTTGTGGTGTGAATGAAACATCAAACTGACTAGAAACTCTTTAAAATGTATATATGATACTGGATATTATAAATATATATTAATTTATAATGTAGACAGACAGCAATCTCATTCAGTGTCAGTCATGTGTGCAGTGAAATATAATGTATAAGTGTAGTGGTTTATGGTCTTAAATATTAATATTGAGAGGTTTTGGTCACATATCACCTAAGGCGAGTGTGAGAGTGTCAGATGATTCCTTCCTATATTACGGGGCACCAGCTAAGGAATTTCACCTTGACAATAAAAAAACAATCATGGAAGATTGTTGAAATAATTACAATTATATAAATTATAGGAAGTGCATCTGAAGGATTTAGAGCGATTCTGGCGAGCTTGTAGAGCCTCTGATTATCAACACAAGAATGACACAGTTTGCAATAAAGATGAATTTATTGGCAAAGAGATATACAAGAGTAAAATATCACACTCACTAAATACTACTAAGGAAAATGACTGAACTACTAAGAAAATTAAATCAATAATCAAACAGAAACTACAAACAACTACACAAATGGACGTTAACAATGAATGCCAAGTAGATGAGCAACGGATTGGACGAAGCAATAAATGGGTAATTAGAAGTCTATGGAGGAGTCAGTTGTGGTCTTTCTAGATGCTGGTATGAGAAGCATTTACTATGAATACAGATAATGTGTCTAATGTATCTGCATATGATGACCCTAGATACAGTCTCTACACAAATAGCAATCTTATATAGCAACAACCTAATGCCCAGGCCTTTGGGAAGAGGTTTGGTTAGCTTATATTTATTTCCACGTGGTCGGGTGATCAGTCCCTGTGATGGGCTACGTCTTCCACTGGTATATTTCTGTTCGCAGTGGGAGTAAACTGGATCGCTTTCCAACAGTTGCAGAACCGCACTGAGTGCTGGATGTTCGCTACTGGTCCATGTGTAATCCGGAGAACTGTAGGTCAGGCGGTGGTCGATCCACAGGATCCTTTGCAGGCTAGAGGTTACAAAGGCAAGAGTCGTGCAGCTCAGGTGTTGAATGCTGAATTCCTCAACTGAAGCAGTTGAGCTGCTTGAAGGTCCGTGTGGGTGAAGGTTTACTTGCAAGAGTAAAACCTTGGTAGCACTGTTATTCCTTCCCTCGTCAGGTCAGACACTGGGAGCAAGGGTGTGTTCACTTGGGAAAGCTTTTATTCCATCCAGTTAGGGAGGCGATTACTAGGGAGGCGATTATGATTCCTCCCATCACTTCCCACCTTTCCACTCTGTGGAGCTTGTTGCATTGTCCCAAAATACACAGCTAAATGAAACAGTGTCTTTAGAACCTTGGAAATGCTTTATTTCCTTTCCAAACCTTTCTCAAAGTACTTGTGGCAGTGTTATGAACTCGTAGAGTCCAAACTTGATGTAAATTGGATGAGGTGTCACCCAGATGTCCATTTCTGTGTTAGTGGGTGAGATTACATTGACTGTTATTCCCAGTGTGGTTTCCACTGTGTGTGAACGGTTCCCTGGGTGAATAAGGAGATATGTAGGACATGTTCCTTACAGTTTTCGGTCCATTTTTGTGGTTCTAAGCCAAAGTGTATAAAGAAAAAGTTGGTGTTTGGAGGCATTGTATATTTTACATTGCAATTAATATTCTTCAATGTATTACTTTTCTTTAGGGTTTCTTCTTGTTAGGGTTCTTTGTTCCTACTGTGTTCTAGCCAGAACTGGTTTGGTGGCCTTGGGCAGTCCATGGTCGTTCACACCTTGGTCTCATGAATGGAGGGTTGAGGTCCTGATTACCATAGTCCTTTAGTGTCTTTCACATCCTATCACATCCTCGTCTTAATCAAAGTGAGACAAAGAGAAGAGGTCAGAACTAAACTTATTCCTGATTCAAGCAGAATGAGCATAAAATAAAAACGGACAATAACGTTGAGTTGCTGATAAAATGAGTAATGAGTTTAATCGAGAATTACTTGAAGCAAATACAAAAAAAAAAGTAAAAGTGAAAGCGAATGAGACAGATCTCTCTCTTTATTGACTTATAAGAGCCAAATCATCTCAAGAGAAGAAGAGAAGAAAAGCGTCCAGTTTCAAAGATCCATGAAAGTATATCTTGAGTTTGAATGGAAGAGTAGAAGTGGAAGATAAACTAGATGTTCTGATGAAAAACAACGAAGAACGAGTTAAAAATTAATATCAGATTCATGTCTCTCTTAAAAGTGTTATGGTCTCTTCTTCAGCTCCTGAACTTCAAAGGTGTTTTTCCAGTGTGTATTTTCTGGTGCTCTTTCAGTTCATCTTCTGTAGTAAAGGACTTCCAGCACTGAAACACACACTTGCTTTACTTGTGTGAATCTTCAAGTGTTTCTTCAGGACTGACGTCTAATGAAACAGTTTACCGCACTGATCACAGTTAAATGGTCTTTCTTCAGCATGAGAAGATGTGATTTCAGAGAGAAAGCCTGAGCCGCTTCTTCCCAGTGTGAACTCTCATGTGAATCTTCAGACTTGAATTACACGTGAAGTGTTTTTTACACTGAAGGCAGGAGACAGATTTTTTGGATTCTGTTTTTCATTTCTTGTTCACGTCCATCACGTCTAAAAGAAACATTAAATCAAGTGAGATTTCAAATGAGAAACAAACATGAAATGAAAAGTGAAGCTCAAAGTCAAGATCACTGATGAGTTCAATAGTCATTTTAATCCCATTAAATCTGGTCAACAACTGCTGTGCACGATTATGATCTATTTTAATGTCATGAATATGATTTGTGTTATAAGTCACTAGTTTGGTCATGAAACTCTAGATGATGCAGGCTTGACATGTGATCCGTAAGCAATCACATCGTTTCCTACACGACACAAGCTGATTGGCCTCTAAGCTATGCAAAAATGTAAGAATCTGTTGTCAGACCATCTTTTCACACTGAACCAGTTTGACACAGAACGCTTGCTGAGGCACAGAAGCTAGCGCGGTTCCAACCGGATGTGCTTTTATCCTTTCCTGGTCATGACGTCACCCGCCCGTGACGTTCACTCTCGCCACTGGACTAATTGACACATGTGCTTCATACACAATCACGCAGGGGCTTCCCAAAGCGGCATCGATGCATCGCGAGTTCCCTCGAAAGGGAACTGAGACCTGATGTGAGATTTAAACATAGCCACTGCTCACATCCATATTGATAAATGCCAATTTTTTTGCATGGAAACAACCGTGCGCCCCATGTTCAGTTGTACGCTCATTTTGTAAATGAGGGCCACTGTGTGAAAACATATACCAATCGTGCCAATATCTATGGACTAAATGCATAAGAAAAATAAAGTTCACAATGGTGAGCTACAGCAGGAAAAGCACACAAGCCAAACTAACTTAAAGATTTCAAATTTTGTTTCTCAGCACATAAAGATGAACTACTCACCGTGATCTCAGACTGTGTTGATGTGGTTTCTCCACTGCATGGATCTTCATGTGTCGCTTCAGGTGAGTTTTGATAGAGAAACTCTTTCCACACTGATCACACGTGTGTGGCTTCTCTCCAGTGTGGATCCTCTCATGTGATTTCAGAGAAGTTGACTGACTGAATCTCTCGTCACAGTGTGAACACTTGTAAGGTTTTTCTCCAGTGTGAATTCTCTGGTGCAGTTTTAAACAGTTTGCTGTAGTAAAAGTCTTCTCACACTCAAAGCACATGTACTCTCTCACACCAGTGTGTCTCTGCTGATGTCTTTGTAAATATAGCAGTGTGGCTGTGTAACTCTTTCCACACTGAGTGCAGGTGAAAGATTTATTGTCTCTTCTTTTCTTTAAAATTTTATTTCTTGTCTTTGAGTCACTCAAATGTTTTTCTCCAGGTTTGACATGATGTTCCTCCTCCACTTCACTCAGTTCTTCACTCTCCTCCTCCACTTCACTCAGTTCTTCACTCTCCTCCTCCACATCACTCAGTTCTTCACTCTCCTCCTTCACTTCACTCAGTTCTTCACCCTCCTCGCTCTCTTCCATCAGGTCTGACATGAAAGACAAAAAGACATTTCATTTTCAGTGCATCAAAACAATTCCAAGAAAGATATGAAGTGAAAGGACATAAATGTTAACCATGATGTAACAAAGTAGACAACTGCTATAAATATTACAATAATTTGTATGCCTTTTTATAAGGGTGTATTCACACCTGTCTTGTTTGGTTCGATTGAATTGAACTCAAGTTTGTTTCGCCCACTGGTGTGGATCTTGTGGGCAGGTGTGAATACATCAATCTCACTCGGGTGAATGCGGACCAAACAACCGTACCGAGACCCGGCTGAAGCGGTAGTCTCGGTCCGGATCCAAACAAACTCTGGTACGGTTCGTTTAAGGTATGAACATGACCCGACCCAATTGCAGAAAGCACTACACCTTTTTGGACAGGCTCAGATTTTTACTATGTAATTTGGGGTGATGAAATGCCTATACATTAGGGGTGCAACGGATCGCAGTTTATCCATGATCCGTACGAACCAGCTGGCCCACGGTTCAGCACGCATGTGATTCGCGGATTAACTGCTAAATTTAACCATCATAGAGTGAAAGTTTATAATTTGGATGTGTTTTTTCTTGCCAATTTACACATTCAAACAATTTTAAATGCAGACAAAGAGGCGAAAATCGGGACTCGCGTGTTACATTTACATTTATTCATTTAGCTGACGCTTTTATCCAAAGCGACTTACAATTGCTATATATGTCAGAGGTCGCACGCCTCTGGAGCAACTAGGGGTTAAGTGTCTTGCTCAAGGACACATTGGTGTCTCACAGTGGATTCGAACCCGGGTCTCTCACACCAAAGGCATGTGTCTTATCCATTGCGCCACCACCACCCGAAGTGTTATTTTCACCCGAAGCGCACGCAGAGAGAGAGAGACGGAGAGAGAGAGAGGTGTGTTTCAGACAGCACTTGTACACCGAATTGACTCTTTTGTGTTTCCTTGCCCTTGAACGGACACATGCACACACAATGATGTTAAAAAACTTGTCTAAATGCCCGTCTCTGCAAATATTCTCTCGGTTATGTCATAAGAGAACAGGTGAGAAAGAAAACGGATGTTTGTCAGGTTTTTTTTTTCAGTCCGTGCATTCTGTCTTAAAGTGACAGCAGACACCTAATATCCCTACTGTTGTCTGTGTTATTAATATGAATAAAACAACAAAATACAGTTTTAACAAAGATGAAACTATACTTCATTTCTGTACCTGAACACTACTGTTAGACTTTGTAACTTTGTTTAGTAACTTTGCTTGTAATTTGTGTATTTGTTCTTATTTTATCACGGACTGTTCACTTGTTTTTAATAATGTTTCAACTTTTTCAGTTAGGCTAAGTAGTGTTTTCATGTGGTGTCGAATAACTTCAAGTCAGCTTTAAATAACAAATAAAAAGCAAAGTTAATTTGGCCTATAAAGTTAAATTCCCCCATATGATCATATTGTGCTCAGAAGTTTCTTCATATGTAAAGTGATCCACTGGAGGCAAGTTGTAAAGAGAACCCAAGTGCAGCTTTATTTCAATAACAAAATCAAAACATAGAACAAAAGCATGACATGGCATGAACTCAAAAACGGCTTAAATACACAGACTAATGACAAGACAAGGGACACCTGTGAACAATGAACAGACGATTAACCAATGACAAGACACATGGCAGAATCACATGACAAACAGGGAATCACATGACAGACATGGAAACATGACATGAACAAAAATGTTCAAGGAGGGTGGTGGAGTGGTGGCGGTCTTGTGGGAGGGATGGTGGGCCAGGCCCGTGCAGGGGGATAGGACATGGGTCGTGGCATGGTGTGGACGGGCCTGGGTCGTGGCATGGCGTGGGCAGGCTTTGCAGGCGGCCAGGGCGGACCTGGGCCTTGGCATGATGTGTGTGGACCTGGGCCGTGGCAAGGCGGCCAGGGCGGAGCAGGCTGTGCAGGAGGCCAGGGCGGACTAGACAGTTCAGGGGACCATGGCGGTGCGGCCTCCATGGTCCTATCAAGGGACCCACTGCCCCCCCCATAAAAAATTTATTGAGGGCAGCAGGGTTATGGTTGGGAACAGGCACAGACACTGGCTCAGGAACAGACACTGTGGCAGTGGCCATCTTGTCCGAAGACACTGGCTCGGCGGCGGACATCTTGTCCTGAGACACTGGCTTGGCGGCGGCAGATGTGACGCGAACAGTCTCTGGCTCGGCAGACGTGACGTGAACAGTCTTTGGCTCGGCAGACGTGATGTGAACAGTCTCTGGCTCGGCAGGCGTGACGTGAAGTGACTCAGGCATGGTGTGAAGAGACTCAGGCTTAGACGGTACTTCTGGGTTGCGGAGTTCCTCATCCGCAAAGCCTACCGTGAATGATGAGCCCCTTAACAACAAGGCCTGGTCAATGTATTGGGCCAGGGACCAGTGGATTTTTCCGCCAGGAAGCTGGGAGCGAATGGGCTCATTTAGACGCACCCTAAATATGTCCTTGAGGGCCACATCATTAAAATCCAACAGTCCACAAAATTCATCCACATATTTTTCCAAGGGAAGATTCCCGTGGCGTAGGTTTAGGAGGGCAACTGCTGGGTTAATTGGTGGTCAAGTATTCTGTAAAATTATCCACTGGAGGCAAGTTGTAAAGAGAACCCAAGTGCAGATTTATTTCAATAACAAAATCAAAACATAAAACAAAAGCATGACGTGACATGAACTCAGAAACATGAAAATGACTCACAAACAGTGGTTACAGGAAACAATACTTGACCAAGACACATGGCAAACATGAGGGCTTAAATACACAGACTAATGACATGCACTGGCTTCCCTATTAAACATCGCATCAATTTTAAAATATTGCTGATCACTTACAAAGCACTAAATGGTTTAGCTCCGCAGTACTTGAGCGAGCTCTTAACGCATTATAGTCCTTCACGTCTATTGTGATCTCAAAATTCCGGCCAGTTGATAATACCTAGAATATCTAAATCGACTGCTGGCGGCAGATCCTTTTCCTATTTAGCACCAAAACTTTGGAACAGTCTTCCTACCATTGTCCGGGAAGCAGACACACTCTGTCAGTTCAAAGCTAGATTAAAGACACATCTCTTTGACATAGCATTCACATAATACATGATAGACTTCTATAATCCAATGTTAGGCTTCATAGATTAGGTCAGCTGGAACCGGGAACACTTCCCATAAATCCTGATGTACTCATTACATCATAAGAAGAATGGCATCTACGCTAATTTTAGTGTCTTTGTTTATCCTGAGGTTTTCCTGCAGCCTGCCGGATCCAGGCCGTATCCAGATCTGACGAAGGACCTTCGCCTGGACCGATGGCAACGCAGTGCTGAAGTACCAACTAGTCTCTCCCTATGGAGGATCCCTTTACTACTCTACAGATAAAGCGTCGTCGGGAAACTCAATTCGCGTATCTACCCCGAATTGATAAAATAAAATAAAATTCTGTATCAAAAATTATAAGGAAACACCAGTACTTTGTTTAGGCTTGGTTTGTAGGGAATTACAAACCTGTGCACATATATTCAAACGCACATAACTATAGAACCAATTTTTAATGCGCATGTGAATGCCATCAGCGTTTCTCACAGGATCGTGTTTAAAGTCTGTGTAGAGAGAATGGTGTTGTCTTAGCGGCCCCTAATTTATTAACAAATGATCGTTGCGACGGAAGCGAATCAATCAAAACTAACTTTAGCTGGAAAATAACTTTATTAAAGAACCGCTATAAAGCCAAAACAATCTCTGTTACCTTAAATTATACATTTAATAATAATAATAAATTAATCTACATTGTTAAAAGCGCTATATAAATGAAAATGACTTGACTTGACAAGACAAGACTAATGACAAGGGACACCTGTGAACAATGAACAGACGATTAACCAATGACAAGACACATGGCAGGATCACATGACAAACAGGGAATCACATGACAGACATGGAAACATGACATGAAAAAAACCAAAACGTGACATCATATTGTGTTAGTAGCTGATGATAACACCATAAAAAATTGCACTAAATTGCAGAAAAATGGAGCGCAACTGGAAGAAAACATAAATAGAGGTATTTCGCATTTCATGGAAGGAGAGGCTTACAGAGAGGCTTTAAAAGCTGCTAGATCTGCTTATTTTTCAACCCTATTAGAAGAAAATAAACATAATCCTAGGTATTTATTTGAAACGGTGGCTAAACTAACGAAAAAGAAAGCTTCAAGCCCAGATGTTTCCAAGCAGCACAGCAATAATGACTTTATGAACTTCTTCACTTATACTGTAAGATTGATCATATCAGGGACAAAATAATACCTATGCAACCGTCTACTACAGTATCGCATCAGGTAGTACATTGTAGTCTTCCTGAGGAAAAATTTGATTAATTTATTGCTATAGGACAGGAAGAATTTTGCAAACTCGTTAATTCATCTAAATCGACAACATGTATGTTAGACCCTATACCGACTAAGCTACTGAAAACAATGCTCTCAGATGTCATAGATCCTCTTCTTTATATCATTAATTTGTCTTTGTCTCTAGGATACGTACCTAAAAACTTTGAGCTGGCTATGATTAAACCACTTGTTAAAAAACTGCAACTTGATCCTACAAAATTAGTCAATTAAAGGCCGATCTCTAATCTACCTTTTCTGTCAAAAGATAATAGAAAAAGCAGTATTCTCACAACTGTGTTCCTTTCTTGGAAGAAATGATATCTGCGAGGATTTTCAGTCTGGATTTAGACCGTACCATAGTACCGAGCAGGGGCGCCACCAGGAATTTTGGGCCCCATGACAAAAAAATCGAATTGGGCCCCCTCTACGCAGCTGTTGTCACCACATCTCTAGGACCTAACTGTCCCATCAAAAGCTTTACATAACTCTAATCAAAGGCTTGCAACTGTCTTGCTTCTTGTAATTCAATACTACAACCCCAAATCAGAAAAAGTTGGGACACTGTACAAATTGTGAGTAAAAAAGGAATGGAATAATTTACAAATCTCATAAACTTATATTTTATTCACAATAGAATACAGATAACACATCAAATGTTGAAAGTGAGACATTTTGAAATGTCATGCCAAATATTGGCTCATTTTGGATTTCATGAGAGCAATACATAAAAAAAAAAGTTGGGACAGGTAGCAATAAGAGGCCGGAAAAGTTAAATGTACATATAAGGAACAGCTGGAGGACCGATTTGCAACTTATTAGGTCAACTGGCTACATGATTGGGTATAAAAAGAGCCTCTCAGAGTGGTAGTGTCTCTCAGAAGTCAAGATGGGCAGAGGATCACCAATTCCCCCAATTCTGCGGCGAAAAATAGTGGAGCAATATCAGAAAGGAGTTTCTCGGAGAAAAATTGCAAAGAGTTTGAAGTTATCATCATCTACAGAGCATAATATCATCCAAAGATTCAGAGAATCTGGAACAATCTCTGTGCGTAAGGGTCAAGGCCGGAAAACCTACTGGATGCCCGTGATCTTCGGGCCCTTAGACGGCACTGCATCACATACAGGAATGCTACTGTAATGGAAATCACAACATGGGCTCAGGAATACTTCCAGAAAACATTGTCGGTGAACACAATCCACCGTGCCATTCACCAGCTAAAACTCTATAGGTCAAAAAAGAAGCCATATCTAAACAGGATCCAGAAGCGCAGGCGCTTTCTCTGGGCCAAGGCTCATTAAAAATGGACTGTGGCAAAGTGGAAAACTGTTCTGTGGTCAGACGAATCAAAATTTACATTTATTCATTTAGCGGACGCTTTTATCCAAAGCGACTTACAATTGCTATATATGTCAGAGGTCGCACGCCTCTGGAGCAACTAGGGGTTAAGTGTATTGCTCAGAGACACATTGGTGTCTCACAGTGGATTCGAACCCGGGTCTCTCACACCAAAGGCATGTGTCTTATCCATTGCGCCACACCACCCCGCCACACCAAAATTTGAAGTTCTTTTTGGAAAACTGGGACGCCATGTCATCCGGACTAAAGAGGACAAGGACAACCCAAGTTGTTATCAGCGCTCAGTTCAGAAGCCTGCATCTCTGATGGTATGGGGTTGCATGAGTGCGTGTGGCATGGGCAGCTTACACATCTGGAAAGGCACCATCAATGCTGAAAGGTATATCCAAGTTCTAGAACAACATATGCTCCCATCCAGACGTCGTCTCTTTCAGGGAAGACCTTGCATTTTCCAGCATGACAATGCCAGACCATATACTGCATCAATTACAATTTCATGGCTGTGTAGAAGAAGGATCCGGGTACTGAAATGGCCAGCCTGCAGTCCAGATCTTTCACCCATAGAAAACATTTGTTGCATCATAAAGAGGAAGATGCAACAAAGAAGACCTAAGACAGTTGAGCAACTAGAAGCCTGTATTAGACAAGAATGGGACAACATTCCTATTCCTAAACTTGAGCAACTTGTCCCCTCAGTCTCCAGATGTTTGCAGACTGTTATAAAAAGAAGAGGGGATGCCACACAGTGGTAAACATGGCCTTGTCCCAACTTTTTTGAGATGTGTTGATGCCATGAAATTTAAAATCAACTTATTGTTCCCTTAAATGATACATTTTCTCAGTTTAAACATTTGATATGTCTATCATCTATTGCTCTCTGTTTTTTATTCACAATTTGTACAGTGTCCCAACTTTTTCTGATTTGGGGTTGTATAATGCAAAAGCTATGGTTGTAACTACAATGTAAGCTGCGTACCAATATAATTTGTGTAAATAATTGTGTCATTACTTGCCAAACTAAGTGTTGTATAAACAGCATTAGAGCAGTGATGTGTGAACTGAATTAGGTGTGTTACAGTGAAGTTATTGAATATTTTTCACAATATAACATGTGCAAAAGCACACTTTATTAAACTAAGTGTTGTAGTATGATCAGACATTAGACATTAAACAGGAAGTGTGTGTCCGAGCTCACAAAAGGTTTTGCGTGGGAACGCAAATATCTTTGCGAGGGAACACAAAAGTTTTGCAAAGGAATGCAAAATTTCTCGGGGGAACGCAACATATAGTTTTTTAAAAATTTCTCCCATCTCATTTTTTTTCCACCACCACGTCCCTTTAGGGGCTCCGTAGACCCTCGTTATTAGTTTGAAGTACATGATTTTGTGGGCTGTGGAAACATTGAAATTTTTTTAAGTCAGATGGTCAACCTTTTCTTCATGCTGAATTCATATCAGATTTGATGGATGCTAATTTCTATTTGTAAATGCACAGCGCATACTAACAAAAAAAAAAAAAAAAGATTTTGTTTCTGTAGGAAATGCCAGGGCAGACACAGCTGAAAAGCTGCTGTCACACAAAAAAAAAGAGATTGTGTGTAACATGTTATCTGAAAATAACCTTGATTTTTCTGACTCTTTACAGAGCATGCAGTCTTTTGCTTCAGACACAGAGAAGTCTGTTTGGCTGTATTAAAGACGCGTTTGGTCGAGTGTTGATGGAAAACATTGTTTACCCAAACATTTCTTCATATAGATAACTTTTATTAAAAAAAAAAAAAAAAAAGTTTGCTTTGGATATTGTTTGGAAGACTCCATTTATGGGAATGGAAGGGGTTAAACAACGAGTGCCATCAATCGAATTGTGTGAACATGACAAAAAAACGTGATTCCCCAATGCACGACATCAAACAGGGATATTTTCCATCATGTTGTTTTTACATTCCAGACTATAGTGACAGTATAACCAATATCATTGAGCACAAGAGAATGGCCATAAAAGACCAACCCAGAAGTGATAACTCATGGTTTGAATGGTTCAACAACCTCTGGGGAATCCACCCGAGTGGATTGAGCCGTATGTTACTGAGCAAAGAAGGCAGATGTCAGATCTCATAGCCCTGCAAAAGCAAGCAGTGGAAGTGGCAAGCGAACGTAACGACTTATGAGCTTACGAGAGAGCGAGCGCAGTCACTGCTGAATTGTCTGAGTCAAATCGAGGGAAAGATACGGTTCCGCTGAAGTTATTTCAGAGGCTCCTGGGGCATATGGCATCCACGGTTCTGCTGATTTGGGATCAGTTCAGCGACGCACAGGTAAATCTGTTTGCCTCCCTAGACTCTTCCCATTGCTGCTTGTTTTATTCCCTGACCGAGGGGACCCTCGGCACGGATGCACTAGCGCACACAGCTGGCCGTGGGGCCTCTGCAAGTATGCGTTTCCCCCAGTGAGCCTGCTTACACAGGTCCTGTGCAAGATCAGGGAGGACGAGGAGCAGGTCCTTTTGGTTGTGCCTCATTGGCCCAACCGGACTTGGTTCTCCGAATTGGTGCTCCTCACGACAGCCCCTCCCTGGCCAATTCCTCTGAAGAAGGACCTCTTGGAGGAAAAAACGGTGGGACAGCATGACCTGCATGACGAAGCGTGCCTGGAATTCAGGCTGCGAACTCTCACGTTATCTTGAGACCCCGCCCTGGATACGTGCCCAAGGTTCCCACCACTCCTTTCAGGGATCAGGTGGTGAACCTGCAAGTGCTGCCCTCGGAGGAAGCAGACCCAGCCTTGGCACTGCTCTGTCCAGTACACACCCTCCGTGCCTACGTAGACAGAACACAGTGTTTCAGGACCTCGGACCAGCTCTTTGTTAAGGTGCGAAGCTGAAGGGAGAGGCTCTCTCCAAGCAAAGGTTGTCTTACTGGATAGTGGATGCCATTGTCTTGGCTTACCAGACGCGAGGTCGACATGCCCCCTAGGGGTGAAGGCACACTCAAACCGGAGTGTAGCTTCCACCTGGGCTTTAGCGCATGGCGCCTAGCTAACAGACATCTGTAGAGCTGCAGGCTGGGCGACACACATCACTTTCGCGAGATTCTATAATCTCCGGGTAGAGCCAGTGTCCTCTCATGTACTCGCTTCCACTAGCCAGTAAGTAGGACCTGCTCGTGTCATTGCTTGCTGCGCCATTCCACTCCATTGACTGGATATGTGCATTATTTCACTCAAATGAGTTCTCATTAGAAGACTGAGTTCCTCCTCACCAGAGCTTATGCCCGCTCGGTCAGCCCTCGTGATTGGCTAGGTGCTCCATGTGCATGGTTACCCCCGTTGGGAAACCCCCACATGTGTATTGCCACGGTAAGTCTCCTCCGAGCACGTTTTCCCTCGACAAGACCCTTCTTGCCATCTCGAGGTTGAAACATTCCACCCTGCGAGCTGGATACCTCTGAGTTTTCCATATGCATCCTGCTCTCGGGTCATATGTGTTTTCTAAGTCCTCCCTATTCCACCTGGGATATGCCACCCAATGTACCTTGATATTCCTGCGTTAAGCCTAGCCGTTCATCCGTGCTAGTCTCACGACAGGGAGCTCAGACTTGTGCAGGGCACTGGAAGACAGCCGTTGTGGCGTGATTAAATTGGGACCCCCATTTCATCATTCACTGACGTAATTCGTAGTGACTGAACGAAAGGAAATGTCTTGGTTACGTATGTAACCCTAGTACCCTGGGGAGGGAACAGAGATGTAACATCGCTCTGCCACAACCACTGTACCGCTGGAACACCCTGGAGTTCAGTCTCGGCTCCTCAGCGGAAATCATGATGCGAGATTGCCAGCGTCCTCCTTTTATACCCACCCAGTGGGGTGGAGTTGCGCTATGCACATTCCGCAGACCCACGGCATTTCCATTGCCATTGGCTCGTTTTGTAGAACTCAAAGGTGATAGGCTTCTGAGCGAACCCCCCATTTCGTCATTCACTGACATTACGTCTCCATTCCCTCCTCAGGGAACAAGGGTTACATACAACGATACTATTGTCACCATACTGTGGTTCTTAATTTGGTCAGTATTTGGCGTGATCAGTGTTAACCCTTGACTCCCTCATGTTTTGAGTGATTGAATAAAAAATTTTTTCAGGGTTTGGATGAAGATTCTGTCCACAAACAAATTGACTCATTTGTGTTGAGCCCGGCAAATATGAAGACCTTCCTCTTTTGTTATAAAGTTTTGTTACGGATAATTTTTTTTAATAATATTAAAACTAGGAATTTCACTTGGCCCACCCCCCATCTCAAAGCCGGGCCCGGTGTTGTTTAAAGTTAATAGTAATTGACTTCATGAAGCCTCATTGTGTGTGAAACTTCCAACTGACTTGAACAAACTCTTTGATATGTATATATGATAATGAATATCAAGGGTGAAATGGTTAATAATGAAGACAGAAAGCAACCTGATTCAATGTCAGTCATGTGTGCAGTGAAATATAATTTATTAGGCATTTAAAAGCTCTATTGAGAAAATGAAAAGCTCACATGGCTTTCAGAACTGAAATTATTTTTAGAAAATAAAAAAGGACAATAACAATGAGATGTTGATAACACGAGTAAAGAGTTTAATCAATAATTACATGAAGCAAATACAAACATTAGAATTGAAAGCGAATGAGACAGATCTCTCTCTTTACTGACTTATAAGAGCCAAAGCATCTCAAGAGAAGTAGAGAAGAAAAGTGTCCAGTTTCAAAGATCCATCCATGAAAGTATATTTTGTATTTGCATGGAAGAGTAGAAGTGGAAGATAAACTAGATGTTCTGATGAAAAACATTAAAATTTAAAATCAGATTCATGTCTCTCTTAAAAGTGTAATGGCCTCTTCTTCAGCTCCTGAACTTTGCCTTCATATTTTTTTTTTCCAGTGTGAATTTTTTGGTGCTCTTTTAGTTCATCATCTGTAGTAAAGGAATCCAGCACTGAAACACACACCGCCGTGTCTTTACTGCTGTAATATTACTAATGAATCTTCTCGTTTGTGTGAATCTTCAGGTGTTTCTTCAGGAGTGACGCCCAATGAAACTGTTTACCGCACTGATCAGTTAAATGGTCTTTCTCCAGAATGAGAAGCAGAAGTGATGTGAAGTGTTTTTTACACTGAGGGCAGGAGGCTTCTGTTTTTCTTTTCTTGTTCACGTCCATAAGGTCTAAAAGAAACATTAAATCAAGTGAGTTTTAATGGACTATTTTATGCAAACAACTTGCTAATCATGTCTTATGTAGTTAAAAAAGTGATGGGCGAGTCGAAGCACTGCTTCATGCAGCTCAGACAACTTTATGAATCTTTTGTTTCAAATCAGTGGTTCAGAGCGTGAATCAAACTGTGAAATTTACGTGTTTTCAGTAAATGAGGCTTCGTTGCCTCATAACCGTTTCAAAATGTCAATAATATCTCTGGTCCCATCATACGGTGAACCATTGAACAAGTGTCAATGGTTTGCAAAAGGTGTTATGATGCATGTTTAGCATGTTTAGTTTCAGTTGCATTTACACTGTACTGACCAGCGTGTGGCGTTTCGAACGCTTCGAAAAGGTGAATAATTATTTACGAAGCAATTAATTCAACTGATTTGAACCTTTGAAAAGCGTAGTTTTTCCCATCACTACACTCTAAAAATCTTGGGTTATTTTTTTCCACATAAATCCTGGGTTTAGCCTTTTAGGTAAATTTTTTGGGTTATTTTTTTTTCAGTGTATGGGTAGTTTTTGTGTAACCCAGATCCTGGTTCAGATGTAACAACCCAGTGTTCGGGTAGTTTTTTTGTTACCCAGAACCTGGGTCAGACGTAACACTCCAGGGATTGTGTTATTTATCGGAGGCTTTTTGCAACCTCTTCAAGAGAGAGCAGTGCAGCTCCGTCAAATTGGTGCGTGTCTTCAGTAAAATGTGTTTGTGTTATTTTTTTATATCTATAAATTAGTTATTGTTCTGTATATCGTGTAATTTAATGCAAATAAAGGAACATACAGGGCCGTGATGTGAGTCACCTAAACAAGTCTCGTGTCTATCTTTTCGCATGATGCCATGCATAATATTCTATGAATTTATTTTTTAAAAAGAATACAGAAAATAAATGCTTAGACAGTTAAAATATGTTCTCAGAACTGTACACTGATTGTTTATGGATAGGTTATGGAGTCAGTCACTCCAAAGTTTGTGTTTACGTCGCTCAAATTGCTTTTACGTCGCTTAGCCAGCTACAGAGACACTGGTAACCAGGCAACAGACAAGTGACCAATCCGATGTCACTACACATATTCAACCATCACGGCTCGGCACGGTCTTCTCTCCAGTGTGGTTCATCTCATGTGTTTTCAGACTTCTTGACTGACTGAATCTCTTGTCACAGTGTGAACACTTGTAAGGTTTTTCTCCAGTATGGATCCTCTCATGTGTTTTCAGATTGGCTGGCTGATTGAATCTCTTGTCACAGTGTGAACACTTGTAAGGTTTTTCTCCAGTGTGGATCCTCTCATGTGTTTTCAGATGTTCTGATCGACTGAATCTCTTGTCACAGTGTGAACACTTGTATGGTTTTTCTCGAGTGTGAATTCTCTCATGTGTTTTCAGAGTTGATGACTGACTGAATCTCTTGTCACAGTGTGAACACATGTAAGGTTTTTCTCCAGTGTGAATTCTCTGGTGCAGCTTTAAGCAGTAGGCTGTAAAAAAAGTCTTCTCACACTCAAAGCACA
Organism: Scardinius erythrophthalmus; assembly: GCF_964197995.2. Taxonomy (NCBI): domain Eukaryota; kingdom Metazoa; phylum Chordata; class Actinopteri; order Cypriniformes; family Leuciscidae; genus Scardinius; species Scardinius erythrophthalmus. The sequence goes on from NC_138221.1 coordinate 12,385,904, forward strand.
TGTACTCTCTCACACCAGTGTGAATTTTCTGATGTGCATGTAAATATAGCAGCAGTGAAAAACTCTTTCCACACTCAGAACATGAATGCGGCTTCTCCTTCATATGAACTGCCAGGTGTGTCTTCAGGTCTGATGCCTTAGGAAATGGTTTTCCACACTGATCACATGTGTACGGCTTCTCGCCGGTGTGGATCCTCATGTGAATCTTAAGGGATGATGATCGACCGAAACTATTCCCACATTGATGGCATACATGTGGCTTATCTCCTGTATGAATTCTCATATGAATCTTAAGAGATTGTTTGCATGTGAAACTCTTTCCACACTGAGTGCAGGAGAACGGCTTCTCTCCTGTATGAACTCTCATGTGAACATCAAGACTTTGTTTGCGTTTGAAACTCTTTCCACACTGAGTGCAGCTGAAAGATTTCTTGGCTCCTCTTTTCTTTAAAAATGTCTTTTTAGTCTTTGAGCGACTCAAAGGTTTTTCTCCAGGTTTGACATGATGTTCCTCCTCCACTTCACTCAGTTCTTCACTCTCCTTGCTCTCTTCCATCAGGTCTGAAATCAAAGAAAAACTCTCATTTTCTAATTTTCTAAAGTTTACTGGTGGGATTATCTCTGAAATTTGTCTGAGATCCTCCGGGCGTGATTAAAGCTTCTTCTTGGGGGAGATTCTCTGAGAACTGGTCGAGTACTCTCCCGGCCGAGATTAAAGCATTTAAAAGACATTGTCTGAAGTGTGTCGGTTATTATTACTGCACAGAAAGTTAATTAGGGGAACAAGTTAGAGATAGGGGACGTCGACTGTAGTCACGACCCATAGAAACTAACGTCGAATGAAGACGTTTGGGGAAGTCGATTGTAGACGAGACCCAGGTAGACTTAGGTCAGGTGCGAAATAGGGAAAAAATCGACCACAGTATACATGTTTTGTAAAAATACGCACAAAATTCAGGTCAAAATTCTAGTAACACTGTTACAAATTGTAAACCATATATAAAATAAATGTAAAATACAACTGTTAAAATATTTAAACTTAGTTTGACCTGACGTTGACAATCAATATGAAACCTCCTTTTACTGACCATTTGTTAAAATAAATAAAAAAACAGAAACTTTTGCAGCCATTTCACAGTTTAACTGTTTATCTAAATGTGCTGAAGTGCTTGAATGTTTCTAACATGAATGTTCTTCAGCATCATGAATGAATGAAGAATAAACACCAACCTCTTTGTTCTTCAGGATCTTCAGTGTGTTTCATTCTGCAGGGTTCTGGATCACTCATGTTCTCACTGTCCTCTTTAATAAACTCAGTCTTTGCAGATTTCAGCTCTTCCTGATGCTCTGATGCTCGTCTTCACTTGTAGCTGATGGAAACTTACAGCATTTATTGGAGAATTGCTGTGGGAGGAGCTTCACTGATGATGTGACTGCTGTGGGAGGAGCTTCACTGATGATGTGACTGCTGTGGGAGGAGCTTCACTGATGATGAATTGTAGTGTGAGGAGTTGATCTGCCAAAATCAAAAATATATAAGTTACTGAGTTTGTTTTATGTTCGTGGCCTACAGAATATAATAATGTCAATTTTCCCAAATGTAAATAATGGTAAGAAAAACAGTTGAAAGCATAAACAGTGTGGTGGCAAACAATTTTCTATTATTGAATGAGAGACAAACATGTATCAAATGACCACGAGAGGAGGGCATCCTTCCTTCATTATTGTCCTGACTCCCCCAAGGTTATTTTTCTAGGCTAAATGAAGATATCTCTCAGTTATAATTTACACATTGTAACATAATTTATCACATGCTACCTTTGAGTGGAGACCCTCTGTCTCGGTCATACTTACACATTTATTTGCACTAAACAAAAGTCATACACATACATACAATCATAAGGGTTCATAACAGTCCACTGTTATATTCATGTAGCAGAGAATCATGGGACTACACATGCAATCCCTGTGCATTTTATTACCATCATTTTTTTAAAGTTTCTATGACTATAAGAGAATGCAAACACATAGAACATATACAATTTCTACCACAACAGAAATAAACATAGGCAACATATAATAACCATCAAATACCCTCAGTCTGTTCACACCAATGAAATGAGCTTTAAGTGTCAATTTACAGGAGATCTGAAGACATCAGCATAATAAATGAGGTGAAAACAGGAACTATTGTCATGAAATAAAGAGTGTTTTCAGCAGATCTGTTAATATTGATGAGCCTCAGACTATCAACACTCATTCAACAAGCCATTCAGGATCATCAGCAGATCATCTCACTTTATTCTGAGTGTTTGCTGTTAGAAACACATTATTTGAGTCAGGATACATGATAAAAGCCTGTTAAACTGCCCTAGTGAAAGACAATACTGTTATTCCTCACAATATAGCCTAACATGGATAAATCATCAATAATAGAACAAAATAATTAAATAAATAACCTATATTTGTGAACCTCTTCAGGCAAATAACTACAACATTATATGTAAATTTAAAACTAGTTCGACTATAATAACTATTAATTGCAACAAAGAAATTAAATCATTAACGTGTTACAGATTTGTATGTACAGAAACTGACAATGATCATAATACTCTTAAAAATAAAAGAAAATGTAACATTCCCGGTGTTAAACTTCATCAATATTTCTCTATATTCTCATGGATGTCAAGTCAAGTCAAGTCAAGTTTATTTATATAGCGCTTTTCACAAAACAGATTGTATCAAAGCAGCTTATATATCAAAGGATGTATAGATTTTAAATTTCCCTCGTTCGTTACTCAAACAGTAATCTGCCAAAGATAAATGTCGACAAAGAAATAAAGGTAAACATGAAAATGGCAACAGCAACACTTGGGATCGATTCCCATCAATTCCCCTCACAGATCTCCAGTGGCGGCTGGTGAAAAATATCTTAGGTGGGGCTGTGTCATATTCAGTCGGTTTCAATAGTCTGGTAACCATGGGAGTTTTTAGCGTAGTGGCTCAGAGGTTGTGGAATGCTCTTCCTCAAGACATCCGTCAAACATCCACACTTCTCTCCTTGAAAAACACATTTTCTATCTGAATATTACTCTTCAGCTCACAGTCTGTAAATTCTACATTGTTATTGATATGTTATTTGTTTGAATCCCTCTTTGTTTGTTTCAGATTGTGCCTAACTTTGTAAGTGACCTCTGAATATTAGGCCTACTTTCTGCCCTTGGTATGTGTATTGTGCTTTGATGTTGATGTTTATTTTGTTCTATTCCTTAACCCAGAATCGAACCGTGAGGTGCCTAGAGATTCCCACCCCTAGGTGAACCTGGTAATAATGTAGACAGACAGCAATCTCATTCAATGTCTGTCACGGTCACGTTCTTCAGCCTTCATCTGTGTGTGCACTTCATTCCCCAGAATCCTCCATGGCGCACACCTGCACTCACTCACCCAATCACCAATCATCATCACCTGCACTCCCTCATTAACCACCCTTTATATTCAGCACTCTCCCTTCACTCCTTGTCTGGTCTCGTCGATGTTCACATGACCCACAGACTTCCGAACACTTACCTGGATTCCTACCTGTCATTTCATCCTCTCCAATCCGTCCTGCCTGCCATCCTGTTCTGCCTTCAGCCCGACATCATCTGCAAAGAGAAAGAAAGACAAGGACATTACCAACCAGCTAAGCATCCACTGTTATTCTGTGTTTCTGTTACTCACCATCTGTCTGCATCTCCACACTCCCTGAAAATAAACTATTAACCTTACCATCTTGTCTGCATCCTCTGTAAAACCCTGACAGAAGACCAGACCACACGAAGCATGGAAGTTGCTCACTTCACCCTAACCCCAGCTGATCGTCTGATTCATTGTTTTCAAGATGGCTGCTCAATCGAGGAATATGTCGCCGGCTTTCTGGAGCTTTCTGTTGGGGTAAGCTGGACAGATGATGTCCTAAAAACAGTATTTTGGGGCGGACTGGATAACCATCTGTACCAGCAAGCTCCAGCGGAGGCAATCCCAGGCTCATTTGCCCAGTATCTAGATCATGTGTTGTGGTTGAGTGGCTCAAGGTTCACCGTAGGTGAGGTTGAGGACATCGCCACTCAACCACCATCTCCAGCCATCTTCACCACGCCACCCATCATCATCCGGAATTCAGTCACCAGCACTAGCGAGCCTGCATTTGACGCCAGTCCAGCCGAGCCTGCACTTCACGCCAGTCCAGCCGAGCCCGCACTTCACGCCAGAGCTGCCGAGACCAAGGCAGTAGGCGTCGTGCCCGCCGCCCCTGAGTCTATGAGCGTCATGCCCGCCGCGCCTGTGACTGTCAGCGTCGCCTGCCCGCCAGAGCCAGAGCCAGTCGCCTGCCCGCCAGAGCCAGTCGCCTGCCCGCCAGAGCCAGAGCCAGTCGCCTGCCCGCCAGAGCCAGAGCCAGAGCCAGTCGCCTGCCCGCCAGAGCCAGAGCCAGTCGCCTGCCCGCCAGAGCCAGAGCCAGTCGCCTGCCCGCCAGAGCCAGTCGCCTGCCCGCCAGAGCCAGAGCCAGTCGCCTGCCCGCCAGAGCCAGTGAGCGTCGTTCTCCCCGAGCCAGAGCCAGAGTTTTCAAAGCCCTCATCGCTGGTCCCGTCCAGCACAAAGCCCTCATCGCTGGTTCCGTCCAGCTCAAATCCCTCTTCATCGCTGGTCCCGTCCAGCTCAAATCCCTCTTCATCGCTGGTCCCGTCCAGCTCAAAGCCCTCATCGCTGGTCCCGTCCAGCTCAAAGCCCTCATCGCTGGTCCCGTCCAGCTCAAAGCCCTCATCGCTGGTCCCGTCCAGCTCAAAGCCCTCATCGCTGGTCCCGTCCAGCTCAAAGCCCTCATCGCTGGTCCCGTCCAGCTCAAAGCCCTCATCGCTGGTCCCGTCCAGCTCAAAGCCCTCATCGCTGGTCCCGTCCAGCTCAAAGCCCTCATCGCTGGTCCCGTCCAGCACAGAGCCTTCTTCGCCGCTGGTCCCGTCCAGCACAGAGCCCTCTTCACCGCTGGTCCCGTCCAGCACAGAGCCCTTTTCACCGCTGGTCCCGTCCAGCACAGAGCCCTCTTCACCGCTGGTCCCGTCCAGCACAGAGCCCTTTTCACCGCTGGTCCCGTCCAGCACAGAGCCTAGCACAGAGCCTTCACCGCTGGTCCCGTCCAGCACAGAGCCCTCTTCACCGCTGGTCCCGTCCAGCACAGAGCCCTCTTCACCGCTGGTCCCGTCCAGCACAGAGCCCTCTTCACCGCTGGTCCCGTCCAGCACTGAGCCCCCTTCACCGCTGGTTCCGTCCAGTACAGAGCCCTCTTCACCGCTGGTCCTGCCCAGCACCGAGCCTTCACCGCTGGTCCTGCCCTGCACAGGGCCTTCACTGTTGGTCCCATTCAGCTCAACACCCTCTTCACAGCTGGTCCTGTCCAGCTCAACGCCCTCTTCACCGCGGGTCCTGTCCAGCTCAACGCCCTCTTCACCGCGGGTCCTGTCCAGCTCAACGCCCTCCTCACAGCGGGTCCTGTCCAGCTCAACGCCCTCCTCACAGCTGGTCCTGTCCAGCTCAACGCCCTCCTCACAGCTGGTCCAGTCCAGCTCAACGCCCTCCTCACAGCTGGTCCTGCCCAGCACAGAGCCCTCATCGCTGCCCAGCACAGAGCCCTCATCGCTGCCCAGCACAGAGCCCTCATCGCTGCCCAGCACAGAGCCCTCATCGCTGCCCAGCACAGAGCCCTCATCGCTGCCCAGCACAGAGCCCTCATCGCTGCCCAGCACAGAGCCCTCATCGCTGCCCAGCACAGAGCCCTCATCGCTGCCCAGCACAGAGCCCTCATCGCTGCCCAGCACAGAGCCCTCATCGCTGCCCAGCACAGAGCCCTCATCGCTGCCCAGCACAGAGCCCTCATCGCTGCCCAGCACAGAGCCCTCATCGCTGCCCAGCACAGAGCCCTCATCGCTGCCCAGCACAGAGCCCTCATCGCTGCCCAGCACAGAGCCCTCATCGCTGCCCAGCTCAGAGCCCTCATCGCTGCCCAGCTCAGAGCCCTCATCGCTGCCCAGCTCAGAGCCCTCATCGCTGCCCAGCTCAGAGCCCTCTTCGCTGCCCAGCTCAGAGCCCTCTTCGCCGCTGGTTCCGCCCAGCTCACAGCCCTCTTCGCCGCTGGTTCCGCCCAGCTCAGAGCCCTCCTCGCCGCTGGTCCTGTCCAGCTCAGAGCCCTCCTCGCCGCTGGACCAGTCCAGCTCCAAGCCCTCTTCGCCGCTGGTCTTGTCCAGCTCAGAGTCCTCTTCGCCGCTGGTCCTGTCCAGTCCAGAGCCGCCTTCATCACTGGTCCTGTCCAGCCCAGAGCCGCTTTCGCCCCCTGCCTCTTCCAGTCCAGTGTTAAAGCCTGATATTTCCCCAAAGGAATTTTGGGGGGGGGGCTATCAGTCGTCTCCGCCATGGCCACCTGAAGGGTCCTCACCGCCGTGGCCACCCGAAGGGTCTTCTCCGCCATGGCCACCCGAAGGTTCTTCTCCGCCATGGCCACCCGAAGGGTCCTCACCGCCATGGCCACCCGAAGAGTCCTCTCCGCCATGGCCACCCGAAGGGTCCGCACCGCCATGGCCACCAGAAAGGTCCTTACCGCCATGGTCCCCTGCTCAGCCTGTATCACCATGGTCCCCTGATCAGTCTGCTTCACCTTGGTTCCCTGCTCAGCCTGCACCGTCCTGATCACCTCCTCTGTCTGTCCTGCCACCATCCTGGAGTCCGTACTCCTGAACCTGCTCCACCTTCCCGTCACGGACTCCAGGGTGCCCACCCCCCCTCCCGTATGCTGCCTTCTTCGGCGCGGGACGCGCCTTACGGGAGGGGGGAGTAATGTCACGGTCACGTTCTTCAGCCTTCATCTGTGTGTGCACTTCATTCCCCAGAATCCTCCATGGCGCACACCTGCACTCACTCACCCAATCACCAATCATCATCACCTGCACTCCCTCATTAACCACCCTTTATATTCAGCACTCTCCCTTCACTCCTTGTCTGGTCTCGTCGATGTTCACATGACCCACAGACTTCCGAACACTTACCTGGATTCCTACCTGTCATTTCATCCTCTCCAATCCGTCCTGCCTGCCATCCTGTTCTGCCTTCAGCCCGACATCATCTGCAAAGAGAAAGAAAGACAAGGACATTACCAACCAGCTAAGCATCCACTGTTATTCTGTGTTTCTGTTACTCACCATCTGTCTGCATCTCCACACTCCCTGAAAATAAACTATTAACCTTACCATCTTGTCTGCATCCTCTGTAAAACCCTGACAATGTCAGTCATGTGTGCAGTGAAATATAATTTATTAGGCATTTGAAAGCTCTATTGAGAAAATGAAAACATGGAAAGTGCAATAAGCAAACAATGCTTCACGACTTTCAGAAATAGAATTATTCTTGATTCAAACAGAATCAGCAGAAAATAAACATGGACAATACAATTTTGATAAAATGAGTAAAGAGTTTAATCAATAATTACATGAAGCAAATACAAACATTATGTAAAATTGAAGGAGAATAAGAAAGATCTCTCTCTTTACTGACTTAACAGAGCCAAAGCATCTCAAGAGATGAAGAGAAGAAAACTGTCCAATTTCAAAGATACATGGTATCTTGTATTTGTACTGAAGATTAGAAGTGGAAGAGAAACTAGATGTTCTGATGTAAAACAATGAAGAACGAGTTAAAAGTTAATATCATATTCATGACTCTCTTAAAAGTGTTATGGCCTCTTCTTCAGCTCCTGAACTTCAAAGGTTTTTTTCCAGTGTGTATTTTCTGGTGCTCTTTCAGTTCATCTTCTGTAGTAAAGGAATCCAGCACTGAAACACACACCGCTGTGTCTTTTCTGCTGTAATATTACTAATGAATCTTCTCATTTGTGTGAATCTTCAGGTGTTTCTTCAGGACTACCTCACTGATCAGTTAAATGGTGTTTCTTCAGAATGAGAAGCAGAAGTGATTTCAGAGCGAAAGCATGAGCCGCTTCTACCCAGTGTGAACTCTCATGTGACGCTTAAGAGATAATTTGTGTCTGAAACTAGTTCTGCAGTGAACACACATGTGTGGCTTTTCTCCAGTGTGGATCCTCTCATGTCTTTTCAGATGTGATGAGATAATGAATCTCTTGTCACAGTGTGAACACTTGTAAGGTTTTTCTCCAGTGTGGATCCTCTCATGTTTTTTCAGATCTGTTGACTGACTGAATCTCTTGTCACAGTGTGAACACTTGTAAGGCTTTTCTCCAGTGTGGATCCTTTCATGTGTTTTCAGACATTCTGATCGACTGAATCTCTTGTCGCAGTGTGAACACTTGTGCGGTTTTTCTCCAGTGTGGATCCTCTCATGTGTTTTCAGAGTTGATGAGTCACTGAATCTCTTGTCACAGTGTGAACACATGTAAGGTTTTTCTCCAGTGTGAATTCTCTGGTGCTGTTTTAAACTGTCAGCTCTAGTAAAAGTCTTCTCACACTCAAAGCACATGTACTCTCTCACACCAGTATGAATTTTCTGGTGTCTTTGTAAATATAGCAGCAGTGAAAATCTTTTTCCACACACAGAACATGAATGCGGCTTCTCCTTCGTATGAACTGTCAGGTGTGTCTTCAGGTGTGATGTCCTAAAAAATGTTTTGCCACATTGATCACATGTGAACGGCTTCACTCCGGTGTGGATCATCATGTGACGCTCAAGATTTTCTTTGGTTGTGAAACTGTATCCACACTGAACACACATATGTGACTTTTCTCCAGTGTGGATCCTCTTGTGTTCGGTCAGATGTGGTTTTTGTGCGAAACTTGTCCCGCACTGATCACATGTAAACGGCTTCTCTCCAGTGTGAACTCTCAAGTGAATCTCAAGACTTTGTTTGCTTGATAAACTCTTTCCACACTGAGTGCAGGTGAAAGATTTCTTGGCTCTTATTTTCTTTGAAAATGTCTTTTTAGTCTTTGAGCGACTCAAAGGTTTTTCTCCAGGTTTGACATGATGTTCCTCCTTCACTTCATTCAGTTCTTCACTCTTCTCCTTCACTTCACTCAGGGCTGACATGAAAGAAAAAGGATTTAATTTAATTTTAAGCACATCAATAATTCAAAGAGAGAAATATGAAAGTGAGCCCTGATGTAATGGCACAAAATACTACTAGACAATTGCTATAAAATATTATGATTAATTTCATTAATTAATTGCATGAATGAGGAATATTGATATTTCAATTATTATTTTCAAGACATTATAGGCACAAAAGTGAGAAATATTAAATATATTTGATTAATGACACAATTATTTGTCTGATTGGTCGTGGCGGTGGTGTTGCAACAATCTATAGAGATATTCTTAATGTTACTCAGAAAACAGGTCACAGGTTTAATTCGTTTGAAGTACTTGTGCTAAATGTTACGCTCTAAACTATGGAGCGCTGCAAGGATCTGTGTTAGGCCCTCTGCTACTCTCAATATATATGTTGCCACTTGGTAATATTATAAGAAAACATGGAATTAGTTTCCACCTTTATGCTGATGACACTCAATTATATATTTCTTCACGACCAGATGAAAACGCTAAATTATCTAAATTGATAGAGTGTGTTAAAGATATAACATACTGGATGACGTGTAATTTTCTGCTATTAAATTCAGATAAAACGAAGGTATTACTTATTGGTCCAAAAAACTGCCCACAAAACCTCTTGCAATACAACTTTAATTTAGAAGGATGTCCTGTTACTTTATCCTCTACAGTAAAAGACCTGGGTGTTATACTAGACCGCAACTTGTCTTTCGAAAATCATATTTCATATGTTACAAGAACAGCCTTTTTCCACCTTAGAAACATTGCTAAGCTACGTAATATGCTATCTGTTTCTGATACAGAAAAGTTAGTTCATGCATTCATGACCTCGAGACTAGATTACTGTAATGCTTTATTAGCTGGTTGTCCTGCATCCTCAATAAACAAGCTACAGTTATGGTCATTCCTAGGATATCTAATTCCACTAAAGGAGGGAGGGCGTTTTCACATTTAGCTCCTAAACACCCTATGAGTAATGAAGCTACTTCAGACCAACCCATTTTAGATTTGCGTCGGACGCAAGAGTCATTTATCCCGCCGGTATAATAGCAACAGCGCCCAAGACCCGCCCACAAAGTTACTTGCGTTTTGAGCTTGATACTTGCGTTTCAGATCGTTAAAATAGGGCCCATTGTCTGAAGTGTGTCGGTTATTATTGCTGCGCAGAAAGTTAGTTAGGGGAACAAGTTAGAGATAGGGGACGTCAACTGTAGTCGAGAACCATAGAAACTAACGTCGACTGAAGACGTTTGGGGACGTTGATTGTAGACGAGACCCAGGTAGACTTAGGTCAGGTGCGAAATAGGAAAAACATCTACCACAGTATACATGTTTTGTAAAAAATACGCACAAAATTCAGGTCAAAATTCTAGTAACACTGTTTGAAATTGTAAACCATATATAAAATAAATGTAAAATACAACTGTTCAAACATTTAAACTTAGTTTGACCTGACGTTGACAATCAAAATGAAACCTCCTTTTACTGACCATTTGTTAAAAAACAGAAACTTTTGTAGCTATTTCACAGTTTAACTGTTTATCTAAATGTGCTGAAGTGGTTGAATGTTTCTAACATGAATGTTCTTCAGCATCATGAATGAATGAAGAATAAACACCAACCTCTTTGTTCTTCAGGATCTTCAGTGTGTTTCATTCTGCAGGGTTCTGGATCACTCATGTTCTCACTGTCCTCTTTAATAAACTCAGTCTTTGCAGATTTCAGCTCTTCCTGATGCTCTGATGCTCGTCTTCACTTGTAGCTGATGGAAACTTACAGCATTTATTGGAGAATTGCTGTGGGAGGAGCTTCACTGATGATGTGACCGCTGTGGGAGGAGCTCCACTGATGATGTGACTGCTGTGGGAGGAGCTTCAATGATGATGTGACTGCTGTGGGAGGAGCTTCACTGATGATGTGACCGCTGTGGGAGGAGCTCCACTGATGATGTGACTGCTGTGGGAGGAGCTTCAATGATGATGAATTGTAGTGTGAGGAGTTGTTCTGCCAAAATAAAAAAAATATATAAGTTACCGAGTTTGTTTTATGCTTATGGACTACAGAATTTAATAATGTCAATTTTCCCAAATGTAAATAATGGTAAGAGAAACATTTGAAAGCATAAACTGTGGTGGCAAACAATTTTTATTACTGAATAAGAGACAATCATGCATCAAATGACCGCGAGAGGAGGGCATCCTTCCTTCATTATTGTCCTGACTCCCTCAAGGTTATTTTTCTGGGATAAATGAAGATATCTCTCAGTTATAACTCACACATTGTTACATAATTTATCACATGATACCTTTGAGTGGAGACCCTCTGTCTCGGTCATACATTACTTACACATTTATTTGCATGTATACAAAAGTCATACACATACGGGTTAATAACAGTCATAAGTCATAAGGCTTAATAACAGTTCACAGTTATATCCATGTAGCAGAGAATCATGGGACTTCACATGCAATCCCTGTGCATTTTATTACCATCATGCTTTCTAAGTTTCTAGGAATATAAGAAAATGTAAACACATAGAACATATACAATTTCTTCCACAACAGAAATAAACATAGGCAACATATAATAACCATCAAATACCCTCAGTCTGTTGACACCAATAAAATTAGCTTTAAGTGTCAATTTACAGGAGATCTGAAGACATCGGCATAATAAATGAGGTGAAAACAGGAACTATTGTCATGAAATAAAGAGTGTTTTCAGCAGATCTGTTAATATTGATGAGCCTCAGACTATCAACACTCGTTCAACAAGCCATTCAGGATCATCAGCAGATCATCTCACTTTATTCTGAGTGTTTGCTGTTAGAAACACATTATTTGAGTCAGGATACATGATAAAAGCCTGTTAAAAACTGCTCTATTGAAAGGCATTACTGTTATTCCTCACAATATAGCCTAACATGGATAAATCATCAATAATAGAACAAAATAATTAAATAAATAACCTATCTTTGTGAACCTCTACAGGCAAATAACTACAACAGTATAATATGTACATTTAAAACTAGTTTGACTTTATAATAACTATTAATTGCAATAAAGAAATTCAATCATTAACATGTTACAGATTTGTATGTACAGAAACTGTAAAATAAAAATGTAACGTTTCCGGTGTCAAAACTTCATTAATATTTCTTTATATTCTCATGGGTGTATAGATTTGAAATTTCCCTCGTTCGTTACTCATACAGTAATCTGCCAAAGATAAAGGTCGACAAAGAAATAAAGGTAAACATGAAAATGGCAACAGCAACACTTGGGATCGATTCCCATCAATTCCCCACACAGATCTCCAGTGGCGGCTGGTGAAAAATATCTTAGGTGGGGCTGTGTCATATTCAGTCGGTTTCAATAGTCTGGTAACCATGGGAGTTTTTAGCGTAGTGGCTCAGAGGTTGTGGAATGCTCTTCCTCAAGACATCCGTCAAACATCCACACTTCTCTCCTTCAAAAACACATTTTTTATCTGAATATTACTCTTCAGCTCACAGTCTGTAAATTCTACATTGTTATTGATATGCTATTTGTTTGAATCCCTCTTTGCTTGTGTCTTTAACCTAACTTTGTAAGTGACTTCTGAATATTAGGCCTACTTTCTGCCCTTGGTATGTGTATTGTGCTTTGATATTGATGTTTATTTTGTTCTATTCTTTAACCCAGAATCGAACCGTGAGGTGTCCCCTAGGTGAACCTGATAATAATGTAGACAGACAGCAATCTCATTCAGGGCCAGATGTACTAACGCTTTTGCGCCCACTTTAGGCGTATTTGTGTCGCAACGTGCACGTAAAAACATGGCGAGGTATGTACAAACAGGCCGCAATGAGCTAAAAGCGCAGATTGCGCTTTTCCGTTTCATGCTTATGCATTCATGGGAGGGTCAAGGGGAAAGTGGGAGTTTAGCGTAAAGAGATGGGAGGGGAAGCGTCAAGAGCGCCTAATTATGTATTCCGTGGTATGTACAAAAACTGCCAGTGAAAGCGCACGTCTATTTTGCGCCTAAATATTTCCACCTTCTAAAAGCAGGTGTTAAATGCGCTTTGCTGTTAAATGCGTCAATAAGAAAACCTTTCAAAGACAACATAATCGCAATTTAGAGCACCAGTTTTGCGTCTTTGTACTATATCAAAAGTAACCTTAACTTTCGTTGGCCTTTCGAATGTCTTACATTCACTTTCACGTCACCCACTTAAACTTTCCTACTTGCTAGATTTGACCAATCTTCCATAGCCTACGTGCACAAGTAGTTTGAGTAGAACTACTGATCTTCATTATCTCCCTGCTTGTTTACATCTTATCATGTATTTATTGTATTATTTCATGATCGCTAAACGTTTAATTCTTTTTAATGTTGTCATCAGTTAACTTCATTCAACTGGGCTTGTATGTAGGCCGTTCAGTTGTGGACGTTCATAAATTGTGGTAGGGGGGCGGAGAAAGGCGTAGAAAGGCGCAGATTACTCGAGGAATTGAAAGATTGATAAATACGACGTACACTTGGGCAAAACAGCGTTCGCTATCTGCAGTTTGTCCATGGCGCTAATAACGCTACGTTCGCAAATGTACGTACATCTGGCCCTCAGTGTCAGTCAAATGTGCAGTGAAATATAATTTATTAGGCATTTCAAAGCTCTATTGAGAAAATTAAAACATGGAAAGAGCAATAAGCAAACAATGCTTCACGACTTTCAGAAATAAAATAATTCTTGATTCAAACAGAATCAGCAGAAAATAAAAATGGACAATACAATTTTGATAAAATGAGTAAAGAGTTTAATCAATAATTACATGAAGCAAATATAAACATTAAGTAAAAGTGAAAGTGAATGAAACACATCTCTCTCTTTACTGACTGAGCCAAAGCACATCAAGTGAAGGAGAAGACGATCAGAAAAGTGTCCAATTTCAAAGATACATGGAAATTTTTCTTGTATTTGTATTGAAGATTAGAAGTGGAAGACAAACTAGATGTTCTGATGAAAAACAATGAAGAACGAGTTAAACATTTACATCAGATTCATGTCTCTTGAAAGTGTTATGGCCTTCTTCTCCAATGTGAATTTTCTGGCACTCTTTCAGTTCATCTTCTGTAGTAAAGGACTTCGTCACTGAAACACACACCACCGTGTCTTTTCTGCTGTAATATTACTAATGAATCTTCTCCTTTGTGTGAATCTTCAGGTGTTTCTTCAGGACTGACGCCCAAAGAAACTGTTTACCGCACTGATCACAGTTAAATGGTCTTTCTTCATAATGAGAAGCAGAAGTGATTTCAGAACGAAAGCCTGAGCCGCTTCTACCCAGTGTGAACTCTCATGTGACGCTTAAGAGTTGATTTGTGTCTGAAACTAGTTCTGCAGTGAACACACATGTACGGCTTTTCTCCAGTGTGGATCCTCTCATGTACTTTCAGATGTGATAAGTTAATGAATCTCTTGTCACAGTGTGAACACTTGTAAGGTTTTTCTCCGGTGTGGATCCTCTCATGTGATTTCAGACTTTTTAAATCAATAAATCTTGTGTCACAGTGTGAACACTTGCAAGGTTTTTCTCCAGTGTGGATCCTCTCGTGTGTTTTCAGACTTTTTAAATCACTGAATCTCTTGTCGCAATGTGAACACATGTAAGGTTTTTCTCCAGTGTGAATTCTCTGGTGCAGTTTTAAACAGTCCGCTGTACTAAAAGTCTTCTCACACTCAAAGCACATGTACTCTCTCACACCAGTGTGAATTTTCTCATGTTTATGTAAATTACCCTGCTGTGAAAAACTCTTTCCACACTCAGAACATGAATGCGGCTTCTCCTTCGTATGAACTGTCAGGTGTGTCTTCAGGTGTGATGCCCTAAGAAAAGTTTTGCCGCATTTATCACATGAGAACGGCTTCACTCCGGTGTGGATCCTCATGTGAATCACAAGATGTTGTTTGTTTCTGAAACTGTTTCCACACTGAACACACATATGTGGCTTTTCTCCAGTGTGGATCCTCTTGTGTTTGGTCAGATGTGATAATTGACTGAAACTCGTCCCGCACTGATCACATGTGAACGGCTTCTCTCCAGTGTGAACTCTCAAGTGAATCTCAAGACCTTGTTTGCGTGAGAAACTCTTTCCACACTGAGTGCAGGTGAAAGATTTATTGGCTCCTCTTTTGTTTAAAAGGGTCTTTTTAGTCTTTGAGCGACTCAAAGGTTTTTCTCCAGGTTTGACATGATGTTCCTCCTTCACTTCACTCAGTTCTTCACTCTCCTCCTTCGCTTCACTCAGTTCTTCTCTCTCCTCCTTCACTTCACTCAGGTCTGACATGAAAGAAAAAGGGTTTAATCTAATTTTCAGCACATCAATAATTCAAAGAGAGAAATATGAAAGTGGGCCCTGATGTAATGGCAGAAAGTACTAGTAGACAATTGCTATAAAATATTATGATAAATTATAAGGTTTCATTAATTAATTGCATGAATGAGGTATATTGATATTTCAATTACCGTATTATTTTCAAGACATTATAGGCACAAAAGTGAGAAATATTAAATATATTTGATGAATGACACAATTACTTTGTGTACTATTTAATGTAATATTAACATTTATACAATAGTGCCTAGTGGTGTGCAAATACAATTATCTCTCAGTATTTGTTAGGATTTTTAAACAAGGTAAAACAATTGTCCCAACGTCTGAATCCAATGGTGTGGTAGAAGGTTTTCTGCATGCTCTGTCTTATCGGTGCACAAAGTAATTTAATTACAATTCTGTCAGCCATTCTGGAAAGTTCATTTACTTGATAGTTCGCTGTTTGCTGCTTAAAAAATTATATAAATAATAATCTAAAATAGGTACACTGTATTTAAACACAATGTTGTAAACTATATTAGAGGATGTCTGACATTTTGCTAAAATAGTAGCAAAAAAAGGTGAACCAGATATAAAATAAGTGTAAATAAGGGAGATAATTTGACCTGATGTTGACAATCTATATGAAAGTTTCTCCAACCTCCCTCTACTGACCATTTGTTGAAAATCTGTACCATTTCATAGTTTAACCGTTTATCTAAATGTGATGAAGTGCTTGGATGTTTCTAACATGAATGTTCTTCAGCATCATGAATGAATGAAGAATAAACACCAACCTCTTTGTTCTTCAGGATCTTCAGTGTGTTTCATTCTGCAGGGTTCTGGATCACTCATGTTCTCACTGTCCTCTTTAATAAACTCAGTCTTTGCAGATTTCAGCTCTCCCTGATGCTCTGATGCTCGTCTTCACTTGTAGCTGATTGGAAATGTACAGCATTTATTGGAGAATTGCTGTGGGAGGAGCTTCACTGATGATGAATTACAGTGGGAGGAGCTTCATTGATGATGAATTGTAGTGTGAGTTGATCTGCCAAAATCAAAAATATTTAAGTTATTGAGTTTGTTTTATGTTCATGGACTACAGAATATAATAATGTCAATTTTCCCAAATATAAATAATGGTAAGAAAAACAGTTGAAAGCATAAACTGTGGTGGCAAACAATTTTCTATTACTGAATGAGACAAACATGTATCAAATGACCACGAGAGGAGGGCATCCTTCCTTCATTATTGTCCTGACTAAGGTTATTTTTCTAGGATAAATGAAGATATGTCTCAGTTATAACTTACACATTGTTACATAATTTATCACATGCTAGCTTTGAGTGAACCAAACAGGAGGGAAAGAG
This sequence comes from Scardinius erythrophthalmus, assembly GCF_964197995.2. Taxonomy (NCBI): domain Eukaryota; kingdom Metazoa; phylum Chordata; class Actinopteri; order Cypriniformes; family Leuciscidae; genus Scardinius; species Scardinius erythrophthalmus. The sequence continues at coordinate 12,402,734 of NC_138221.1, forward strand.
AGATTCGTCGCTTAAGAAGCGAAATAAAGATCCTTAACAAGCAGTTCAAAATCGGGCCACCGGCTGAAAGAGAGGGTATTAATTACTTAACAAGCAAGTTGCGGGATCAGATGTGCAAACTCCGGAGGGCAGAATATCTACGGCAACAGAGGAAAAAGAAAGCAAAGAGGCGAATGCAGTTTCTCAAAGACCCGTTCAGCTTCACTAGAACTCTTCTTGGTCAACAAAAATCTGGCATACTATCCAGCTCAAAATCTGAGGTAGAGGAGTTTCTGCGAGAGGCACACAGTGACCCCTTCAGAGGCGGGGGTCTCGGACAAAACCATAGCATCAGAAGATCCATCAGTGGAGCTAAATACGAAGGAGCCAACCTGGCAGGAAATGCAGGATATTATCCAGAAAGCCAAGGATTCAGCAGCCCCAGGTCCGAGTGGTATACTATACAAAGTATACAAGCAATGTCCACAACTTCTCAAAAGGTTGTGGAGGATCCTGAGGAAGATCTGGGTAAAAGGTTCAGTCCCACCAAGCTGGAAGTTAGCAGAGGGCTGTTTTGTTCCTAAGGAAGAGGGTTGCTCCTCAATCGCCCAATTTAGGACAATCTCTTTACTGAGTGTGGAATGCAAGATATTCTTCTCTGTGCTTGCAAAAAGACTGACCTCCTACATGATTCAGAATCAATACATCAATACTTCCATACAGAAAGGAGGTGTTCCAGGCTTTTCAGGGTGCCTGGAGCAGACTTCAATGATCAGCCAACTGATCCGAGAGGCAAAGCAGAAGAAAAGCGACCTGACAGTCATCTGGTTAGACCTTGCAAATGCCTACGGAGCAGTTCCACATGACCTCATTCAAGAAGGACTGAACCACTATCATATCCCGATGGCTATCCGTGACATGATTTCCAGCTACCTAGGAGGGATTAAGCTTAGATTTATAGCAGGGCAGTTTACAACCAACTGGCAAGATCTTCAAAAGGGGATTCCTACTGGGTGCACCATCTCCCCTATCTTGTTCGTCATGGGCATGAACCTTCTGGTTGCAGCAGCAGAAGGAGTAACCCGCGGCCCCATGCTAGAGTCAGTCATCTCCCAGCCAGTGCTTCGTGCGTTCATGGACGATATCACAATAACAACTGGTGCACACGTCCAAGCAAGATGGGTCTTGGAAACCCTTGGCGCATACACAAAAGAAATATATTTTCTGGATATGTTTTGGAATATATGCACATATTTGAAATTGGCCCAATAAATATATTTCATACTTATATTTCATATATTTTTGTTATATTTCAGAATATATTTCAATGTATTTTTTTCTGTACGGGTCCCCAAAAGTGTCAAAAATATATGTGGCATATATTCCAAATACATTGAAATATATTCTGAAATATAACAAAAATATATGAAATATAAGTATGAAATATATTTATTGGGCCAATTTCAAATATTTGCATATATTCCAAAACATATCCAGAAAATATATTTCAAATACAATTCTTTTGTGTATGGGTACGTGGGCAAGGATGTCTTTCAAGGCCAGTAAGTCCAGGAGTCTGGTAATCAGGAAGGGCAAGTCCACAGGGAGGTTCAGTCTTCATGTTCAGGGTGAGGCCATTCCATCAATTGAAGAGAATCCAGTAAAGTGTTTGGGAAAGTGGTTCGACGTGTCCCTCTCAGATCGGGCCAATGCCAAAAACACGGTGGAGCAGACCGAGGAATGGCTAAAAAAGATCGACAAGTCCAGACTCCCTGGTAAATTCAAGACCTGGCTGTACCAGCATGGTCTTCTGCCCAGGCTTTTTTGGCTCTTTACTATCTATGAGTTCCCCATGACAGCTGTGGAGGGGATTGAGAGGAAGACTAACAAGCACCTGCGAAGGTGGTTGGGGATTCCCCCAAGTTTTTCCTCAGTGGGCCTCTACATACGCTCTTCCCTTGTCCTCCATCGTAGAAGAGTTTAAAGTGGCAAAGTGTAGAGTCCTTCTTAGCCTCAGAGACTCCAAAGACGAACTGGTAAGGCAAGTAGGGGTCATGACCAGGTCTGGACGCAAATGGGCAGCCAGCACAGCTGTAGAGCAGGCTGCGAGAGCTCTGGGGCTGCGAGATATCCTTGGAAGCCCTTGCGTCGGACGGAGAGGACTCGGCTCTGCACATTTCCAGCAATGGAGAAGCGCAGGTGTAAAGAGCAGGCAGGAGATGATTCAGGCTGAGGTGCGGGCCTGTGAGGAGGAAAGGCGGATGGCAAGGGCAGTGGAACAAGGATCCCAGGGCGCATGGACAAAATGGGACCTTCCCAAGCGCAAGATCACCTGGCAAGAGTTGTGGCGGCTGGAGCCCTACCGAATTTCCTTCCTACTGCGATCTGTCTATGACACTCTTCCTTCTCCAGCACACTTACATGTATGGGGGCTGAGGGAAGATCCTAACTGCAAGCTCTGTGAGCAAAAGGGAACACTGGCACATATACTATCAGGGTGTAAAACAGCTCTCACCCAAGGTCGGTATCGATGGCATCATGACAAAGTGTTACTGGCCCTTGCTGACATATTGGAGCAGGAGAGATGCCGAAAGAGGCCTGCCGGTATGGGCTTGAAGAGGGCGATCACCTTTATTAAGGAGGGAGAAAGGCCTTTTTCAACCAAATCATCAAAACCCAATCTCCTTCAAAATGCCAGGTCCTGGGAGATGAGGGTGGACGTGGGAAAAAGGCTGCAATTCCCAGAGGTGGTGCTCACAGCCCTCCGTCCAGACATTGTCTTGTGGTCAACGGAGGGCAAGAAAATAATTCCAGTTGAGCTGACGGTGCCTTGGGAGGAGGGATGTGAGGTTGCCCACGAGAGGAAGGCCTTGAAGTACCAGTCCCTTCTTCAGGACTGCAAGGACAAGGGATGGCAGGCGTGGCTGTTCCCGGTGGAGGTCGGCTGCAGAGGTTTCCCTGCCAAATCAACCTGGCGGTTACTATCAGCTCTAGGGATGGACGAAAGGAGAAAGAAACAAGCAGCACGTCGGATGCGGGAGGAGGCAGAACGTGCCCCCTGCTGGATATGGAACAGGAGGGAGGAGGAAAGCTGGAAGCCAGGAGCAGAAGGGCAGTGACTTGGCCATCACTGCCAGCCCACCAACTGGAGGGTTTTGTGGTTGAGGGCCGAAACACCCAGTGAAGGTTGTGTACCACCTGACGACATCTGCTCCTGGCAGAAGGCTACAGTTACCCTCAAGGTAACTGAAGAATGCACCTACAAGTGTATGTCACAAGTTACCGCACTGATCAGTTAAATGGTCTTTCTTCAGAATGAGAAGCAGAAGTGTTGTGAAGTGTTTTTTACACTGAGGGCAGGAGATTTTTTGGCATCTGTTTTTCTTTTCTTGTTCACATCCATCACGTCTAAAAGAAACATTAAATCAAGTTAGTTTTAATGGACTATTTTATGCAAACAACTTGCTAATCATGTCTTACTCATGTAGTTAAAGTAGTGATGGGTGATTTCAAAGCACTGCTTCACGAATCTCAGACACCTTTATGAATCCTTTGTTTCAAATCAGTGGTTCAGAGCGTGAATCAAACTGTGAAATTCACGTAATTTCAGTAAATGAGGCTTAGTTGCCTCATAACTGTTTCAAAATGTCAATAACCTCTGTGAACCCATCTTCCGGTCTAGTGTCTGTGTTGATTGCATTTGATTGATTTCCTTCAATAACAACTAATAAAAGGTGTTATGATGCATGTTTAGCCTGAGTTTCTGTTGCATTTACACTGTACTGACCAGCGTGTGGCGTTTCAAATGCTTCGAAATAGTGATTAATTATTTACCCAGCAATTGATTCAACTGATGTGAACTTTTGAAAAGCTTAGTTTTTCCCATCACTACGCTCTAAAAAATCTTGGGTTATTTTTTTCCACCCAAATACTGGGTTTAGCCTTTTAGGTCAATTTTTTGGTTTTTTTTTTTCAGTGTATGGGTAGTTTTTGTGTAACCCAGATCCTGGTTCAGATGTAACAACCCAATGTTTGGGTAGTTTTTGTGTAACCCAGATCCTGGTTCAGATGTAACAACCCAATGTTTGGGTAGTTTTTGTGTAACCCAGATCCTGGTTCAGATGTAACAACCCAATGTTTGGGTAGTTTTTGTGTTACCCAGAACCTGGGTCAGAAGTAACACTCCAGGGATTGTGTTATTTATCGGAGGCTTTTTCCAACCTCTTCAGGAGAGAGCAGTGCAGCTCCGTCAAATTGGTGCGTGTCTTCGGTAAAATGCGTTTGTGTAATTTTTTTGTATCTATAAATTAGTTATTGTTCTGTATATGTGACAGATTGAAATATGTATTTTATAATGACCAAAATCGGTGAAATATTGACAGCACTATAGTCACGCTATTTTGAATGTGTGTTTAAAGGTTTATAAAATTGTAAATAATTATTTTGTATGTAATTTTGGGTTCATCTGCGATCTATTAGTTTGGCACAATGCAGTGTGCAATCGATTACTCTTGTCTTGTTAAACACTAGGGGGAGAACTCGCAGGGTTTTTCCATTACACATAAAGTTCGCAGTGGAGAAACATCAAGCGAGATTTGTGATTAATCTTCTCCAGTTGTGTTAATTTAATGTTGTATATTGTTTAAGCAATTGCGGATGTGAGTATTATATCGATTGCGTGTCGAGATAAATGTTTTAAAGCTCATTATTTTAGAGGTATATGAGCTCCCAGCTCCATTTTGAGCATTAATGGTGCGAGGCCTACATAAGGGAGCAAGAGCACATATAAAGAACATTTATACAACAGTTAGTGTGTATGTGGTATGTACATTTGTATTTAATGTTTAAATTAGTATATTTAGTGCTGATTGCTTGATTCACGGGTTTGGAGTAATGTAAATGTTGAAATGTTTAGTTCGGAAATGCGCGCGCTCAGGACTCCATTTTAAGCACGGTGGTCATGGCGTTAGGCCTATACAATATATATAATGCCGCGAAGCTCGAGTATGTTCGATATTTGTATTTAAGTTGTAATTCTGTTTATTTAGTGCAGATTTGTTGATTTGCTGTACAAAGGTGAATGTATTGAGTTTGAAAAGTGAATTGAGAATTTCAGATGCATTTTCAGCTAAAATAACTAGCTGAAATAGTACATTTACGTGCTTATGACTGATTTGCCATATAGTTAATATGCATTTATGATTATAAAGAAAAAAAAAGATTTAAAAAGAGTTGATTCTCAGGTAACTGTAAAATGCTTTAAATTCTTTATTGTATTTTTTGTATACTTTATAGTGTTATGGTTTTCAAATAGCCTATTATAAAGAAGTGTACTCATGTAATTAAATGTGTACGGTACAAATTGTTGAATGTATGTAAAGAAAGTTGTCAATGAGGCTAATTTGAAAAAGAACTGTTTAATGTCAATTGTTACAAAAATTATTACACATAAAGTTCGCAGTGGAGAAACATCAAGCGAGATTTGTGATTAATCTTCTCCCCCTCTATTCAGGGGTACAACATATATCGTTTAATTTAATTCAAATAAAGGAACATACAGGGCCGTGATGTGAGTCACCTAAACGAGTCTTGCGTCTATCTTTTCACATGATGCCATGCATAAAATTCTATGAATTTATTTTAAAAAAAAATACAGAAAATAAATGCTTAGAAAGTTTGAATGTTATCAGAACTGTATTTGTTCTCAATAGTATCAATAGTTCTAAGAACTCTCAATAGTATGAGAACATCAGTCAAGTACAAATAACATCACAAGCACGTTCAATGACCGTTGTTATAAGAACGTTTTCACTCAACATTATGAGAACATCAGTCAAGAACAAATAACATCACAACGACGTTCTGAAAACTTTGTTCTAAGAACGTTTTTCTCTCAACGTTACGAGAATGTATTTTAACTCTAAAAACATCATAAGAACGTTCCAGAAACATTATTTCAGGAAAGTTTTTTACTAACATTTACATAACTTTTACATAACGTTAGTGAAAGTTATGGGAACGTTTCCTGTTAGCTCCAGTGTGGATCCTCTCATGTGTTTTCAGATGTTCTGATCGACTGAATCTCTTGTCACAGTGTGAACACTTGTAAGGTTTTTCTCCAGTGTGAATTCTCTCATGTTTTTTCAGAGATGCTGACTGACTGAATCTCTTGTCACAGTGTGAACACTTGTAAGGTTTTTCTCCAGTGTGAATCCTCATGTGTAGCTTCAGGTGACTAGCAATAGTGAAACTCTTTTTGCACTGATCACACGTGTGTGGCTTCTCTCCAGTGTGGATCCTCTCATGTGTTTTCAGATGTGATGAGTGACCGAATCTCTTGTCACAGTGTGAACACTTGTAAGGTTTTTCTCCAGTGTGGATCCTCTCATGTGTTTTCAGATTGGCTGACTGACTGAATCTCTTGTCACAGTGTGAACACTTGTAAGGTTTTTCTCCAGTGTGAATTCTCTGGTGCAGCTTTAAGCAGTTCGCTGTAATAAAAGTCTTCTCACACTCAAAGCACATGTACTCTCTCACACCAGTGTGTGTTTTCTGATGTATTTGTAAATGTTGCAGCTGTGAAAAACTCTTTCCACACTCAGAACATGAATGCGGCTTCTCCTTTGTATGAACTGTCAGGTGTGTCTTCAGGTTTGATGCCTTAGGAAATGGTTTTCCACATTGATCACATGTGTACGGCTTCTCGCCGGTGTGGATCCTCATGTGAACATTAAGGTGTGATGATTGACCGAAACTCTTCCCACATTGATGGCATACATGTGGCTTCTCTCCTGTATGAACTCTCATGTGAATCTTAAGAGATTGTTTGCATGCGAAACTCTTTCCACACTGAGTGCAGGAGAAAGATTTCTTGTCTTTTCTTTTCTTTAAAAATGTCTGTTTAGTCTTTGAGCGACTCAAAGGTTTTCCTCCAGGTTTGACATGATGTTCCTCCTCCACTTCACTCAGTTCTTCACTCTCCTCGCTCTCTTCCATCAGGTCTGAAATCAAAGAAAAACTCTCATTTTCAAATTTTCTAAAGTTTACTGGTGGGATTCTCTCTGAAATTTGTCTGAGATCATCCGGCCGTGATTAAAGCTTCTTCTTGGGGGAGATTCTCTGAGAACTGGTCGAGTACTCTCCCGGCCGAGATTAAAGCATTTAAAAGACATTGTCTGAAGTGTGTCGGTTATTATTGCTGCGCAGAAAGTTAGTTAGGGGAACAAGTTAGAGATAGGGGACGTCGACTGTAGTCACGACCCATAGAAACTAACGTCGAATGAAGACGTTTGGGGAAGTCGATTGTAGACGAGACCCAGGTAGACTTAGGTCAGGTGCGAAATAGGGAAAACATCTACCACAGTATACAAGTTTTGTAAAAATACGCACAAAATTCAGGTCAAAATTCTAGTAACACTGTTACAAATTGTAAACCATATATAAAATAAATGTAAAATAAAACTGTTAAAATATTTAAACTTAGTTTGACCTGATGTTGACAATCAAATTGAAACCTCCTTTTACTGACCATTTGTAAAAAAAAAAAACCAGAAACTTTTGCAGCTATTTCACAGTTTAACTGTTTATCTTAATGTGATGAAGTGCTTGAATGTTTCTAACATGAATGTTCTTCAGCATCATGAATGAATGAAGAATAAACACCAACCTCTTTGTTCTTCAGGATCTTCAGTGTGTTTCATTCTGCAGGGTTCTGGATCACTCATGTTCTCACTGTCCTCTTTAATAAACTCAGTCTTTGCAGATTTCAGCTCTTCCTGATGCTCGTCTTCACTTGTAGCTGATGGGAATTTACAGCATTTATTGGAGAATTGCTGTGGGAGGAGTTTCACTGATGATGTGACCGCTGTGGGAGGAGCTTCACTGATGATGTGACCGATGTGGGAGGAGCTTCACTGATGATGAATTACAGTGGGAGGAGCTTCACTGATGATGAATTGTAGTGTGAGTTGATCTGCCAAAATCAAAAATATATAAGTTACTGAGTTTGTTTTATGTTCATGGACTACAGAATATAATAATGTCAATTTTCCCAAGTATAAATAATGGTAAGAAAAACATTTGAAAGCAGAAACTGTGGTGGCAAGCAATTTTCTATTACTGAATAAGAGACAAACATGTATCAAATGACCACGAGAGGAGGGCATCCTTCCTTCCTTATTGTCCTCACTCCCCCAAGGTTATTTTTCTAGGATAAATTAATTATCATTAATTATAATTTATCACATGCTACCTTTGAGTGGAGACCCTCTGTCTCGGTCATACATTACTTACACATTTATTTGCACGTATACAAAAGTCATACACATACATATAATCATAAGGGTTAATAACAGTTCACTGTTATATCCATGTTTTCTAAGTTTATAATATAAGAGAATGCAAACACACTGAACATATACAATTTCTACCACAACAGAAATAAACATAGGCTACATATAGTAATTATCAAATACCCTCAGTCTGTTGATACCAATGAAATGAGCTTTAAGTGTCAATTTACAGGAGATCTGAAGACATCAGCATAATAAATGAGGTGAAAACAGGAACTATTGTCATGAAATAAAGAGTGTTTTCAGCAGATCTGTTAATATTGATGAGCCTCAGACTATCAACACTCATTCAACAAGCCATTCAGGATCATCAGCAGATCATCTCACTTTATTCTGAGTGTTTGCTGTTAGAAACACATTATTTGAGTCAGGATACATGATAAAAGCCTGTAAAACTGCTCTATTGAAAGACATTACTGTTATTCCTCACAATAGCCTAACATGGATAAATCATCAATAAGAACAAAATAATTAAATAAATAACCTATCGTTGTGAACCGCTACAGGCAAATAACTACAACACTATAATATGTGAATTTAAAACTAGTTTGACTTTATAATAACTATTAATTGCAATAAAGTAATTCAATCATTAACATATTACATATTTGTACAGAAACTGACAATGATCATAATACTCTTAAAAATAAAAGAAAATGTAAAGTTTCCGGTGTTAAACTTCATTAATATGTATCTATATTCCCATGGATGTATAGATTTGAAAGTTCCCTCGTTCGTTACTTAAATGTCGACAAAGAAATAAAGGTAAACATGAAAATGGCAACAGCAACACTTGGGATCGATTCCTATCAATTCTCCTCACAGATCTCAAACTTTAACTCTTGACTTGACATTCAGTAACAGTTATCACACAAACATCGAGACAATCACACAAACGAACACAAAATCGCTCAGGTCTGAATGAACTCAACATATTCTCCTCATGCTCGCTGCTGCTGCACTAAATGTTTATTTCAGAAGAAAGACGCCAGAAAAGACGCACAAGTATCGCTGTGATCGATTAAAACAATACAGAAATGAGTCTGTCGCTTAATCAAACTGTATAAAGTGTGTGTGATGGTTGTGTAAATATGAGAAATACCGTGAACTGCTCTCCTCTCCTCACCTCAGAAGACTTGACGCTGAAACTCAATGAGGGAAGCGATCGCGATCGGCCTCCAAAGCATCACGGGCGCGCACTGTTGAAGATTTTATTATTTAGAAATAATTAATTTAGCTATATATTTGTACACTATTATTTATTTTCTGTGTTTGTCTTTGGGTTTTACTTTGGAAGCCTGAACGGCCAGAATGTTGATGCAACAGAGAATTCTATTTCAGTAATGTCACATGGTACAAAATATTTCTCAAAATATCTATAGAATGTATTTCCATTTTTGGAAGGGATGTAGATATATATGTGAGAAGCTGCTACTGAGCTGGAGCGCCTTTCTGCAGGACCTGTTCGGCTTTGTTTGTGAAATAAAATCTAATATTTCTGGAATCAAAGATCTCTGAGAAGTGATTTCCCGAAAAGATTGAAACCACAACAGCACCAACTGAAGAAGCCAGGTGACGTAGACACTCTAGTGTGTAATATTGAAATGAATGACTATTTAACATTTTTTGGGTTATATTGCACTTTGCAGACGGTGCCTTCAGACTCTCTCAACCACCTGCTCATAGAGATCAATTTATATTATAAAGCTCATTTTTAGGAAATTTAGGTTGTAGCTCATTGTCTATGTTACTGTGATTGTAAATAATTGTAATTTGTGTTTTATGAGTTATTGATCCGGGAAGTTCGAATATGTGAATTGAATAGAATCGGGCTTAGGGGAAGCATAACCATGAAACACAGAGGGTGGGATGGGAGGAATGGGAACTTGAAAATGAAAACTTGTGTTCTCTTACGAGAGATACTCTCGTACTGCGTAGAATACGCTAGGGGAAAATCCTTTTCCACGAGAATACTGAAGCCAAAAAATTATCCTTAATTTTGTATTAATGTAAAACGCGTTGCGGCAGCATACAGACATAGGCGAGGCAGCTCGCGCGCCTATTGGCTGGTCTGCTGGCAACTGCTTAAGCCTATCGAGCGAGACCTAGAGTGACGTCAGACCCAATGAGGGCGCTTCGTGCCCTCTGCGTCACGTCCCGCCGAGACGGGCGTGGCTTAGGTCTATAAATACCGCTCGCAGGCATTATTTCTCTGGTTTTTCATCCTTCAGCGAAGCAACTCACATCGCTGGATCCGAGAAGAAGCCGCGCTGTTGAAGAAGCACCTCAGCGGGACGAGTCGACGAAGCTGCTGGCCGCGCCGCCTTCATCGCCTTCCTGCTGCGCTATCCAGCGCCCATATCCTTTATTGCACTGTGTGTGTGTGTTCGCCGGCGCGACTCACACTGTCTAAAAGAGCTGCGTCTTTTTCAAGATGCCTGCTTGTGGCTCGTGCAAAGCCACACTCAGCGACGGGGACCGCCATGTCATCTGCGCTTCCTGCCTGGGTCAAGAACATGCAGCTCTCGCGCTCGCTGATGGCGGCTGCCATCACTGCGAGCTGTTGCCATTAGCGACTCCGAGGACTCGCTTGGCACTGTTCAGCGAGACTGCGCCCACACCTGCTGTTGTGCCGCGCCGTAAAAAGCGCCGCGCTCAGCGAATCCCGGAGCCCTCTCCCAGCCGTCAAAGCTCGCCGGTGCGCCCGCCTGCTTCTCCGGTTTCATCAGCTTCACTTCCGGACGGACAGCGGCCGCGGTCTGCCGCCGCTTCTGTCGATGAGGCTGATGAGATCGACGCGCTGCTACGAGAGGGGGATTCCTGCTCTCTCATAGCATCAGGCAGTGAGGATTGGGCGAGCTCTGAGGAGCGCTACAGACTTCGCTCTTTGCGCCACCAAGTCAGCAGCACAGGCCATTGGACGGAGCATGGCCTCGCTCACCGTGTCTGAGAGACATCTGTGGCTAACGCTCTCTGACATGACTGAGTCAGAACGCACCGCGTTCCTCGACGCGCCGCTTTCCCCTGCCGGCCTCTTCGGAACCTCGGTCAAAGATTTCGCCGATAGGTTCGCTGAGGTGCAGAAAGCGACCCAGGCCATGAAGCACTTCCTCCCGAAGCGCTCCGGTTCTGCAGCAGGCCGTGCGAAACCGTCTGCTCAGAGCTCACAGCCTAAGCCTCCGCCCGCCGCCTCCTCTTCTCAACGCCGCCAAACCCAGAGCTCGAGACCGCGCTCTCGCTCATCCGGCCACCGCCCCGCCCCGCGTGGCCCGCGGCAGAAGATTGCATTGAAGCCAGAGGCCCCGAAATCGTCCTAGCACGCCTAGGAAAGCGACGGTGTCCAAGTCCCGCTGCGGCCGGACTTCCACCAAAGCTTGCCGCTCGTCCAGTTCCAGGAAATGTGACTGGTCCAGCGTATTTAGCAGCCAACAAGCCGGTTCCATTGCCCGCTTGCCTGCACACAAAAGCCGTTTTTACGGCTACCCAGATAAATCCCTTAAAGAGTGTATTTTCTGGTGTCCCGGCCACGGCCGACGGTGTTTCATGTGTAGAAAAAATGCCCACTACTCAGTGCCCATTCCTACACACAAGCACAGCCCTTCACACAGGGCCCGCGCACATAAAATCGACTCAGATCGAAAACCCACCACATGGTGAAATTTTACCTATTACAGGTTTTGATGCCCTTTCCAAATCTGTTTTTATTTTTATCATAGCTTGTTGGTAGCAGAAGTTATGTTTATCTGAAGTCGGCCGATCACTATGCTTTTCTGGAACGGAATTTTGAGAAAAACAGGTTTAAATAACTGTCACCGTTGAGACGCGTCCATCTCGCGATTGTTATTCGTGATGTTATAGTTTAAACAGGATTGGCGCGAAATGCGCACTATACACATTCACTGTACATGTATGTGGTTTATTTTAAAGGTAAACTATCTTTGTAGTGTTACGAGACGGACAGGTGTATGGGATATACGGCGATTGTTTTGTTTTTTTCACCTCTGCCGGGCGTTAATGGTCGCATAGAATGCATTAGAGAAAGAGAGTATTTTCAGCTTGACACTATAAATCGCTGTTTTTCTGCACTAAACAAGGGAATTTTGCCAAGATATTTTCAGAGATAAGAGAAAAGATGTTATAGAATAATAATTTAATGGAAAAAAAAATTTGACAAAAAAACTGACATTCAAACTATTTTGGAATTTACTGAAAACGGCCCAGCGCGACATCCGACGGGTTTTCCCAGATCGCATCACATATGCTCTGTTCACGCGAGCAATGCTGTAAAGGTGGTGTATGTGCCCGCTGCTCTGCGCCCACGCCCACACATAGACATGAAACTAGCCCAGCCCTCCTCCTCTCAGCTAGACACTGCGGAGGAGTCGAGCGCGGGCATTCTGCCCGCTGTTATCAGCGCGCCCCCTGCCTCAGATGTCATGAGCGCGACGCTTATGTCACAGCACACAAAAGCCGCTGTATCGCGAGCCGATCGGAGCGTGCTTCGCATCCAGCGCCTAGCTACTCGCGCACCTGCGTGGGAAAAGCTTCCCGGGGTTTCGAGATGGGTGCTGAACATCATAAAAGAAGGCTATTCGCTGCAGTTTCGCCGACGCCCTCGCCGCTTCATGGCGCGCGTCGAGTCCACGGTAGAATCGAAAGTAGCTCATCTACTTCGAGCCGAGATTTTGAAACTGTTGAGCAAAGGGGCTATAGAACCCCTATCTCAAGCTCAAAGCGAAGGGGGGCTTTACAGCAGATACTTCCTGGTGCCCAAAAAAGACGGGGGTCTCAGACCCATACTAGATCTGCGGCAGCTGAACAGAGCGCTTATGAAGCGCCAGTTCAGGATGCTCACAACCAGAAAAATCCTCGCGCACGTCCGCCAGAGGGACTGGTTTGTGTCAATAGATCTAAAGGACGCGTATTTTCAAATACAGATATCGTCACGTCACAGGCGATTTTTGAGATTCGCCTTCGAGGGCCAGGCATATCAGTACACAGTCCTGCCTTTCGGCTTGTCCCTGGCACCCCGTACATTTACGAAGTGCATGGACGCAGCGCTCGCACCCCTCAGATTACGGGGCATACGAGTGCTGAACTATCTGGACGACTGGCTGATTCTAGCCCAATCTCACTCAGAGCTCGTAGAGCACAGGACCATTTTACTCGATCACCTCGAGAATCTCGGTCTCGCAGTGAACTGGGAAAAGAGCTCGCTTTTCCCCAGACAGATTATACCTTTTCTGGGAATAGAGCTGAACTCGCTGCTAATGACAGCACGCCTGTCATCTCAGCGCACACTGGACATTCGGCGCGCAGCCGGCTCGTTCCGCTGCGGCGCGATAGTCCCTCTCAAAGCCTTTCAAAGGATGCTCGGTCTGATGGCCTCAGCATCTTCAGTTCTCCAGTTGGGCCTTCTGCGCATGCACCCACTGCAGTTCTGGCTCAGAAAGAGAGTACCACGCACAGCGTGGGCCTCCGGTCGGCTTTGCGTCAAGGTCAATCAAGCATGCATTGCAGCTTTGAAACCTTGGGAGGCAAAAGACTGGTACCAATCAGGTGTAAGCCTGGGGACTTCCTCGAGAGTGATGGTGGTGTCCACGGACGCATCCACCTCGGGATGGGGAGCGCTGCTCGAGGGCAGACCGCTTTTTGGCCAATGGTCAAAGCAGGAGAAGCTCTTACATATCAACTGCCTCGAAATGTTGGCAGTGAGCAAAGCGCTCACGCGCTTTTGTCCCCTCATAAAGGGACACCACGTGCTAATACGTTCAGACAACGTCTCAGTGGTGTCCTACATAAATCGCCAGGGCGGCCTCAGGTCCCTGACTCTGTACAGGCTAACCAGGCGCCTCCTGATATGGACCCGCAGCAACCTACTCTCGCTGAGAGCAGCGCACGTGCCAGGGCTCCTAAATATAGGACCAGACAGACTGTCCAGGAACCAGGTTCCGACAGGAGAATGGTCTTTGCACCCACAGACAGTCCAGCTGCTGTGGAAGAAATTCGGCAGAGCGGAAGTAGACCTGTTCGCGTCTCAAGAAAACGCTCACTGTCCAGAATTTTTCTCGAAGAGCAAGGACGCGCTGACCCACGAGTGGCCTCGCCGTCCTCTCTACGCTTTTCCCCCCGTCTCCCTCCTGACTCAGGTGGTAGAACGGGTCAGGGAAGAAGGATGCTCAGTGCTGCTCGTAGCCCCACTTTGGATGAGCCAACCTTGGTTCCCAATTGTGATGCAGTTAGCGAGCACCGCCCCGTGGCCAGTGCCTCTGAGGAGGGATCTCCTCTCTCAAGCCAACGGCTCGATTTGGCATCCTCACCCAGAGCTTTGGTCCCTCCATGTGTGGGCCATCAACGGGTACCCGCTGACCTCCCACAGGGAGTGTTAAACACTATCACACAGGCCAGAGCTCCGTCTACGCGACGTCTCTATGCCTCAAAATGGTCAGTGTTCTCTAGCTGGTGCACAGCTCGTGGTGTGTCACCCCTGCATTGCGGTGTGACGGAGGTTCTCTCCTTCCTACAGGAGCTGTTGGATAAGGGCAGGTCCCCTTCCACGCTCAAAGTCTATGTAGCGGCCATAGCAGTGTTCTCTTCGACCACGCTCGGCCAGTCTATTGGAAGGAACGATTTAGTCATTCGCTTCCTTCGAGGAGCTAAGAGACTGAATCCTCCCAGACCTCCCACAGTCCCTATATGGGACCTTTCTACGGTACTGGAAGCCATGAAAGGTCATCCATTTGAGCCCTTGCAGAAGATTGATCTTAAACACCTGTCTTTCAAGACGGCGTTTCTTCTGGCTCTCGCTTCAGTGAAGCGCATAGGGGACTTACACGCGCTCTCAGTAAGCGCGACGTGCATGGAATTTGGGCCGAATGACTCTAGAGTTATACTCAAACCTAAGCACGGTTATGTTCCTAAATCCCTCAATACACCGTTCAGAGCACAGGTCATTTCCCTGTCTGCCCTGCCGGTCACTGAAGGAAATATGGACGAAAGCTCCCTTTGCCCAGTCAGGGCGTTAAGAGCTTATGTGTCTCGCTCGTCTGTTTTCAGACAGACGGAGCAGCTCTTTTTTTTGTTCAGCGGGCGTTCTAAGGGACTAGCCACTTCGAAACAGACCCTATCCAGATGGGTTGTGGACGCAATAGCGCTAGCTTACACAACCAAGGGCATGCAGTGCCCGCTGGGTGTCAAAGCGCACTCCACGAGAAGCATGGCTTCATCGTGGGCATGATCAAGTGGGATTGCCTTGCAAGATATTTGTATGGCGGCAGGCTGGGCCTCTCCGTCTACATTTATAAGGTTTTACAACCTAGAGGTTCCCGCACTACAGGCCAGACTACTGTCGGTCTAGTATGGCCAAAATCTCATAACTGGCGCTGTCAGTTATGCAGCTATTGAGTATTGCAATCCTTGCTCTATGCTGCTATAAGGAAGAAAGTGGCTAACCCCCCTCTCTTCCAGGATTCCCTGTGAGTCCCCTGGGTGATTATGTACTGTATGAACTCCGGGCTGTCGCCCTTGAGTCTATGGTATCAGATCCCAGCACGCACAGCGTTTTACAGTAGGTTCCCCTAGCGTATTCTACGCAGTACGAGAGTATCTCTCATAAGAGAACATACTCGGTTACTAACGTAACCTCAGTTCTCTCTAGAGAGAGGAACGAGTACTGCGTATCCTGCCGTGCCTGCACGCGCTCTGGTTGCTTCGACTATGAAAAACCAGAGAAATAATGCCTGCGAGCGGTATTTATAGACCTAAGCCACGCCCGTCTCGGTGGGACGTGGCGCAGAGGGCGCGAAGCGCCCTCATTGGGTCTGACGTCACTCTAGGTCTCGCTCGATAGGCTTAAGCAGTTGCCAGCAGACCAGCCAATAGGCGCGCGAGCTGCCTCGCCTATGTCTGTATGCTGCCGCAACGCGTTTTACATTAATACAAAATTAAGGATAATTTTTTGGCTTCAGTATTCTCGTGGAAAAGGATTTTCCCCTAGCGTATTCTACGCAGTACGAGAGTATCTCTCTAGAGAGAACCGAGGTTACGTTAGTAACCGAGTACGTTTTCTCCTTTTGACACATTCTGCTGATGGTTAGGTTCTATTTTGTTTGTTTAATACCATGAAGTACAGTATATATGATAAAGGAAGTACATGTGATCTTGATCACCTCACCTTTGTGGCTTAAATACATATTAATTAGTTGATTATAAACTTTATTTTCATGAAATTATTAAAAGTATCAGCCTATTAGCTCAACACAATGATAGTGTTATATTAATACAATTTAATTAACAAACTCCTGTTTGTTTTCGGTTTTCGGCCAAGTTCATCTAATTTTCTTTTCTGGCCCGGTATCCGGTAAGAGTTGTATGACATCACTGTCATCTCGTGATTTGCGGCTCATGTTTGCAATGATAGATGATAAAAAATTCGCCAAATACTGTTCACAATGACAAAATATCTATAAACATCAACATAATTACAGACAAAAACCAACAAGGATTACACACCACTTCTCTGTATTCCAGCTGCTCTCTTTCCGCTGGTTTTTGTAAAACTGTGGTGAGATAGAGACAGTAATCATTTCAGTTTATTTTGTGAATACTGTGTGTTGTTTAAACTCAAACTCACTAGAACACACTCTTAGAAATGTATATATGATGCTGGATATCAAGGTGAAACTGTTAATAATGTAGACACAGCAATCTCAATCAGTGTCAGTCATGTGTGCAGTGAAATATAATTTATTAGGCATTTAAATTTTCTAATGAGAAATTAACAACATGGAGAGATCTAAAAGCAAATAATATTTCATGGCTTTCAGAACTAAAATTATTCCTGATTCAAGCAGAATGAGCATAAAATAAAAATGGACAATAACAATGAGATGTTGATAAAATGAGTAAAGAGTTTAATCAATAATTACATGAAGTAAATACAAACATTAAGTAAAAGTGAAAGCAAATGAGACAGATCTCTCTCTTTACTGACTGAGCCAAAGCATCTCAAGAGAAGTAGAGAAGAAAAGTGTCCAGTTTCAAAGATACATGAAAGTATATCTTGCATTTGCATGGAAGAGTAGAAGTGGAAGAGAAACTAGATGTTCTAATAAAAAAAATAATAAAAAAAAATGAAGAATTAGTTAAATTAATATCCGATTCATGTCTCTCTTAAAAGTGTAATGGCCTCTTCTTCGGCTCCCTGAACTTAGCCTTGAAATGTTTCTTTCCAATGTGAATTTTCTGGCACTCTTTCAGTTTATCTTCTTCTGTAGTAAAGGACTTCCAGCAATGGTGTTTCTTCAGAATGAGAAGCAGATTTGATTTCATAGCGAAAGCCTGAGCCGCTTCTTCCCAGTGTGAACTCTCATGTGAATGTTCAGACTTGAATTACATGTGAAGTGTTTTTTACACTGAAGGCAGGAGACAGATTTATTGGCTTCTGTTTTTCCTTTCTCATTCACGTCCATCAGATCTAAAAGAAACATTAAATCAAGTGATATTTCAAACGAGAAACAAACATGAAATGAAAAGTTAAGCTCAAAGTCAAGATCACTGATGAGTTCAATATTAATTTTCATCCCATTAAATCTGGTCAACAACTGCTGTGCACGATTATGATCTATTTTAATGTCATGAAGATGATTTGTGTTATAAATCACTAGTTTGGTCATGAAACTCTATTTTCACAACACAAGCTAATTGGCCTCTAGGCAAAAATGTGAGAATTTGTTGACAGACCATCTTTTCACACCGAACTTTACACAAATGTGTGTTGGACTGAAGGAAAAGCAAATTCACGCCTGTTCAACAGAGGGTGATACATGCAAACGTTCAGCCGTCGTAAAAATGTCTGCCAAAGCAATAAATGCAAATGTCATAAAAAAAAAAAAAAAAAACCTTTCAATGGACTATTTTACACAATTGACTAATCATGGATTACTCACATCGTTCAAAGTGTTCAGGAAATGCTAATGTTTCATTTAAAGTAATTTTAATGCTTAATGCTGGTTTCACTAGTGCCACCAAATGCTCTTAAAGCTACACTGTGTGATATTTTCCCCCATCTAGCGGTGAAATTGTATATGACTACCCAGTGAATATTAGTTTCTGTTTCTTCCAATTTCGAGGGTGTTTTAACTCCTACGGTGGCCGTATTATTCCAAGATTAACATGGCTTCCAGTTCGACTTCGTCCAATTGCGCCTTTAAAACTATCACCTGTGATCTGTCGCAGCACAGATTTATGTTACAAGGTAAACAATACTTTTTCACCATTGACGTGAGGAAAAGTAACGCAAGTTATACTAGAGGTCGTTCTGGCGTTATGCACAACCATGCTATGGTTAGACGAGCAACTATAAAACTTCGAATTTACACAAATAGGTTGAATTACCTGTCGAGAAGAAAACAGGCAACTTCGGCGCCCGTTTTAAAATCTTTGCTCCTCATGAGCTCTTTCCATCTGGGAAAAGTTACTCCAGTATTGACTTTGGTCTTGCCGATTTGCCTGTTGCGTTGACGTTTTAATTCTCTCTTTCGCCTTGGCGACTCTGCTACATGTCCTCGAAAATAGGCGTGATCCTCCATCAGCAACCTTTCAAATCTGCCGCAGTCGCGCGTAATCTCCCCTCGCATTCGTCTCTGTGTCACTGAGTAAAAAGCGCGAAAGGCGAAGCTTGAATTTACAGGTATGTCCCTCTTTGGCTAATGTAATTTCAATATGGAGGGGCAACATGGCGACCGGTATTCGAACCCCTCACCCGTATGTACTTTCAATGGCAGATTATAAACTTACGATAATACTTTATTACTTGAAAGAAGTAAATATACATTAATGGGCACATATTTTTGAAAGAAGTAAGTTTTTTTGCTAAGAATCAACTAAAAAAATGACACAGTGTAGCTTTAAATGTGTATTTTGCAGCAGCTCAAAGTTTATATCATATTGGTCAGCACATTTCTTTAAAGACCGAAGAAAATAGCAGAAATATTCTCTGAAGAAAGAAGCATTGCTTCATTAGTGGGTGAATATTCCAGCCCAGCAAGAATGTCTCCACTTTTTCTATACAAAATGTGTTTAGTGTGAAAAGGCTTTCAGACTTCCCAGCTCACCTGCACTATAGGCTTTTCCTCGGTCAAATTCATATCAAATGTCAAAATATTAAAGGGGTCCTATTATGCCCTTTTATGAAGTCTTAATTTTGTTTTTGGGGTGTACTAGAATATGCTTTCATGCTTGATTGTTAAAAAAAACATTATTTTTCTCTGTCCCTAGTCTGGTTGAATGCTTCAACCAGTATTTCCTTCAAAAAGATGTGCTGTGATTGGTTAGCTGGCCCAGTGTGTTATGATTGGCAGCGCTTAGCGTGTGAACCAACGAAGCATAACGTTCACTTACCCAGCTTCACAGTTGAAAGAGCCAATAATAAAGCAGTCTTTAGCGAAAGGAGCTTTAAATCAATACTACCTATAGGATCAAAAGGGGCTGAGGACCACAGACAGATCCCACAATCGAGTCAGTGGCTTAAAAACCTTACTCAGATGCCACACACCTCTCATAAACCTGCAGACTAGCAGTTGGTGAACTATAGCGTTTCTGTCTCCACATAGCATGCAGAAATCGCAGCAAAATATGCCTTTAGAAAAGAAAAGGATCTGCCATTATCTAAAAGCTCCTACAGGAAGCATGACACATCCACAAAGGAACAGAGAAAGGGAACAACGCGTCTGTGCACACAGTTGCTCAAACATTCATTTCCATTCATAAGCTCTGAGGGTGTTTGAAAAAATTCAGAATGCTAGAGCAGCTTCAACGCGTAAACCTGTAACGCTTAAGTTTAACCTTTCATGGGCAATCCCCGGAAAGCCACTTTGTCCAGGGCTGGATGAAAAACATCCCTGTGCACTTGAGAGAGGTCATCGCAGCACAACAGTAGAGGCCAAGGCTGGTTGCGCAGTTGTATTATCTCCATCAGCCAGCGATCAGTGTTACTGAGTGTCTATACTATCTTAACTTTCTTAGAGTTGGCAGTTCCAGAGCAAAGGCACACCTTCTCTCAAAATCAGGAAAGTTAAATGTCAAAATAATGAATTGAATGTCTTTTATATTCTTGACCTGAAACAATGTGAATCTTAGTTCTTCAGTGTCATGATGTTTGATTTTCTTAAATTGTGTTTGATGATCAAAACAAACTTTAACTATAGGGCTGCTAGACCTTATTGATGAAATCTATCATGAAAATAATCAACAACCAAGCTAATTATAGATTAATCGTGTATGCTCAATCATGTCAATTTACAGCAGTGAAAAACATTTCTATGGACAAAACGCGTCTGAAAAATAACATGGTTGGTGAGCACAGAAACCATGTTATTTCTATTAATTTTATTGTAAGTTTGTGTTTACGTTGCTCAAATTGCTTTTACGTCGCTTAGCCAGCTACAGAGACACTGGTAACCAGGCAACAGACAAGTGACCAATCCTGAGTGGCGATGTCACTACACACACACTACCATCACGGTTCAGCACGGTCAGCCAAGTGTGCTGAGAGTTCAGGGCTGAGATCGGTTTGTAATTGTGCCGTACCGTACCAAGCTCAAGTAGAAACACAGCTGGAACCTTTTCTGAAGGTGGAAAAAATGCTTTTGTTTCTCAGCACATAAAGATGAACTACTTACCGTGATCTCAGACTGTGTTGATGTGGTTTCTCCACTGCATGGATCTTCAAGTGTCGCTTCAGTTGCGCTTTAACAGAGAAACTCTTTCCGCACTGATCACACGTGTGCAGATTCTCTCCAGTGTGGATCCTCTCATGTCTTTTCAGACTTCTTGACTGACTGAATTTCTTGTCACAGTGTGAACACTTGTAAGGTTTTTCTCCAGTGTGGATCCTCTCATGTGTTTTCAGATGTTCTGACTGACTGAATCTCTTGTCACAGTGTGAACATTTGTAAGGTTTTTCTCCAGTGTGGATGCTCTCATGTATTTTCAGACTGCTTGATCGACTGAATCTCTTGTCACAGTGTGAACATTTGTAAGGTTTTTCTCCAGTGTGGGTCATCTCATGTATTTTCAGACTGCTTGATCGACTGAATCTCTCGTCACAGTGTGAACACTTGTAAGGTTTTTCTCCAGTGTGGATCCTCTCATGTATTTTCAGACTGCTTGATCGACTGAATCTCTTGTCACAGTGTGAACACTTGTAAGGTTTTTCTCCAGTGTGAATTCTCTGGTGCAGTTTCAAACTGTTCGCTGAAGTAAAAGTCTTCTCACACTCAAAGCACACGTACTCTCTCACACCAGTATGTCTTTTCTGATGTCTTTGTAAATATAGCAGCAGTGAAAAACTCTTTCCACACACAGAACATGAATGTGGCTTCTCCTTCGTATGAATTTTCAGGTGTGTCTTCAGGTTTGATGCCCTAAGAAATGTTTTTCCACACTGATCACATGTCAACGGCTTCTCTCCAGTGTGGATCCTCATGTGAATCTTTAGGGATGATGATCGCATGAAACTATTCCCACATTGATGGCATACATGTGGCTTCTCTCCTGTATGAATTCTCATGTGAATCTTAAGAGATTGTTTGCATGTGAAACTGTTTCCACACTGAGTGCAGGAGAAAGATTTCTTGGCTCTTCTTTTCTTTAAAAATGTCTTTTTAGTCTTTGAGAGACTCAAAGGTTTTTCTCCAGGTTTGACATGATGTTCCTCCTTCACTTCACTCAGTTCTTCACTCTCTTCCTTCACTTCACTCAGTTCTTCTCTCTCCTCCTTCACTTCACTCAGTTCTTCTCTCTCCTCCTTCACTTCACTCAGTTCTTCACTCTCCTCCTTCACTTCACTCAACTCTTCACTCTCCTCCTTCACTTCACTCAGTTCTTCACTCTCCTCCTTCACTTCACTCAGTTCTTCACTCTCCTCCTTCACTTCCATCAGGTCTGAAATGAAAGAAAAACTCTCATTTTCAAATTTTCTAAACAATCAAAATAATTCAAAGAGAGAAATATGGAGTGAATAGAGATAAAATGATCCTAGATGTAACAGACAACTGCTATGAAATATTACAATAATTTAAGTATTTTAATAAATTAAAGGTGCTGTATGTAACTTTTCTACTAAAATGAATCCTTTTTTTATTGCCTGTGTGTGAAGGGGTTGTAATCTCACATTAAAATGATCCACTTTGCGGGTTTTGCTATTATCTCTGAAAGCAAGTATTCTTATTTATTTGTGAAGGTGCCGGGTCGGATTTACCGCGAAATCCAGTGACGTGACTGAGACCTGCACGCGCGCTCCCGAGCCTCGTCTAGCCTACTGACTTTGCACTCAACAGCAATGACACTGCAACTTATGACATGGACTTATGACTTATGCAACTTATTACATGTCTGATAACACTAAGAAACGACCTGCTCCCAGCACAACACAGACTCCAACACAAACTCCACATATTTATAAAAAACTAAAAAAAAGTTTTTTCTGCTGAAGCTCGTAAGGCCAGACGTGAATCAAATGAACTTCGGGTGAAAAAACACGGCTCAACATCGGCAGGGCATTTGAATCACGGAGAAACCTTATCTACAAACCTAGAATGTACATTTCCTGAAGAAAATGTGAAGTGGTGCTTGCAGTGGTAAAATTCGGCACTGTTGATAGGGTCCCATACTTATCATGATACGAGCATGGAGCATTAGTTCAACGTCAAGCTGATAAAAGTAGCCTATTATTGTAACGTTGCAGTGGGAGTTTACCTTAGTTTCCAGCATGTTGTGTGATGCTTTCTCCGGTGTGTTGCGTCTCAGTCTGAAGGTACCCACAGTGCTCGCTCATAAATTCGGGCACGCGCTTGTAAAATTATTGGTTGCAATCTGAAACATCACCGCTAGAGGTCGCTGAAAACTACATACAGCACCTTTAAATATACGTCCCTTAAATTTTCCATGGATGAGGTACATTATCTTCCAATTATTTAAAAAAAATATATTGTAGGCACGAATCCCATGTTTCTATAGTGAGAACTATTAAATATGTTTGATCAATAAATGGAAAAAATGAAACTAGACAAATGTCTAGGTTTAAAACTTGTGATTATTAAGTAATCACAAAAACAGAGTTTGCTTTTTCCTAGAAACAAGAGGGTTTGCATATGAAGAACCAATCAAATTGTAGGGAAATTATGTAATGTACATGTCATTTTCCCTATGCTCCTATTCTATAAAAACTGTTGTATTCCTGTTTACTGGTGGGATTCTCTCTGAAATTTGTCTGAGATCCTCCGGCCGTTATTAAAGCTTCTTCTTGGGGAAGATTCTCTGAGAACTGGTCGAGTACTCTCCCGGCCGAGATTAAAGCATTTAAAAGACATTGTCTGAAGTGTGTTGGTTATTATTGCTGCGCAGAAAGTTAGTTAGGGGAACAAGTTAGAGATAGGGGACGTCGACTGTAGTCGAGACCCATAGAAACTAACGTCGACTGTAGACGTTTGGGGGCGTCGATTGTAGACGAGACCCAGGTAGACTTAGGTCAGGTGCGAAATAGGGAATACATCTACCCCAGTATACAAGTTTTGTAAAAATACGCACAAAATTCAGTTCAAAATTCTAGTAACACTGTTCGAAATTGTAAACCATATATAAAATAAATGTAAAATAAAACTGTTAAAATATTTAAACTTAGTTTGACCTGATGTTGACAATCAAAATGAAACCTTTTACTGGCCATTTGTTAAAAAAACCAGAAACTTTTCATAGTTTAACTGTTTATCTAAATGTGATGAAGTGCTTGAATGTTTCTAACATGAATGTTCTTCAGCATCATGAATGAATGAAGAATAAACACCAACCTCTTTGTTCTTCAGGATCTTCAGTGTGTTTCATTCTGCAGGGTTCTGGATCACTCATGTTCTCACTGTCCTCTTTAATAAACTCAGTCTTTGCAGATTTCAGCTCTTCCTGATGCTCGTCTTCACTTGTAGCTGAAGGGAATTTACAGCATTTATTGGAGAATTGCTGTGGGAGGAGCTTAACTGATGATGTGACTGCTGTGGGAGGAGCTTCACTGATGATGTGACTGATGTGGG
Organism: Scardinius erythrophthalmus; assembly: GCF_964197995.2. Taxonomy (NCBI): domain Eukaryota; kingdom Metazoa; phylum Chordata; class Actinopteri; order Cypriniformes; family Leuciscidae; genus Scardinius; species Scardinius erythrophthalmus. Next base: position 12,427,149 of record NC_138221.1, read on the forward strand.
AGGAGCTTCACTGATGATGAATTGTAGTGTGAGGAGTTGATCTGCCAACATCAAAAATATATAAGTTACAGAGTTTGTTTTATGCTTATGGACTACAGAATATAATAATGTAAATTTCCCCAAATATAAATAATGGTAAGAAAAACAGTTGAAAGCATAAACAGTGGTGGCAAACAATTTTCTATTACAGAATAAGAGAAAATCATGTATCAAATGACCGCAAGAGGAGGGCATCCTTCCTTCATTATTGTCGATGGGTTAAGTGCGTGCCGGTGTAATGCATTAGTTAAAAAAAAAAAAAATTTTCTGATAGCTGACCGGCCCATGAAACACCTTGGCCCATTGGATATTTTCTTGATTGACACTGGGCTGTCTACCACCTTTATCCTGTTGTTTGTGGATTTTACAGTGAGGCATATTTCTTTGTGCAGACATGGATATTGTTCTTTATGGTAACATGCCATTTTGTATAGGCTACATTTATAAACACTATGCGGACAGGCTAAGTGATGAAAGGGCTATGATGTTTGTCCATGTATCTACACGGTAAATTAAGAAACGGGAAAGTAAAGTAATAAGTAGTGAAGTTACTTTTCAAATGCAGTAACTAGTAAAGTAATCTCATTACAATTTACAGAAGCAACTAGTAACTATTAACCAATTACTTTTCTTGAGTAACTACCCCAACACTGCAAATACCCTCAGTCTGTTGACACCAATGAAATGAGCTTTAAGTGTCAATTTACAGGAGATCTGAAGACATCAGCATAATAAATGAGGTGAAAACAGGAACTATTGTCATGAAATAAAGAGTGTTTTCAGCAGATCTGTTAATATTGATGAACCTCAGACTATCAACACTCATTCAACAAGCCATTCAGGATCATCAGCAGATCATCTCACTTTATTCTGAGTGTTTGCTGTTAGAAACACATTATTTGAGTCAGGATACATGATAAAAGCCTGTTAAACTGCTCTATTGAAAGACAATACTGTTATTTCTCACAATATAGCCTAACATGGATAAATCATCAATAACAGAACAAAATAATTAAATAAATAACCTATCTTTGTGAACCACTTCAGGCAAATTACTACAATACCATAATATGTGAATTTAAAGGAGTCATAATGTAGAAATTTCACTTTTCCACGAGAATCAATGTATGTTATGATTGCATAATGATTATACACTGGCCGGGAAGCCGATATTTAAAAGTGAAGCGTTTGTTTACCTCAGGATTTGTAAAATAGGCCACGTGCACGCGCACGAAAAAACAAGATTTTGATTTCTTCCCCCTCTTGACGTCAAGACGGGGGAGGATATACCAAATATGGACACCGCAAACCTATGCCGCGGGAAGCCCGCCCCTCTCCCCCTCTCCCCCTCAGATTCAATTTAGTCGACTCGAGAAAGATGGAGAAACCGAGTGTAGCTTACACTTGAGATGCTCTGTGGGTGACTGCCACAAACAACATGCAAATGTGTTTTATCTACCAAAAACGGACGAAACTATCAGGGAACAGTGGAGGAAATTCATTTTTAATGACGCTGTCCCAACAACTCTTTCAAGTGGCGTATCGTTAGGTGTGTGTGCTAAACATTTTACACCGGAATCATTTACAAATTTGGGGCAATATCAGGCGAACTTGGCCTCGAAGCTCCGTTTGGGAAAAGGTGCCATCCCAACCATCAGGGACTTGCCAGAAATTGAAAAGGTAAGACTGTGTTTTTATTGCTCTACTGTGGTTAACAAATAGCAGCTAACAGATAATGCGGCTATTGTATGTAACGTTACCTTCGAGGTAAACACGGGGAATGGACTCTACGAATGCTAGCCACATCTTTCCACTTTGTTTTACACTAGCAGCTACAGTAGTGACGGTACAGGAGTCCATGCTCAGTGGCTAAAACTGTTTAAATGCAAGTATAACATCACGTTGCATGTCTAAAGAAGAAACATATTGAATGTCTAAATAACCACAACGTGAAACAAGGCAAAAACACCACATGATAGTAAAAATCTCAAAACCACTGTAAGCTGATAAAAAAAAAAAACTACATCTCCGTTAATGTAATCTACATTAAATAAAAGGTAAATTTATGTGGGAGAAAATAGCAACACACGTTTTTGCCCGAACTGATGTTAATGTATGTCTCAGTCAAAATGATTGTCTTTACCATTCAGAGACATCTTGATGTAGACGTGCATCCAACAACTCTACATCTTCCCTTTCCAGCTCTGGTTCAGAGTCCGGCTCAAACATGTACGGTTGAATCCCATATGTCGCGGCCGGGTCGGGTTCTGACAACTTGCGCCATGTCAGTTTGTAATGATGCTGAAGTTACCTGCGGTGTCAACCCCCCTCCTTCCTGCAACCAATCAACGCGCCCCTCATTTGCATTATTATAATGACCGTCCACGACAGCCAAAACATCAGATCTCGCGAGACAATAATGCCTTTAGAAATAAGGGTCTGAGGGGCTCTGTGGTGATTTTTTTTCCACTTTTCTTTTTTAGAAGTGCCTGAAAGACTATAATAGAGCATTGGGTACCAAAGTTAAAACAACATTATGACTCCTTTAAAACTAGTTTGAATTTATAATAACTATTAATTGCAATAAAGTAATTCAATCATTAACGTGTTACAGATTTGTATGTACAGAAACTGACAATGATCATAATACTCTTAAAAATAAAAGAAAATGTAACGTGTCCGGTGTCAAACTTCATTAATATTTATCTATATTCCCATGGGTGTATAGATTTGAAATTTCCCTCGTTCGTTACTCATACAGGGGCAATATAAAGTCAATTTTAATAAGTAAATGTAATCTTCCAAAGATAAATGTCGACAAAGAAATAAAGGTAAACATGAAAATGGCAACAGCAACACTTGGGATCGATTCCCATCAATTCCCCTCACAGATCTCAAACTTAACTCTTGACTTGACACTCAGTAACAGTTCTCACACAAACACAGACACATGACTCTAATTTACAGTAGATGCAGAACCGCAAAATGTATTTGTTGGAGGAAAGTGATGTTTGCTGCCTTTATCATTACCGTTTTGAGGCCACCAAGTTTAAACTTTTTTTTCACTCAGGATCTTCATCAGATCCAGTTGGCCCAGGACCATCATCTTCACAACCTAAGCCATCAGCAGAACATGGCAAAAAGAGAAGGCGCAAGACTGAAGCACCCGAGTGGATTGAGCAGTAACCTAAGCCATCAGCAGAACATGGCAAAAAGAGAAGGCGCAAGACTGAAGCACCCGAGTGGATTGAGCAGTACGTCACTGAGCAGAGGAAGCAGATGTCAGATCTCATGGTCCTGCAAAAGGAAGCAGTGGAAGTGGCAAGCGTACATATCGTAATCTTAAAAGAAGTTTCTACTTTGACGAAGAAATAGCAACTTGTGTTTTTCTCCTTTTGCCACATTCTGCTGATGGTTAGGTTCTATTTTGTTTGGTTAATACCATGAAGTACAGTATATATGATAAAGGAAGTACATGCGATCTTGGTCACCTCACCTTTGTGGCTTAAATACATATTAATTAGTTGATTATAAATTGTATTTTCATGAAATAATTAAAGGTCCCATTGCCTGGATTATTTTATTATTTTATAATGTTTCCTGGGGTGCCCTTATAATGTTAGTATGTTTTTTTAGATCAAAGCTTGTTATAATTTAGAAGTAAAAGGCATATTTCCTTGCCTGATTTTAGCCTCTGATTTGAACGCTGTTTGAAGGGGCATTTCTGCTGTGAGACTTCAGTGTAAACGCCCACTGCTGTGATTGGCTGCTGTGAGACTTAAGTGTAAACACCCACTGCTGTGATTGGCTGCTGTGAGACTTAAGTGTAAACACCCACTGCTGTGATTGGCTGCTGTGAGACTTCAGTGTAAACGCCCACTGCTGTGATTGGCTGACATGCTTGCATATGAAATATCTAGTATTACATGTGGGACTCTCTCGAATACTTTTACTATTACAGCTATTATATGTTTTTACTATTAGAGCTGTCGGGATTAACGAATCGTGAGAAGTTTTTTAAGTATTTAGATCTATTCCCTTCACATAAAAGGTTGCAGTGATGAGCATTGAGCAGATCTTATCATTGCAACGCAGTTTCTGCACTCTCACAAAATATTTCACCAATGCAAACATGACATTAGGTAAGTACAGTAAGAGCTTTGTTGTGCAGCGCGTAACAGCGTCATTGATTTCTTTACGAGTTTTGGCAAGTGTCCAGATAAACTCACGCTGTGTGATTGACAGCTTGGGAGATTGGAAAGAGATTGTTCTTTGATCGCTTTCAGTATATTAAAATCACAGTTTAAGTAAGATGTGAAGTTGATCGTTTAGTCACTGGCTTGATTTACTGATGCATAAACAGTATTGAACAACTTTGAGAGAAAGATTATCTGTCTGAACTTGAACAATTACACATCAGACATTCACATAACCCACTGGTTCTTCAGAGGCTCGGATGAAGGAACTAAAAAAATACCTTTGTGTTCATTTGTACATCCAAACGCTGAGCAACTGCCATGTTTCGCTCCTTTGCAAGCCATGATGTCTCTCGAGTTAAAACCATATCGCGCTTGCGCAGCTCATTTTCTCATGGGTGGGCCAAATTCTTTTTGCAGGCAAAGAAGAGAAAGGGGAGGTAACCTTTCCCCTTATGATGACATAAGGGGAAGATTTCTAGATTCGCCCGTCTGAGCTTTCATTTTCTCAAAAATACCCAGGGCTTGATTTACACCCATCGAAATGTCTGGCCACTGGGGGACCATAGGCAGGCTAAGGAAACTCATATTAACCCTTAATCACTCTTTGATAAGATCATCATTTAAGTGATTTTTCTTTAAAAAATCATTTTTCATGAGCAAATCTATGGCCTAGTTATGTAATTGTGCAGTAAATAGGTAAAAAACTTCAAAATTTCCACAAAAACACAGCATAAATGTATAGTTGAGAAGTAAATAAAAAAAATGATATATAGTTTTCCATATAAAAAAATGTATATTTCCTTATGCAATCGCTCTTTAAAAGTTCAAAGACCTTAAGTGTTGTCCTTTTTTAGGAGTGATTAAGGGTTAAGGTTAAAAAATCTCATAAAGTGAACATTTCATGCAATGGGACCTTTAAAAAGTATCAGCCTATTAGCTCAACACAATGATAATGTTATATTAATACAATTAACTCAATAAACTCATGTTTTTTTTCAGTTTTTGGCCAAGTTCATCTAATTTTCTTTTCTGGCCCGGTATCCGGTAAGAGTTGTATGACATCACGGTCATCTCGTGATTTGTGGCTCATAGATGTTTGCAATGATAGATGATAAAAAAAATTGCCAAATACTGTTCACAATGACAATGAAAATGTCTATAAACATCAACATAATCACAGACAAAAAATTAAGAAGGATTACACACCGCTTCTCTGTATTCCAGCTGCTCTCTTTCTGCTGGTTGAGTAAAGCAGTGGTGAGATAAAGACAGAAATCATTTCAGTTTATTTTGTGAATACTGTGTGTTGTTTAAAGTTCAGAGTAACTATTCTGACTTCATAAAGCCTCATGATGTGAATGAAACATCAAACTGACTAGAACAAACTCTTTGAAATGTATATATGATACTGGATATCAAGGGTGAAACTGTTAATAATGTTGACACAGCAATCTCATTCAGTGTCAGTCATGTGTGCATGTGTTTTTTTTTTTTTTTTGTGAATTTTCTGGCACTTTTTCAGTTCATCTTCTTCTGTAGTAAAGGACTTCCAGCAATGGTCTTTCTTCAACAACTAGAAACAACTAGATACGGCTCTGACAAGGATTGCAAACACTGGTCTCCTACCACCGCCTATACATCTTGAGAACAGATTTGAAGTACTAAGGAATGTAAATGAGGAATCCCCAAATGTGATGAATGTGATCGAACACAGACTGAATGGCCCAGTAGCTAACACTGATGCTAACTGGCGCTCAAGGTCGAGCAGACAGCGGCACTCAGCTCAGAGCGCAGCCGAGCCCAGGACTCTGATAGTGGGGGACTCCATAATCAGAAACATTAGCAGCAGGGATACAACTACAGTCTGCCTTCCACAAGCAACAACTTCTGATGTAAACAGGGAACTTCAGAACATTCTGATGAAACATAAGACTGCAAATCGACTCATCATTCATGTGGGGAAGAATGATATTCATAAAGAGCAGTCAGAACTCCTTAAGAAGGATTTCCATGAACTTTTTGAAACACTTAAAAGACTGAAAGTTCAAACATTAATCAGTGGACCTCTCCCAGCAAGAGGAACAAACAGGTTTTCACGGTTACTTGGGCTTAATACGTGGCTGCAAAAAACCTGCAATATAAAAACAGTAAACTTCATTGACAATTTCAATCTTTTCTGGAGTCAACGACAGCTGTTTCATCGGGATGGCCATCACCCAAACAAACTTGGTTCAAGAGTGTTAAAGGACAATATCTACTTCTCCCTCAATCATCCTTCTGCAGTTTGTGCCAATCCACTCAATCTGAACGGCACACACACACCTGGACACAGTACGAATGACCACACCCATACACAAAAGAAATATATTTTCTGGATATGTTTTGGAATATATGCACATATTTGAAATTGGCCCAATAAATATATTTCATACTTATATTTCATATATTTTTGTTATATTTCAGAATATATTTCAATATATTCTGAAATATAACAAAAATATATGAAATATAAGTATGAAATATATTTATTGGGCCAATTTCAAATATTTGCATATATTCCAAAACATATCCAGAAAATATATTTCAAATACAATTCTTTTGTGTATGGGCAGGACTTCACATCAGCAGCAAAATGGACATGATAACATCACTCCGCCACAACAACCTCTGCTCACGGACACAATCTCAGCAGAGCCCTGCCCACAGAGCTCACCACAGACAGACATATCAGAACTGCTTGAAGATTCAGCACCCAAGGACGACTTCCTGGAAAACAGCCAGGGAAGCCAGGACAGCATATTACAGCCTCCGAAGACACCACAGCAACAGCCCCTTTCACCAGACACTTTTCCCCTCTCTCCAGCATCGCCACATCTGTGCTTCTCACAGAAAATGGAAGAACTGGTGTATGCTGGAACCAGACTATCCCACTCTTTTGCTGCAAGCCCCCAGATACCAACCAAAAAAAGACAGGCACCACTACCACCAAAGCCTGCGGGCCCAGCTCGCCCTCCCCCTCCTGTGAGAGCTCTTCGGCCTCTGCCACAACGCCAGGGCCCACACCCTCCTCCGTCTGCTCGAGGTGAACCAAAAACAACTGATACCAGCTCTCAGTGATGTGTGTCGGGTCCCCGCTATGATAACAGTAACTTTCTCAAATGTTTACAGAACAAGCGGGAACCCAGTGTGCCTGTATCTTTCTCTATTGCTGTTCTATTACAAGATAGAAAGTCTAAGGCCTTCAATAGCCGTACAGCAAACCTAACTAATCTGGTGCCTATTACACGTCAAACTAATATTGCTGTGGGGAAAAGTAAGTCTGTTAAGTTAGCACTCTTTAACATCCGCTCACTTAAAAATAAATCACTTCTAGTCAACGACTTAATGACCACAAACAACCTGGATTTTATGCTTCTAAATGAAACCTGGCTAGAAGAAAGCTGCAGTGCAACAATCCTCAATGAAACAGCCCCTCCTAACTTTACTTTTATGAGTGTCTGCAGAGCTGTTAAGAGAGGTGGGGGTCTAGCTGCTCTTTTTAAAGATATCTATCAATGTAAGCAAATATCATTTGGGAATTACTTGTCTTTCGAATATCTGTGTATTGTGTTAAAAGGTGCTCCACGCATTTTACTTATCATTATTTACAGGCCTCCAAAATACTCTCCAGCCTTTGCTGAGGACTTTACAGAACTGTTATCAACAATTACCTCAGAGTTTGACTGTTTTGCCATTGCTGGAGATTTTAACATCCATATAGATAGTGCAGAGAACAATATGGCAAAAGAAATCAAAAGTGTTTTAAAAACTTTTGATCTGACTCAGCATATACATGGACCCACACACAATCGTGGACACACTTTAGATTTACTTATCAGTAAGGGTCTAAAAATTTCATCGATTGTTATTAAGGATGTAGCACTGTCTGATCATTTCTGTATTTTCTTTGATATATTGATCTCTCCTGCCATTGAAGCGAGATCTGTGTCTGTCAAGAAGAGATGCTTAAATGAGAACACTAGTGTACTATTTATGAAGGCTATATCCTTAACACCAAGCATATCTGCCTAGTGTTAATCTGTCTAGATATGCAATAAACATTTTGCAAAAGAAAACCTCAAAAAGGTTAATTATAGATCAAATAAGACAGAAACACACCCGTTCACCAGTCATTTTCCTCAGCTATGGCAAAGACAAGTTTCAAATCAGTGCTTCTCCCGGGAGACAAGAGCTAAATTAATCCCCTAGTTTAGCGCCATCTACTGTTTTTGAAGAGGAAGTTGCTCAACTGTATTTGTGAGAAAATCTGCCTGGACACATTTCTGAGAAAATCGAGCCGAGAGATCTCATAAAAAGCCAAGTGTCACACAATCATAACAGACAGATATGCATTTGTATGCACTAGATGTGGTATTTGTTCAAAGGTTACATGCAATTTGTAGGATGGTTTGTATTTATTTGTGAAGTATTATCTTGGCTCATTTATTTATATTTGTAAAACACAATACATATTTGTCCACTGCATTTTCAATCAAACTGACCTTTGTACTTGCACATTGCTTTCTGTTTGTTTGCGAGTCGAGTTTTCCTTTGTGAAGTAGATCGAGTTTGTTTGCAAAATGCTGGATTTGTTTGTTTAATTATGGCACATAATTTGCTCCATATACTTTCTGCCCTTGGTATGTGTATTGTGCTTTGGTGTTGATGTTTGTTTTGTTCTATTCCTTAACCCAGAATCGAACCGTGAGGTGCCTAGAGATTCCCACCCCTAGGTGAACCCGGTAATAATGTAGACAGACAGCAATCTCATTCAGTGTCAGTCATGTGTGCAGTGAAATATAATTTATTAGCCATTTCAAAGCTCTATTGAGAAAATTAAATCATGGAAAGCGCAATAAGCAAACAATGCTTCATGGCTTTCATAAATAAAATTATTCTTGATTCAAACAGAATCAGCAGAAAATAAAAATGGACAATACAATTTTGATAAAATGAGTAAAGAGTTTAATCAATAATTACATGAAGCAAATACAAACATTAAGTAAAAGTGAATGAGACAGATCTCTCTCTTTACTGACTGAGCCAAAGCACGTCAAGAGAAGAAGAGAAGAAAAGTGTACAATTTCAAAGATACATGGAAATTTATCTTGTATTTGCATTGAAGAGTAGAAGTGGAAGACAAACTAGATGTTCTGATGAAAAACAATGAAGAACGAGTTAAATATTTACATCAGATTCATGTCTCTCTTTAAAGTGTTATGGCCTCTTCCTCTCCAATGTGAATTTTCTGGCACTCTTTCAGTTCATCTTCTGTAGTAAAGGACTTCAGCACTGAAACACACACTTTTCTGCTGTAATATTACGAATGAATCTTCTCCTTTGTGTGAATCTTCAGGTGTTTCTTCAGGACTGACGCCCAATGAAACTGTTTACCGCACTGATCACAGTTAAATGTTCTTTCTTCAGAATGAGAAGCAGAAGTGATTTCAGAGCGAAAGCCTGAGCCGCTTCTTCCCAGTGTGAACACTCATGTGAAGCTTAAGAGATGATTTGTGTCTGAAACTAGTTTTGCAGTGAACACACATGTGTGGCTTTTCTCCAGTGTGGATCCTCTCATGTGATTTCAGACCTGATAAATCATTGAATCTTTTGTCGCAGTGTGAACACTTGTAAGGTTTTTCTCCAGTGTGGATCCTCTCATGTGTTTTCAGATGTTCTGATCGACTGAATCTCTTGTCACAGTGTGAACACTTGTAAGGTTTTTCTCCAGTGTGGATCCTCTCATGTGATTGCAGATTTATTAAATGACTGAATCTCTTGTCACAATGTGAACACTTGTAAGGTTTTTCTCCAGTGTGAATTCTCTGGTGCAGTTTTAAACTGTCCGCTCTAGTAAAAGTCTTCTCACACTCAAAGCACATGTACTCTCTCACACCAGTGTGGATTTTCTGATGTGTATTTAAATGTTGCCGCTGAGAAAAACTCTTTCCACACTCAGAACATGAATGCGGCTTCTCCTTCGTATGAACTGTTTGGTGTGTCTTCAGGTTTGATGCACTAAAAAAAGTTGTGCCACATTGATCACATGTAAACGGCTTCACTCCTGTGTGGATCCTCATGTGAATCTTAAGATGTTGTTTGGTTGTGAAACTGTTTCCACACTGAATACACATATGTGGCTTCTCTCCAGTGTGGATCCTCTTGTGTTCGGTCAGATGTGGTTTTTGTGTGAAACTCTTCCCGCATTGATCACATGTGAACGGCTTCTCTCCAGTGTGAACTCTCAAGTGAATCTCAAGACCTTGTTTGCTTGATAAACTCTTTCCACACTGAGTGCAGGTGAAAGATTTCTTGGCTCCTCTTTTGTTGAAAAGGGCCTTTTTAGTCTTTGAGCGACTCAAAGGTTTTTCTCCAGGTTTGACATGATGTTCCTCCTTCACTTCACTCAGTTCTTCGCTCTCCTCCTTCACTTCACTCAGTTCTGACATTAAAGAAAAAGGGTTTAATTTAATTTTAAGCACATCAATAATTCAAAGAGAGAAATATGAAAGTGAGCCCTGATGTAATGGCAGAAAGTACTAGTAGACAATTGCTATAAAATATTAAGATAAATAATATGGTTTCATTAATTAATTGCATGAATGAGGTATATTGATTTTTCAATTATTATTTTCAAGACATTATAGGCACAAAAGTGAAAAATATTAAATATATTTGATTAATGACACCATTACTTTGTGTACTATTTAATGTAATATTAACATTTATACAATAGTGCCTAGTGGTGCAAATAAAATTATCTCTCAGTATTTGTTAGGATTTTTTAACAAGGTAAAACAATTGTCCCAACGTCTGAATCCAATGGTGTGGTAGAAGGTTTTCTGCATGCTCTGTCTTATCGGTGCACAAAGTAATTTAATTACAATTCTGTCAGCCATTCTGGAAAGTTCACTTACTTGATATTTTGCTGCTTAAAAAATAATAAAAATAATAATCTAAAATATATACACTGTATTTAAACACAATGTTGTAAACTATATTAGAAGATGTCTGACATTTTGCTAAAATAGTAGCAAAATAAGCGAACCAGATATAAAATAAGTGTAAATAAGGGAGATAATTTGACCTGATGTTGACAATCAATATGAAAGTTTCTCCAACCTCCCTCTACTGACCATTTGTTGAAAATCTTTACCATTTCATAGTTTAACTGCATATCTATATGTTATAAAGTGCTTGAATGTTTCTAACATGAATGTTCTTCAGCATCATGAATGAATGAAGAATAAACACCAACCTCTTTGTTCTTCAGGATCTTCAGTGTGTTTCATTCTGCAGGGTTCTGGATCACTCATGTTCTCACTGTCCTCTTTAATAAACTCAGTCTTTGCAGATTTCAGCTCTTCCTGATGCTCTGATGCTCGTCTTCACTTGTAGCTGATGGGAATTTACAGCATTTATTGGAGAATTACAGTGGGAGGAGCTTCACTGATGATGTGACCGCTGTGGGAGGAGCTTCACTGATGATGAATTACAGTGGGAGGAGCTTCACTGATGATGAATTGTAGTGTGAGTTGATCTGCCAAAATCAAAAATATTTAAGTTACTGAGTTTGTTTTATGTTCATGGACTACAGAATATAATAATGTCAATTTTCCCAAATATAAATAATGGTAAGAAAAACAGTTGAAAGCATAAACTGTGGTGGCAAACAATTTTCTATTACTGAATGAGAGACAAACATGTATCAAATGACCACGAGAGGAGGGCATCCTTCCTTCATTATTGTCCTGACTCCCCCAAGGTTATTTTTCTAGGATAAATGAAGATATGTCTCAGTTATAACTTACACATTGTTACATAATTTATCACATGCTAGCTTTGAGTGGAGACCCTCTGTCTCGGTCATACTTACACATTTATTTGCACGCATACAAAAGTCATACACATACATACAATCATAAGGGTTAATAACAGTTCACTGTTATATCCATGTAGCAGAGAATCATGGGACTTCACATGCAATCCCTGTGCATTTTATTACCATCATGTTTTCTAAGTTTCTAGGAATATAAGAAAATGTAAACACATAGAACATATACAATTTCTACCACAACAGAAATAAACATTGGCTACATATCATAACCATCAAATACCCTCAGTCTGCTGACACCAATGAAATGAGCTTTAAGTGTCAATTTACAGGAGATCTGAAGACATCAGCATAATAAATGAGGTGAAAACAGGAACTATTGTCATGAAATAAAGAGTGTTTTCAGCAGATCTGTTAATTGATGAGCCTCAGACTATCAACACTCATTCAACAAGCCATTCAGGATCATCAGCAGATCATCTCACTTTATTCTGAGTGTTTGCTCTTAGAAACACATTATTTGAGTCAGGATACATGATAAAAGCCTGTTAAACTGCTCTATTGAAAGACATTACTGCTATTCCTCACAATATAGTCTATCATGGATAAATCATCAATAATAGAACAAAATAATTAAATAAATAACCTATCTTTGTGAACCTCTACAGGCAAATAACTACAACACTATAATATGTAAATTTAAAACTAGTTTGACTTTATAATAACTATTAATTGTAATAAAGTAATTCAATCATTAACATGTTACAGATTTGTATGTACAGAAACTGACAATGATCATAATACTCTTAAAAATAAAAGAAATGTAAAGTTTCCGGTGTCAAACTTCATTAAAATGTATCTATATTCCCATGGATGTATAGATTTCAAATTTCCCTTCGTTACTCATACAGTAATCTGCCAAAGATAAATGTCGAAAAAGAAATAAAGGTAAACATGAAAATGGCAACAGCAACACTTGGGATCGATTCCCATCAATTCTCCTCAGAGATCTCAAACTTTGACTCTCGACTTGACATTCAGTAACAGTTCTCACACAAACATCGAAACAATCACACAAACGAACACAAAATCGCTCAGGTCTGAATGAACTCAACATATTCTCCTCATGCTCGCTGCTGCTGCACTAAATGTTTATTTCAGAAGGAAGATGCCAGAAAAGACGCACAAGTATCGCTGTGATCAATGAAAACAATACAGAAATGAGTCTGTCGCTTAATCAAACTGTATAAAGTGTGTGTGATGGTTGTGTAAATATGAGAAATACAGTGAACTGCTCTCCTCACCTCAGAAGACTTGACGCTGAAACTCAATGAGGGAAGAGACGGCGCGATCGGCCTCCAAAGCATCACGGGCGCGCACTGTTGAAGATTTTATTATTTAGAAAATAAGTAATTTAGCTATATATTTGTACACTATTATTTCCTTTCTGTGTTTGTCTTTGGGTTTTACTTTGGAAGCCTGAACGGCCAGAATGTTGATGCAACAGAGAATTCTATTTCAGTAATTTCACATGGTACAAAATATTTCACAAAATATCCATAGAATGTATTACCATTTTTGGAAGGGATGTAGGAGAAGCTGCCACTGAGCTGGAGTGCCTTTCTGCAGGACCTGTTCGGCTTTGTTTGTGAAATAAAATCTAATATTTCTGGAATCAAAGATCTCTGAGAAGTGATTTCCCAAAAACATTGAAACCACAACAGCACCCAACTGAAGAAGCCAGGTGACGTAGACACTCTAGTGTGTAATACTGAAATTAATGACTATTTAAAAATTTTTGGGTTATATTGCACTTTGCAGACGGTGCCTTCAGACTCTCTCAACCGCCTGCTCATAGAGATCAATTTATATTATAAAGCTCATTTTTAGGAAATTTAGGTTGTAGCTCATTGTCTATGTTACTGTGATTGTAAACTGTAATTTGTGTTTCATGAGTTATTGATCTGGGAAGTTTGAATATGTAAATTGCCAACTTCACTGAACTCCTTGAACTGGGCAAAAAGTTCAAGGCTGACCAAGGAGGTGCTGGCTTAGGGGAACCATAACCATGAAAATCAGAGGGTGGGATGGGAGAAATGGGAACTTGATTGGAAGCACCATTGGATACAGGAACTGGCCTAACTGGTCTGGACTTCCAACTGGGCTTGACAGACTTGGGGGCAAAGACAGAACTGAATCTGCCTTCGGCTCCTGCACCCCTGAATCTGCCTTCGGCATCTGCACCACAGAATTTGCCTTTGGCTCCTGAAGCACTGACTTATGTTTAAATGTGTGTTATAGATTGTTATATATAGCAAACATACAATTGCTATTTCTGGGTTTCTATTGTTAGATACAAAACAATAGTGGACAGTAAGAAGAAGACTGGGAGTGGTGCCTGCAGCTTGGGTCGTTTTCTCATCAATGGAGGACCTCCTGGCTGATGATCCCAGTGTGGTAGCAACATGTATCCAATATGGATGCTAATGTTTTTATGACATCACTGAGTGATTGAATTAAAACGTACTAATAAGATCCAATAATGTATACGTTTTTATAAAAGCATGAATATAACATTTTCTGATACGCCCACTGTTGCGAATTCGCAACAAACCCCTTCCATTCAGACTGCAGGCGAGATAGCGTGTGTTTTCCCCCAATGCCTGTTTGTGCACATTCGATACATACCTAGGAACCTTTTGCACGCACTGGTTTCTCGTAGGAGCGGTCGGAGTGGGAACTACATCCGGTTCACGGAAGCTAATATTTTGGTTTGCAAAATCCGCATATCAAGGGCGCAAATGTGGAGAAATTGCCCTAAAATGAGTTAAGTTGTGCTAAGATAACAATATGTACCAGCTTATTGATTGCTTCTATAGCTATGTTATTCATATAGACTTCATGTGACGAATATTTTTTACGTACTTTGTAGATTTCTGTTTGTAGCAAATTCGCGACATTCGTCCATAACGGCCATTTGGCTAATGGCTACATATTATAATAATGCTATATTTAGATGGTTTCAGCCAAATTTTTTTTATTTTTTATTTATTTTTTTCACAAAAAATAGCATGTTAGGATATAACACTATAAGAATATATAATGTATGCACTGGAGAAACAAGGAAAGAGTTAAACAGAGTGTAGCATGGAATGTATAAAAACTACTGTCAATGTTAGGGAGTAGGAGAGTGTTTTGTTTCTTGCTGTTGTCAAGATTAATTAATTTGTCAATTAAAGTTTATAAGTTCTAACAACTTTGTGCCATGAATAAAATCTACATACCTGAGATGGGAAAATGTGTTTTATTAATTTTACCATTTTGTAAAAAAAATTACCCTAAATGCCTATTGTCGCTAATTTGCAACATACCTAAATTTATATCTATTCTATATGGTATAGACAAATTAACAATCTCAACTTAATTTAGCATCAGCTTGGAGCCAGAAACACACAAAATCAATTTTTTTATTTAATTGTAAATAGATTCAGGCGTCAAGCACTCAACTCATCTGATGTACTAATTAATGTTAGCTTTATTTGAAGGATGTCTATTTTGTGGCTCAGGTAATTAGAAGCTGGGTTAACTGGATGTTTAAAGTAGATTTGTTGGCACATGACTCTAATTTAAAGTAGATGCAGAACCGTAAAATGTATTTGTCAGAGGAAAGTGATGTTTGCTGCCTTGATCATTACCGTTTTGAGGCCACCAAGTTTAAACTTTCTTTCCACTCAGGATCTTCATCAGATCCATTTGGCCCAGGACCATCATCTTCACAACCTAAGCCATCAGCAGAACATGGCAAAAAGAGAAGGCGCAAGTCTGAAGCACCCGAGTGGATTGAGCAGTACGTCACTGAGCAGAGGAGGCAGTCGTTAGATCTCATGGTCCAGCAAAAGCAAGCAGTGGAAGTGGCAAGCGAACATAGCGTAATCTTAAAATAATCTATTTCTGCTTTGACGAAGAAATAGCAACTTGTGTTTTCTCCTTTTGCCACATTCTGCTGATGGTTAGGTTCTATTTTGTTTGTTTAATACCATAAAGTACAGTATATATGATAAAGGAAATACATGCGATCTAGGTTACCCTCACCTTTGTGGCTTAAATACATATTAACTATAAACATATACATACACAACTATACATATGAACTTTATTTTCATGAAATAATTAAAGGTCACATTGCATGGATTATTTTATTATTTTAGAATGTTTCCTGGGGTGCCCTTATAATGTTAGTATGTTTTTTAGATCAAAACTTGTTATAATTTGATAAGCCTAATTTTAGCCTCTGATTTGAACGCTGTTTGAAGGGGCGTGTCTGTGTGAGACTTCAGTGTAAACGCCCACTGCTGTGATTGGCTGCTGTGAGACTTCAGTGTAAACGCCCACTGCTGTGATTGGCTGACATGCTTGCATTTGAAATATCTAGCATTACATGTGGAACTCTATCAAATACTTTTACTATTACAGCTATTATACGTTTTTACTATTACAGCTATCGGCATTAACGAATCGTGAGAAGTTTTTTAAGTATTTAGATCTATTCCCTTCACATAAAAGGGTGCAGTGATGAGCATTGAGCAGATGACAGCCTGTTGATCACGTGAATGAAGATCTTATCATTGCAACGCAGTTTCTGCACTCTCACTAATGATTTCACCAATGCAAACATGAGGTAAGTACAGTAAGAGCTTCGGTGTGCAGTGTAAAAGCGTCATTGATTTCATAATGAGTTTTGGCAAGTGTCCAGATAAACTTGCGCTGTGTGATTGACAGCTCGGGAGATTGGAAAGGGATTGTTCTTTGGTCGCTTTCTGTATATTTATTAAATCACAGTTTAAGTAAGATGTGAAGTTGATCGTTTAGTCACTGGCTTGATTTACTGATGCATAAACAGTATTGAACCACTTTGAGAGAAAGATTATCTGTCTGAACTTGAACAATTACACATCAGACATTCACATAACCCACTGGATCTTCAGAGGCTCGGATGAAGGAACTAAAAAAATACCTTTGTGTTCATTTTTACGTCCAAACACTGAGCAACTGCCATGCTTCGCTCGTTTGCAAGCCATGATGTCTCTCAGGGAAAAACCATATCGCGCTCGCGCAGCTCATTTTCTCAAGGGCAGGCCAAATTCTTTTTGCAGGCAAAGAAGAGAAAGGGGAGGTGACCTTTCCCCTTATGATGACATAAGGGGAAGATTTCTAGATTCGCCCGTCTGAGCTTTCATTTTCTCAAAAATACCCAGGGCTTGGTTTACACCCATCGAAATGTCTGGCCACTGGGGGACCATAGGCAGGCTAGGGAAACTCATATTAAGGTTAAAAACCTCATAAAGTGAAATTTTCATGCAATGGGACCTTTAAAAAGTAGAACCAGCCTATTAGCTCAACATAATGATAGTGTTATATTAATACAATTAACTCAAACTCATGTTTGTTTTCAGTTTCCGGCCAAGTTCATCTAATTTTCTTTTCTGGCCCGGTATCCGGTAAGAGTTGTATGACATCACGGTCATCTCATGATTTGTGGCTCATAGATGTTTGCAATGATAGATGATAAAAAAATTCGCCAAATACTGTTCACAATGACAATGAAAATGTCTATAAACATCAACATAATCACAGACAAAAAATTAAGAAGGATTACACACCGCTTCTCTGTATTCCAGCTGCTCTCTTTCTGCTGGTTGAGTAAAGCAGTGGTGAGATAGAGACATAAATCATTTCAGTTTATTTTGTGAATACTGTGTGTTGTTTAAAGTTCAGAGTAACTATTCTGACTTCATGAAGCCTCATGATGTGAATGAAACATCAAACTGACTAGAACAAACTCTTTGAAATGTATATATGATACTGGATATCAAGGGTGAAACTGATAATAATGTTGACACAGCAATCTCATTCAGTGTCAGTCATGTGTGCATGTGTTTTTTTTTTTTTTTTTTTGTGAATTTTCTGGCACTCTTTCAGTTCATCTTCTTCTGCAGTAAAGGACTTCCAGCAATGGTCTTTCTTCAGAATGAGAAGCAGAAGTGATTTCAGAGCGAAAGCCTGAGCTGCTTCTTCCCAGTGTGAACTCTCATGTGAATCTTCAGACTTGATTTACAGACAGCATTTTTAGCTTCTGTTTTTCCTTTCTCATTCAGGTCCATCGGACCTAAAAGAAACATTAAATCAAGTGATATTTCAAATGAGAGACAAACGTGAAATGAAAAGTCAAGCCTAATGTCAAGATCACTAATGAGTTCAATATTCATTTTCATCCCATTAAATCTGGTCAACAACTGCTGTGCACGATTATGATCTATTTTAATGTCATGAAGATGATTTGTGTTCTAAATCACTAGTTTGGTCATGAAACTCTATTTTCACAACACAAGCTAATTGGCCTCTAGGCAAAAATGTGAGAATTTGTTGACAGACCATCTTTTCATACCGAACTTTACACAAATGTGTGTTGGACTGAAGGAAAAGCAAATTCACGCCTGTTCAACAGAGGGTGATACATGCAAACGTTCAGCCATCGTAAAAATGTCTGCCAAAGCAATAAATGCAAATGTCTTGACACAATTGACTAATCATGGATTACTCGAGTAGTTCAAAGTGTTCATGAAATGCTAATGTTTCATTTAAAGTAATTGTAATGCTTAATGCTGCTTTCACTAATGCCACCAAATGGTCTTAAATGTGTATTTTGCAGCAGCTCAAAGTTTATATCTTATTGGTCAGCACATTTCTTTAAAGACTAAAGAAAATAAAAGAAATTTTCTCTTAAGAATAAAAGCATTGCTTAATTAGTGGGTGAATATTTCAGCCCAGCATGAATGTCTCCACTGTTTCTATTCATATGGCACTTTTCCACTACACAGTACCAGCTCGCCTCGCCTCAACTCGGCTTTGTTTGGTTTTCCACTGTGTAAAAGTTGTACCTGTACCTGCTTTCAGGTACTTTTTTTCGTACCACCTCCGGCGAGGTTCTGAGCGAGCTGAGGCGATACTAAAATGTGACGTGAAAACACCTGTTGACAGGCTAGATCAGACTTAATTTAGCTTACTTTAGGCACAAACACTGGATTGGTTTTGAGAACTGAATACAGGAGTTATGAACCAACTAAGCATGAAGTTCACTTACCCGCCTCACAGTTGAAAGAGCCAATATTAATGCAGTCTTTAGCGAAAGGAGCTTTAAATCAATTCTACCTATAGGATCAAAAGGGGCTGAGGACCACAGACAGATCCCACAATCTGGTTTAAACATAAAAGGCTAAAAGTTTTTTGAAATTTTCAGTGCATGTCTGTGTGAGGTAAAAGGACACAAGCTGTTGAAGCTCCGCCCTCTGTGCCAGGAGCAGCAGCTCATTTGCATTTAAAGGGACAGGCACAAAAACTGTGTGTTTTTGCTCACCCTCAAAAATCGACTATTTGAACATGCTATATAAAAATATCTGTGGGGTATTTTGAGCTAAAACCTCTAGGGACATCAGAGACTTATTTTACATCTTGTGAAAAGGGCATTATACCACCCCTTTATTTAATTTGTATCTTTGTTGTTTTGCATTTATTTGTACTTTTGCTTGTAATTTGATTTTGTTCTTATTTTAATACTGACTGTTTACTTGTCTTTTAAAATGTTGGCTATTACATTTATATAAGTTAAGCTAGTAGTTTTAGCTGAGGTATCACATTGGAATAGAAAATTATGTCATAACTGCCTGTTATTCTGTCATGGCTGGTAAAAGATTATTTGGCATGTTCATTTTTTAACCTGTTAAGCTGCAACCCCACTTTTGAAAAATCCCCAGAAATGACATACCCAAACTGAAACAGATACAGTTCATGAACCCTTTGCATTAAAAGCACAAGTATGATCTCATTTGAAAGCTGACACCTGGCAGTTTATTGTAAATGTAGAATTAATTATTGTCATAATGACAAAAATTGTTATAAATAGCTTCAAAGTTTTGTAAAATTATTAGAAATTAATTTTTATGAAACATCCTCATGAAAATAAAATTGAAGTTGGCACTGGAGCAATCTAGAAATGCACTACAGCTAAAGCCATATGTCTAAACATTCTATGTTTAAAATCTGAAGATAATAAGTCCAAAACTCTGTATTTGGTTAAATGTTTTTCAAGACCATGTCAAATGACTTTATTTTGATTTGACGCTAAAATGCTACTGATGTTTATTGTCATCTTCTAACCATCTATCCAGTATATTGTCTCTATTGTTTTGTGGTGCAGACGATCCCCATTCAGTCTCAGTCTCCCCCTGCACACATTCACACTTCTCCAGCCTGGTTATGGCTCGAAATATGCATTTCTTTTGTCTGCATTATAGCTACTAACGACTGGCTATTCACAGGCTATTCATAGGGTTTCAGTCCCTAATTTCTTTTCTCAAAGTTTACCACACATTTTAAACTGTATCAAATGCATTTCTTGAATAAAGACACATTTCAGGTAGCATTCAAAAAATAATAAAAGTATAACTTCTAGGTAGCAGGTGCACCTAGGGCTAGCTAGCATGTTAGCTTAGCACACCATCAATACACGACAATTTATGAGATTAAAACCATGTTTGTGCTCTAAACTTACTTTTTAACGCACGTTGAGTATTTTAAATAATCTTCTGTGATCTAATTTGGCTTCAGATAAAAAAATCAGACAGAAAATATACTATTGGATAGTGTTCTGCACAATGATAGTCTATATAGATTAGCATTACATTATAAATATAATCTATTATTATGAAAATACCTGGCATGGCTTGAAAAACACAGGTAACTCAAATATCAGTGCAATCATGTTTATTGTCTTCAAAACATCTGTATCTGCATGTTACAGCGCGATCTCTTGTTAGCTTTGTGTGTATCAGTGATGTCCTGGAATGTCACATGGTCATGGCTCTTCTTCTTGTTCCATATATGGACTATTATTGTGCATGTAGCGCCCTCAGGCTATTGGTATGAATTAAAAAACACAGTATCGGAATACCAAATGCTCATAAAGATTACATCGACGCATTTGGGTATAAATTCAATAAATATTATTCCTGTCTATAGAAATATGATGTAAATCTATGAGAATCTATCAATATTTCTCCAAATCTGCACAGTTTTGAGGTAAAGCCCTGAGGGACGTTGTTTTGTGTATCGCTGTCATGACGACAGCACAGAGTTTTTTTATGAATGAAAGCGGCTGACGCGCATAATTCATATTAAAGGTATCGACTCATTTTTTCATTTCATAACTCCTGACACAAATTAAGACATAACTGTCACTATGAGTTTCTCAGAATACAATAGTGGTCAAATACTGAAACTTGAGTATTATATCTTTTTAATTATGTATAGTTTGTCAAGGTATAACATTAAATCTGATAGTAATTTTGAATTAAATAAATAAATAACGCTTCAGTGCGCGGGCGCACTGGCAACGGTTAACAGGTTAAGTCACCGGCCATTGACAGGTGTGACAAAAAGTTAGTTTTGGGCCCTGCTTGCACCTCATAATGAGATACTTATAATAATGAAAATCTTTCCAAGCAGATACCAATCAAAACAACAAAATGTCCTAACGCTCACCATGGCTGTAAGGAAACTACTTTGTTGCTCAGTACATAAAGATGAACTACTTACTGTGATATCTCAGACTGTTTAAGTGGTTTCTCCACTGTATGGATCTTCATGTGTAGCTTCAGGTGACTTTTAAAAGAGAAACTCGTCCCGCACTGATCACACGTGTGCGACTTCTCTCTGCTGTGGGTCCTTTCATGTTTCTTCAGAGTTGATGACTGATTGAATCTCTTGTCACAGAGTGAACACTTGTAAGGTTTTTCTCCAGTGTGGATCTTAATGTGTTGCTCCAGGTTGCGTTTAATAGCGAAACTCATCCCGCACTGATCACATGTGTGCGGCTTCTCTCCAGTGTGGATTCTCTCATGTGTTTTCAGATGTGTTGGCTGACTGAATCTCTTGCCGCAGTGTGAACACTTGTAAGGTTTCTCTCCAGTGTGGATCCTCTCATGTGTTTTCAGAGTTGTTGACACACTGAATCTCTTGTCACAGTGTGAACACTCATAAGGTTTTTCTCCAGTGTGGATCCTCATGTGTAGCTTTAGTTGAGCTTTAACAGAGAAACTCTTTCCACACTGATCACACGTGTGCGGCTTCTCTCCGCTGTGGATCATCTCATGTTTTTTTAGAGTTGATGGTTGACTGAATCTCTTTTCACAGTGTGAACACTTGTAAGGTTTTTCTCCAGTGTGAATTCTCTGGTGCAGTTTTAAAAAGGCCACTGAAATAAAAGACTTCCCACACTCAAAGCACACATGATCTCTTACACCAGTGTGAATTTTCTCATGTCTATGTAAATATGGCAGCAGTGAAAAACTCTTCCCACACACAGAACATGAATGTGGCTTCTCCTTCGTATGAACCGTCAGGTGTGTCTTCAGGGCTAATGCCCACATAAACGTTTTCCCACACTGATTACATGTGTACGGCTTCTCTCCGGTGTGGATATTCCTGTGCCCTTTAAGTTGTACCAATTGTGTGAAACTCTTCCCGCAGTGATCACATGTGAACGGTCTTTCTCCAGTGTGGATCCTCATGTGAACTTTAAGATTTTCTCTGTGTGTGAAACTCTTCCCACACTGAGTGCATGTGAACGGTTTCTCTCCAGTATGAACTCTCATGTGAACCTCTAGTTGTTGTTTGCTTGAGAATCTCTTTTCACAGCAATTACAAGTGAACAGCTTCTCTCCAGTGTGTCTCCTCATGTGAACAATAAGACTTTCTCTGTATGGAAACCTCTTCCCACACTGATCACATGTGAACGGCTTCTCTCCAGTGTGAACTCTCATGTGTTTCTTAAGTAGAGAAGATCGCAAGAAACTCTTCCCACATTGATCGCATGCATGTGGCTTCTCTCCAGTGTGAACACTCATGTGAAGCTCAAGACTTTGTTTGTATGCAAAGCTCTTCCCGCACTGATCACATGAGAACGGCTTCTCTCCGGTGTGGATTCTCATGTGAATCTCAAGACTTTGTTTATTTACGAAACTCTTTCCACAATGAGTGCAGGTGAAAGATTTATTGTCTCTTTTCTTTAAAGATGTCATTTTAGTCTTTGAGCGACTCAAAGGTTTTTTCCCAGGTTTAACATGTTCCTCCTCCACTTCACTCAGTTCTTCATTTTCCTCCTTCACTTCCATTAGTTCTGAAATGAAAGGGATTAAAAAAAAAGTCATTTTTGGTAAATCTTCCAGTTATTGAACATTATTGTCAGAGTTCTGTCACTTCTGTTTGGGTTACATCTTGGGTTGGTGACAGAGCTCTTGCATTCCCGGTCTGTCATGCATTGGGTATAGTCTGGTTTGTTGTGAGCACATGGCTTGTCATGTATTTCCTTGTGCCATGTGCTCTCCAGTCTATTGTCTAAACCCTCCCATCTTGTTACCTGATTATTGATTAATTTGCCCCACCTGCCTTTCTCGTTACCCTCTTTTGTTTGCTTCCTATTTAGTCTCCCTGTGTTTACAGTCCTGTGCTGGATCGTTGTCTAAGTTCCCTTGTGCTTCCTGTTCCTGCCGATGTCTGTCCTGTTTTCCCCCACGGGGAGTTTTTGTTTGTAGTGTTGTTTTATTTCTTTTGTTAATAAATACCCATTTGTTTTCTGCACTTGAGTCCTCGCTCCTTTCAACCCAGTCCGTGACAATTATAGGCACATATCCAATATTTCTGTAGTGAGAACTACAATTTTAATTGAACAACAACACAATTACCTAATGTAATATTAACATTAAATAATAGAGAATACTGCCATAATTATGGCACCAGTCACCTCTGCTACTGAGGATAAGTTTATCCGAGTCACCAGCCTCAGAAATCGCAAGTTAACAGCAGCTCAGATTAGAGACCAGATGAATGCCACGCAGAGTTCTAGCAGCAGACACATCTCTAGAACAACTGTTAAGAGGAGACTGCGCGAATCAGGCCTTCATGGTCAAATAGCTGCTAGGAAACCACTGGTAAGGAGAGGCAACAAGCAGATGAGATTTGTTTGGGTCAAGAAACACAAGGAATGGACATTAGACCAGTGGAAATCTGTGCTTTGGTCTGATGAGTCCAAATTTGAGATCTTTGGTTCCAACCGCCAAGTCTTTGTGCAACACAGAAAAGGTGAATGGATGGATTCTACATGCCTGGTTCCCACCGTGAAGCATGGAGGAGGAGGTGTGATGGTGTGGGGGTACTTTGCTGGTGACACTGTTGGGGATTTATTCAAAATTGAAGGCATACTGAACCAGCATGGCTACCATAGCATCCTGCAGCGACATGCCATCCCATCCGGATTGAGTTTAGTTGGACCATCATTTATTTTATAACAGGACAATGACCCCAAACACACCTCCAGGCTATGTAAAGGCTATTTGACCAAGAAGGAGAGTGATGGAGTGCTGCGCCAGATGACCTGGCCTCCACAGTCACCGGACCTGAACCCAATCGAAATGGTTTGGGGTGAGCTGGACCGCAGAGTGAAGGCAAAAGGGTCAACAAGTGCTAAGCATCTCTGGGAACTCCTTTAAGACAGGTGACTACCTCTTAAAGCTCATCAAGAGAATGCCAAGAGTGTGCAAAGCAGTAATCAGAGCAAAGGGTGGCTACTTTGAAGAAACTAGAATATAAGACATGTTTTCAGTTGTTTAAGTACATAATTCCACATGTGTTCATTCATAGTTTTGATGCCTTCAGTGAGAATCTACAATGTAAATAGTCATGAAAATAAAGGAAACGCATTGAATGAGAAGGTGTGTCCAAACTTTTGGCCTGTAGGGGTGGAACGGTACATGTATTCGTATTGAACTGAAATGGTACGGGCGTCACGGTTCAGTGCATGAATTTACACGGAGAATACACGTTATGAAAATAAAAAAAAACTTGTGTGCAAATTAATGAATGTAATGCGGAACTACTGTTAGATACGCAGGTTCTTTAGGGACAGCTAATCTTTAGCCCCGCCCCCACTCTG
The DNA here is from genome assembly GCF_964197995.2 of Scardinius erythrophthalmus. Lineage (NCBI taxonomy): Eukaryota > Metazoa > Chordata > Actinopteri > Cypriniformes > Leuciscidae > Scardinius > Scardinius erythrophthalmus. Next base: position 12,452,305 of record NC_138221.1, read on the forward strand.
ATTGGCGCCTATGCAGCCGAGCTCCGCCTATGTTGCACTATGCAGTTTTTTGTCAGGTCGACGGTCCAGTGAGTGAGTCAGAGATAGCAGCGAATATGGCGAGTGGTGGCGACCCACAAGAGTTAGAGGATCTGCCGCCCTCTTTAAGATCACAAGTTTGGGAAAACTTCGGTTTCCCAGTCAGTTACAGTAGTACAGGCGAGTGGTGGATAAGACGAGGACTGTGTGTCGGCGTTGTTCAGCAGTTGTTGGGTATGTGAGTGGAAATACATCTAACATGCTAATGCATATCCGACGCCATCACCCAGATGTGCAAATCACTAGAACGAGACAAAAAAAAAAAAACTTCTCCTCCCTACAGTGCTTAACCAGCCTTTAGATACAAATAGGGCCAAAAAAAAAAAAAAAAAAAAATTCACTGAAGCAATCGGAATTTACATGTCATCTTCAATGCGCCATATTCATTCATAGAGGAACCTGGCTTCAAGTATTTGCTGTACATACTCGAACCTCGTTACAACATGCCATCCCGTACATGAGGCAAAAGCCATTTAACGGTGACAGCTCATTTTATTGACTCTGAGTGGGAAATGAAAGCATCAGTTCTACGGCCCCTGTATGAGCAGCACACAACCACTCACCTAGCTGAGAAGCTAATGGAGGTCGTGGCAGAGTGGAAACTAGAGAGGCCTGGAACAACTATTTCAGTGACCACAGACAATGCAAAAAACATTGTTAATGCCATCAGAGAAGCAGGGCTGGGTCTGCATGTAGCATGATTTGCCCATACCTTAAATTTAGCTGCACAAAAAGCACTGGCAGTCAACCAGGTATCTAGATTATTAGGAAAAAAATACTTTTTTTCATCGTAGCACGACGGCTGCGTATGTTTTGGAGCGTAAACAGGTGGTCCTCGACTTGCCAAAACACTGCCTCGTACATGATGTTTCGACACGCTGGAACTCCAGCTACGAAATGGTCGAGCGCTATCTGGAACAGCAAGTTGCCATTTACTGTGCATTAACAGACAAGTCAGTAAAGAACAAGCAGGACGCCTCACATCTGTCAGACCAGGAGGTGAGCTTCGCAGAGAGTGTGGTTAAGATTATGAAACCTTTGAAGACCATCACTACAATTTTGAGCACAGAAACAACACCGTCGGTTTCAATGATCCTACCACTCGTCAGGGAAATGAAAAATGCCATCAGAGAGAACATGCAAATCCGATACATTGACCCAGATCTCCAGGATTTCTTCAATAAATGCACTGCATTGGACCCCAGGTTCAAATCGCTCCCTCAGTTGGATCCTGCCCGTCAGACCAGAACGTCTTTGAAGATCTCATCACAGAAGTTGTGAGCAGAACAGAGCAGGTATGTATTTAATGCATCTTCCCTGACAATTTGTAAGTCTCTTTTAAAAACGTATTTGTTTTCTTTGGCGTATTGATTTTTTTTTAACAAACTTTTTTTTTTAAATGTGTATATTATATTATATTTGTGTGTATTAAAGTGTGTATATTTAGGATCTGCATTTAGTTGTGTTGTACAGCACTTTGGTCAGTCTTGTGGCTGTTTTAGAATGTGCTTTATAAATTAATTAAACTTGAAACTTGAATGCTAAGGTTGTTTTTTATTTGATTGATTTTTCCTCACTTCTGTCATGTCTTAACCAAATATATTGTTGTTACAGTGTTCACTGATAAAAGCCAATCATTGTCTTTGTTGTATAACACTGCAGACTGAGACCACAGAGACAACACAGGACAAAGAAGTCCTTCCTTCCAAAGAAGTCAGCCATGGCAGAAGTCTTTGGCTCCCTCTTTGCAACTGGTCAGATGAACCATCCTGATTTGAAGCAGAAGGGGAAGGAGGAGGTAAATGCCTACATAGCCAAGGAAAGCACTTCTTTTGGAAGCCAACCCGCTTGGCTGGTGGAAGTCCATTCAAACAATATTTCCAAATCTAGCCAAGTTTGCCAAATGCTACCTGGCAGTACCTGCCACCTTCGTCCCAAGTGAGAGGTTTTTTTTTTTTTTTTGCCCACCTCCTCTTCGGAGGACAACTTTATTTTATTTATTTTTTGTTTTGTTTTTTTCGTACCGGCAATATATATTTTTTGTAAGTACATACACAATATGTTACATTCGAATTACATTTATAGTCAGTGTATTGAACTGTTGTCCTACCATAACCTTTCACCATGTTTTAGTAAGATCCTGGATCCTTATAAGGGCATGGGGGATTAAAGCACCACATACAGAGTAAAACACATAACACTTCTTTTTCTTCTTTTCCCTCGATGCTGATCTCATTGTTCTTCTTTTACCTTGTCCTTCAGTGGTCCTGATGCAGAGTGAATCCAGCGAACAGAATGAGTCTGAGTTTTGAAGTGGTATTTTAGTGGGTTGCTCCAAAGGTTCGGGACCAAGACTGGAAAGAGACCTGTAACTTGACTGCTCTGGCTTAGGAAAGACCTGGAATCGAGACTGCCGGGACACAGACTGGTAACGGGCTTGTGCTGACTGCAGGCCACTGGGCTGGTCCACAGACTGGTAACGGGATTGTGCGGACTGCAGACTGCTGGGCCAGAACACAGACTGGTAACTGGATTGTGCTGACTGCAGACTGCTGGGCTAGTCCACAGACTGGTAACGGGCTTGTGTTGACTGCAGACTGATGGGCCGGGACACAGACTGGTAACGGGCTTGTGCTGACTGCAGGCCACTGGGCTGGTCCACAGACTGGTAACGGGATTGTGCTGACTGCAGACTACTGGGCTGGGACACAGACTGAGAGCTGGTTTATGCTGACTGCAGGCCACTGGGCTGGTCCATAGACTGGTAACGGGCTTGTGCTGACTGCAGGCCACTGATCTGGTCCACAGACTGGTAGCGGACTTATGCTGCCTGCAGACTGCTGGGCCGGAACACAGACTGGTAACTGGATTGTGCTGACTGCAGACTGCTGGGCTGGTCCACAGACTGGTAACGGGCTTATGCTGCCTGCAGACTGCTGGGCCGGAACATAGACTGGTAACTGGACTGTGCTGACTGCAGACAGCCGGGCTGGTCCACAGACTGGTAACGGGCTTGTGCTGACTACAAGCCACTGAACTGGTCCACAGACTGATAACGGGCTTGTGTTGACTGCAGACTGATGGGCCGGGACACAGGCTGGTAACGGGATTGTGCTGACTGCAGAATGCTGGGCTAGTCCACAGACTGGTAACGGGCTTGTGCTGACTGCAAACTACTAGGCTGGGACACAGACTGGTAACTGGATTGTGCTGACTGCAGACTGCTGGGCTGGGACACAGACTGGTAACGGGCTTGTGCTGACTGCAGACTGCTGGGCTGGTCCACAGACTGGTAACGGGCTTGTGCTGACTACAGGCCACTGAACTGGTCCACAAACTGATAACGGGCTTATGTTGACTGCAGACTGATGGGCCGGGACACAGGCTGGTAACGGGATTGTGCTGACTGCAGAATGCTGGGCTAGTCCACAGACTGGTAACGGGCTTGTGCTGACTGCAGACTGCTGGGCAGGGACACAGACTGGTAACAGGCTTGTGCTGCCTGCAGACTACTGGGCTGGGACACAGACTGGTAACGGAATTGTGCTGACTGCAGGCTGCTGATCTGGGACACAGACTGAGAGCTAGTTTGCGCTAACTGCAGGCCAGTGGGCTGGTCCACAGACTGGTAACAGGCTTATGCTAAATGCAGGCCACTGGGATGGTCCACAGACTGTGAGCTGGCTTGGGCGGGTTGTTGGATGCCAGATTGATCCACAGACTGTGAGCTGGCTTGAGCTGGTTGTTGGATACCAGACTGGTCCACAGACTGGTAACGGGCTTGTGCTGACTGCAGACTGCTGGGCTGGGACACAAACTGAGAGCTGGTTTGCGCTGACTGCAGGCCAGTGGGCTGGTCCACAGACTGGTAGCTGGCTTATGCTAATTGCAGACTGCTTAGCCAGGACACAGACTGGTAACGGGCTTGTGCTGGCAGCAGACCACTGGACTGGTCCACAGACTGTGAGCTGGCTTGGGCTGGTTGTTGGATGCCAGACTGGTCCACAGATTGTGAGCTGGCTTGGGCTGGTTGTTGGATGCCAGACTGGTCCACAGATTGTGAACTGACTTGGGCTGGTTGTTGGATGCCAGACTGGTCCACAGATTGTGAGCTGGCTTGGGCTGGTTATTGGATGCCAGACTGGTCCACAGACTGTGAGCTGACTTGGGCTGGTTGTTGGATGCCAGACTGGTCCACAGATTGTGAGCTGGCTTGGGCTGGTTGTTGGATGCCAGACTGGTCCACAGATTGTGAGCTGACTTGGGGTAGTTGTTGGATGCCAGACTGGTCCACAGACTGTGAGCTGACTTGGGCTGGTTGTTGGATGCCAGACTGGTCCACAGATTGTGAGCTGTCTTGGGCTGGTTGTTGGATGCCAGACTGGTCCACAGATTGTGAGCTTACTTGAGCTGGTTGTTGGATGCCAGACTGGTCCACAGACTGTGAGCTGGCTTGGGCTGACAGCAGCCTACCTGACAGTTCAACAAACTGTGAGCTGACTTGGGCTGGTTGTTGGATGCCAGACTGGTCCACAGATTGTGAGCTGGCTTGGGCTGGTTGTTGGATGCCAGACTGGTCCACAGACTGTGAGCTGGCTTGGGCTGGTTGTTGGATGCCAGACTGGTCCACAGACTGTGAGTTGGCTTGGGTGAGTTGTTGGATGCCAGACTGTGAGCTGGCTTGGGCTGGTTGTTGGATGCCAGACTTATCCACAAACTGTGAGCTGGCTTGGGTGGGTTGTTGGATGCCAGACTGTGAGCTGGCTTAGGCTGGTTGTTGGATGCCAGACTTGTCCACAGACTGTGAACTGGCTTGGGTGGGTTGTTGGATGCCAGACTGGTCCACAGACTGTGAGCTGGCTTGGGTGGGTTGTTGGATGCCAGACTGGTCCACAGACTGGTAACGGGATTGTGCTGACTGCAAGACACTGATCTGGGACACAGACTGAGAACTGGTTTGCGCTGACTGCGGGCCAGTGAGCTGGTCTACAGACTGGTAAAGGGCTTGTGCTGACTGCAGACTGTTGAGTCGGAACACAGACTGGTAACGGGATTTTGCTGACTGCAGGCCGCTGATCTGGAACACAGACTGAGAGCTGGTTTGTGCTGACTACAGATCACTGGGCTGGTCCACAGACTGGTAACGGGCTTGTGCTGACTGCAGACTGCTGAGCTGGGACACAGACTGGTAACGGGATTAGGCTGACTGCAGGCCGCTGAGCTGGGACACAGACTGGTAACGGGATTGTGCTGACTGCAGGCCGCTGATCTGGGACACAGACTGAGAGCTGGTTTGTGCTGACTGCAGGCCACTGGACTGGTCCACAAACTGGTAACGGGCTTGTGCTGACTGCAGACTGCTGGGCTGGGACACAGACTGGTAACGAGATTAGGCTGACTGCATGCCGCTGAGCTGGGACACAGACTGGTAACGGGATTGTGCTGACTGCAGGCCGCTGATCTGGGACACAGACTGAGAGCTGGTTTGTGCTGACTGCAGGCCACTGGACTGGTCCACAAACTGGTAACGGGCTTGTGCTGACTGCAGACTGCTGGGCTGGGACACAGACTGGTAACGAGATTAGGCTGACTGCATGCCGCTGAGCTGGGACACAGACTGGTAACGGGATTGTACTGACTGCAGGCCGCTGAGCTGGGACACAGACTGAGAGCTGGTTTGTGCTGACTGCAGGCCGCTGAGCTGGGACACAGACTGGTAACGGGCTTGTACTGACTGCCGACTGCTGGGCTGGGACACAGACTGGTAACGAGATTGGGCTGACTGCAGGCCGCTGAGCTGGGACACAGACTGGTAACGGGATTGGGCTGACTGCAGGCCGCTGAGCTGGGACACAGACTGGTAACAGGATTGTGCTGACTGCAGGCCGCTGATCTGGGACACAGACTGGTAACGAGATTGGGCTGACTGCAGGCCGCTGAGCTGGGACACAGACTGGTAACGGGATTGGGCTGACTGCAGGCCGCTGAGCTGGGACACAGACTGGTAACAGGATTGTGCTGACTGCAGGCCGCTGATCTGGGACACAGACTGAGAGCTAGTTTGTGCTGACTGCAGGCCACTGGGCTGGTCCACAGACTGGTAACGGACTTGTGCTGACTGCAGACTGCTGGGCTGGGACACAGACTGGTAACGGGATTGGGCTGACTGCAGGCCGCTGAGCTGGGAAACAGACTGGTAACGTGAGAGGGTTTTTTCAACGGCAGGTGACGTAGTCACTGCCACAAGATCTACCCTCACTAGTGAAAGTGTGGACATACTTGTGTTTCTGAAAAAAAAAAAAAACTTGAAGCTACAATGAAGCTACCTTTAAGAGGTACATCTTGTGATATACCAGATACACTGCCTCTATTAAGCACAGATTGTTCTTTTATATTTTATAGGAGATGATGGACCACATTTTTATTTTTACTTCACCCATCAGAAATATGGACTATGGGACAGTTTATGTTTACCTCAGCAAGCCATGGTATAAATACATTTAACTGTAATGTCGTAATACACATTTTTTTTTTGACTCCTTAATCTTCTGAAGTTACCAAATTTGCCAGTTGGCACAGGTATGCTTGTTGCACTTAATAGCAAGTAAGTATACATATAATTTTTGTTGTTGTTATTATTCTATGTAATTTACACTTTCAGAAATAAGAGATGCTGTATTTTCTGTTTTATAGCTGATTGTCTTATTTTGTTTACAAGTTACTGATGGATTCTGGAGATGATGTGGGGTACTTATTGTTTACCATTTACATCTTATAGCTCAGAGCACTTCGACTCGGCGCAGTAAAAAGTCACGTTGGTGAGTCCCAAGTGCTATTCCGCCATACATTATAAACTCAGCAAAAAAAGAGACGTCCTCTGACTTTCAACTGTTTTTACTTTCAGTAAACTTAATGTGTGTAAATATTTGTATGAACACTAAAAGAGTCAACACCATAAGACATAAACTAAAAATGTTTCACAGACATGTGACTAACAGAAATAGAATAATGTGTCCCTGAATGAAGGGAGGCTCAAAATCAAAAGTACCAGTCAGTATCTGGTGTGGCCACCAGCTGCTTGAAGTACTGCAGTGCATCTCCTCCTCATGGACTGGACCAGATTTGTCAGTTCTTGCTGTGAGATGTTACCCCACTCTTCCACCAAGGCACTTGCAAGTTCCTGGACATTTCTGGGGGGAATGGCCCTAGCCCTAGGGCTGGGTATCGTTCAAAATCTTTCGATCCGGTGCCATTTTCGATACCTCAGTTTCGATACCGGTTCCTAACGATACTTTTTTCGATACAAATTTTATGAAATCCATTTCAACAAGATTACATAACACATTACCTCAGAAAATTTTGGTTTTATTTTTTCAGTTTGACTCATGCTCCTTAGCCAGTGCACAAAGGAACAAAAAAAGCACAAAGGAACAAAAAATGTTTTATAAAGAGCTCATGCTCACCAAAGCTGAATTTTTTTATATATAAAAAATACAGTAAAACTTGTAATATTGTGAAATAGTATTACAATTTAAAATCTTATTTGAATATATTTCAAAATATAATTTATTCCTGTGATGTCAAAGCTGAATTTTCAAAATCATTACTTCAGTGTCACATGATCCTTCAGAAATATAAAAACAGTTTGCTGCTTAATATTTTGGAAACTATGATACATTTTTTTCATGATTCTTTGATGAATAAAAATGTCAAAAGAACAGCATTTATTTAAAAACTAAATATTTTGTAACATTACACATGTTTTAATGTCACTTTTGATATTAAATGATATCTTTAATGCATCCTTACTGAAAAAAAACCTGACCAACCAAACCAACACATTTTTGAACGGCTGTGTACATTCAGTAGGTTATTATTGCAATATAAACACTGTCAGAGTGATCAACAAGGTACCTCTTCATTTACCAGTCGAAGGCGAAGCAACTTTCTGCTATTATGTTTACTCTGCTGGTATTTGTCGTGGTACCGCAGCAATTATAATACCGCAAATACTGCATCGCGCGCTATGATCGCGCGCTGTTGGCATCGAGCCTGGAGAAATATACCCACACTTTTGATCGACTTTTCCACATCTTTAAGGTATTATGTGTGTATGCTCGCGTCTCATGAATATGTGCGCGGAGTTTGTGTGTGTGCTCGCGTCTCATTGAGTATGTGCGCGAGTTTTGTGTGTGTGCTCGCGTCTGGTATGCACGTGGAGAGTTTGTGCGTGCGCGCGCGCGTCCAATATGAGTATGTGCGCGGAGAGTTCCGCGCTTCTCGTGTGTGTAGAGTTACGCAAACTCTACACATGTATGTGCGTGAGCGACTTTATGTGTGTCGTTGTGCATTTCATATGTATTTGTTTGAGCACTGACGTTGACGAGTTAACCCCTTAGGTATCGAAATCTGGTACCGAACAACATGTCATTTTTCGATACTCAATAGTATCGAGGCAATTCGATCGTTACCTAAAAAGTATCGAAACTCGGTACCCAGCCCTACCTAGCCCTCATCCTGCGATCCAACAGGTCCCAGACGTGCTCAATGGGATTGAGATCCGGGCTCTTCGCTGGCCGTGGCAGAACACTGACATTGCTGTCATGCAGAAACTCACGCACAGAACGAGCAGTATGGCTGGTGGCATTGTCCTGCTGGAGGATCATGTCCGGATGAGCATGCATAAAGGGTACCACATGAGGGAGGAGGATGTCTTCCCTGTACCGCAAGGCATTGAGATTGCCTGCAATGACAACAAGCTCAGTCCGATGGTGATGTGATATACCGCCCCAGACCATGACGGACCCCCCACCTCCAAATTGATCCCGCTCCAGGGTACAGGCCTCGGTGTAACGCTAATTCCTTCGACGATAAACACGAATCCATCCATCACCCCTGGTGAGACAAAACCGTGACTCATCAGTGAAGAGCACTTTTTGCCACTCCTGTCTGGTCCAGCGAAGGTGGGTTTGTGCCCATAGGCGGCGTTGTTGCTGGTGATGTCTGGTAAGGACCTGCCTTACAACAGGCCTACAAGCCCTCAGTCCAGCCTATTGCGGACAGTCTGAGCACTGATGGAGGGATTGTGTGTTCCTGGTGTGACTCGGGCAGTTGTTGTGGCCATCCTGTACCTGTCACGCAGGTGTGATATTCGGATGTACCGATCCTGTGCAGGTGTTGTTACACGTGGTCTTCCACTGCGAGGATGATCAGCTGTCCTTCCTGTCTCCCTGTAGCGCTGTCTTAGGCGTCTCACAGTGCGGACATGGCAATTTATTGCCCTAGCCACATCAGCAGTCCTCATGCCTCCCTGCAGCATGCCTAATGCACGTTCATGCAGATGAGCAGGGACCCTGGGCATCTTTCTTTGGGTGTTTTTCACAGTCAGTAGACAAGTCTCTTTAGTGTCCTGCGTTTTTAGAACTGTGACCTTAAATGCCTACTCTCTGTAAACTGTTAAGGTCTTAACGACCATTCCACAGGTGCATGTTAATTAATTGATTATGGTTAATTGAACATGCATGGAAAACATTGTGTAAACCCTTTACAATGAAGATCTGTAAAGTTATTTGGATTTTTACAACATTATTGTTGAAATACACAGTCCTGAAAAAGGGACGTTTCTTTTTTTGCTGAGTTTAGTTATCCTTTTTACCCGCTTAGAAAAGCGCCACGTTTTATTTTGTCAACATACTTGGTCGTGTAACTGTATTTAAATAGGGAAAACGTGGAGGTGTTTGGTCGCTTCTAGCTTCATCTCTGTCTGGATCCTAATGAATGAACTGGGCTAAGCTAAGTGCTATCAAAGTATCGCCGCGCGCCAGAGCGATTGAGTGCACGCACTGAGACGAGAGAGGTATCTATCAACTCATCTTAGTTAAGGGAATAACATAGTTTAATATGAAACAAACGGTGGAGTGTTCCTTTAATAGCAAGTAAGTATACGTATAATTTTTAGGGCTGGGAATAGATTAAAAAAAATTAACTAATTAATCGCACAATTTGCTGTGATTAATCGCGATTAACCCTCTGGGGTCTGAGGTGTTTTTGGGGTCCTTGAGATGTTCTGACATGCCCTGACATTTGTGCTTTTTTCAGTTGCTTATAAACATATTAATGGCAAAAAAAATTACACACTATTTAGCACAAACAGGGCTACCATAATATGTGAGCAACAAGAATGTACATGTCTGCATTTTTGAGAGAATAATGTTTATGCGTGGTTATTGAAAAAACTAAAAACTAAAGTTTCTGAAATAAGGCCATAAAACACATACTAAATATGTGCCAATAAGACTTTTGTCTAATAGATGTCATTGCCTAGTGTTTTTTCTTCAAAATGATGTGAAAATCACCCTGCCTAATCATTCACATAACACAATACATTGATTTGAATTTTGCAAAGCACTTTCTGTTTGGAAAGGCAATATGCGGAGTGGGCGTCACCGATCATGCATATTTAGTGGTTCACACCTTAGGAGACAATGGGGCCTGCATACTTAATTAGTAGTGGTGTCAACAATAATCGATTCGGCGATGCATCGCAATGCGGGGCATGCACGATTCAGCATCAATGCGGCAAAGTGCCATAATCGATTATGTCACTGTTTTAGGGGTGTAACGGTACGCGTATTCGTACTAAACCGTTCGGTACAAGGCACGCATTTTTAAACCGAACGGTTATTTCAAATGTAAGCGCGTCGCGAGCGCGCTCATAATGTAGACGCTGGCGCGACCACAACATCAAATGGCAAACGCAATGTAAGCGGAACGAAACTGAGCTACTCGTGACGGACTGTTTATCAGTTGGACCATGCAACGCAGCGCAAGCCGATCTTATACTACACAACGCTAAGAGATCCAGTAAAGAAAGCATTTGAACTCGCCACTAAAGTAATAACATCGCTGCGAGATCTAGTGAGAAACATTCACATTTCTCCGTTATTAACGGATCAAACAGCGCTGACGTGGAAACCAGGAAGAAACATTGTGACATGAATGAACTATCCAGTGTCCACAGATCTGCAATATTCACCATGGATTTACTGTAGTAACATTAACTGCAACTTTGGAAGTTTGGCAGGAATAGTAGGCTATAATGCTTTCAAGTAACGTTATGTCGGATTTATTTCGACATTATGAATAACATTGCTGCCCTCAAATGTTAATCTGAACTAAAATAAACATCTGTTTATAAGCACAAAATATTACATTTAATTTTTTTCAAGGAGCTGTTTTGTTTTATATGCTCCATCAATTTTCCGTCTCTTTTTTTGCTGAGTTTATAATGTATGGCGGAATAGCACTTGGGACTCACCAACGTGACTTTTTACTGCGCCGAGTCGAAGTGCTCTGAGCTATAAGATGTAAATGGTAAGTCAATTATAGCTCCATCATTGCTCAAAGAAAAAAAATTCATACTTTATGATGTTAGTTCTAATAAAAAAAGAATAAAAAAAAAATAAAATCAAGGAAATTTCTCTGGCATTTCTTTCTTTTTGCTGTATCGAAAACGTACCGAACCGTGCCACAAGTGTATCGTATTGAACCGAACCATGAATTTTGTGAACCGTTACACCCCTACACTGTTTATTTTCTGGCCTTGAGTTGGACAATAAAGTTGAAATTTAATTTCAAATGGTTCTCAAGCAGAGAGAAGAGAAACATTTCTCATTCAAAGCACTGAAAGCAGTGATTTATGCTTTCTTTTTCAGGTTTGAAAATGCCATATCCAATACCCTGTACCATTCAATTTTATTTTATTTAATGACATTTATGTCAAAGATACAGGAGAGTGATAATACACACATAGCAGCCAATAAAATCTGTTGTTCAATATCTGACTGCTTGTATTGCCTCATGACTGATGAACATTTTGCCTTGTTGTGTGCCAGGGCTCTAGAGTGCGACCAAATTTTGTAAGTGTGCGACTAACATCTTTCCTAGGTCGCACCGGTGCACCTAACGTCCTCGCATCCGCTGCCTCTGCACGAACGTTTGTTGGCGTTTGTTCTCCTTTGACGGAACTCACACTCTTCTCTCACGCGATGCCACAGCTCGCACAACACGGAGGACAGAATTAAACATTCAAACGTAGCCTGGTTACACTTAAGGTCTGTTATATTAGTCTGATTTAATTTTAAATTTCGGCTTCCAAAGATTATAAAAAATAATATATTGAGGTAACTTAAAACCATTAAAAACTATCTACGCGCAACTTCTTCCCTTCGCAGCATTACGCTGTCATTTCTCCCTAAAACTCAGAATCAGAATCAGCACGATCGGTGATTGTTGTAAATGCAGTCTAGCTACTGTTGCTAAATTGTGGGACGCGTTTAATAATTGAAAGAGCTATTAAAAACACAAAAATCTGCGCAAGAGATGTTGTTCGCATGGCGGCGCGCGCTCCGAAACAGTCCGAGACAAGCAAATTATACTTTCGGTTTCATGTGCAGATTGTGCGCGTCTAAACGATCAATTGTACACAAAAGCGTGTCAAAATTACCGGCTTTGAGATTCACTAAAAACAGTTTATGTCTTAAATGGACGTTGTAACGAAAATGAGGAGAAACCAACCACAGACTAATTTTCTGGAAGAAAATTAATTAGAACTCTCTACTTCCGGCCGAACCAAAAGAGAAGATTTGTTCAGAACGTCTCATGATCGTCATCATTCAGGCTATTTAAAAGAGCCTCCCCCCAGCACTAACACATAACTGGTCAATGGCTAGCTTTGTGGCCAACTACGGACTGGTTAAGATAAAGACAGTGTCCGCACATTCCAGAGTCAAATCACCAAGGCCAGAGCCATAAGTCACCCATCCCGGTGCCAGAGAGTCTGCAAAAGACCCTTCTAATGACCAAACTAACGGAAAAGCTTGTCAATGTGTGGGGTTGTTAAAAGACAGATTGGTTCAGAAATTGCACCACAACATTCCTGAACCCCTCCTCCTTAAGACCTCCGAACAAACCAATTCTCTTCTTTTCAAACCAGAGAACTGAGATTTTACCTAACTATACATAAAATCATTCAAGAACAATTTTCAACGGACTTATAAATCAAACATCATGCAACTACAATGATTCGATTTTGTGTCTACAATAAATGTGTGTCTAATGTGCTCAGATCCCATATAATTCATGTAATTGTTATAACTGTTAGATGTTGAATGAAAGTGTGTTGTGTTTCATGTCAATATGATCGTATGCTCATGATTCAAAAGATGACGTGATTGAAATCTGTGTAAAATGTTCATATTCTTATAATAGTAATAATGTCTAAACTGTAGCCTCTGTTCTCTCTGCTAGTAAGGAGATCCCAGATAACGCATGATTTATGACTTTGCAAACAAAGCCAGTGTCTAATTGGTCCGATCTCTTCAGGAGGGGGGACAAAATTTTAGTTTAAAACCTTAGACCCAAAAACAAAGCTCTCTCTCTCTCGCTGCTCTCGAAGATCTCTCTCGGTGCTCTCTCTCGGTTCTCGCTCTGAAGAAGAACTCTCAACAAAGGCAGAACAAAGATGGGCAGAAAAAGATGAAGATCTAAAGCAAGACTAGTAGCATGTAACTGAAGAGCAGACCAACCCAAATTAAGATCAGATGGGTTAGATTCATTTCCAGTCATCTAACTACTCTCCATATCTCATTTCATTTCTTTCTTTGTGTTATTTTCCCTTTCCGATTGAAAGTCTCGGTTTTAAGTTAAGTTTTGCGGCAAAGCTTCGGTCAACGATTTACGGCTGCAACGAACACTTTCAACTTCAAAGACTTTTCATTCAGCAGCTCCAGCACACCACGTGACTGGAACGCGCCACAGACATTTATCCAAGCACGAGGAGGCCAGCCAACGAACGGACCGGGAAAACCCCTTTCACGCAACAAAAAGGGAATCCCCAAAAGCAAATATGCAAGTAGACTACCTCCAGACTTTTAAGCTAAAACTGGTGTTTTGATAAGGGTAATAACCAGTCTTAAGAAACGATAGAAGGGTTAAATTAATGATTGATGGTTCGTTCAGGTCATGTCTAAGTGCATATGGAATCGTGAGATTTCATCCTTTCACTCTTAAACCCACTCTTTCCTCACTCTATCCCTTTCTGCAACGCGTATGAATGTGTATGTGTGTGTGTGTGTGCGTGTGTTTGTGTTAGAGATTAGCTTTATGTGTTAGTAGCCTATATAATCAATAAAGTATTGTCTGTATTTAAAAGAGATTACTCGTGTGTGCTTATCAGATTTATTGTCTTGAACTTCGATTTAAGTTACCTATGCTGTTACCCTTAATTTACTTCGTAATTTATTGTTAGCTGGGGATTAATTCTTTCTTGGCCAGGAAGATATTATATTTCCTAGAGTTAATACTTGTTTATGCTTTCTGTTCATTGGATGAACTGATAAAATGATCATACTATTGATTCTGCTACAGTAAATTCTGAAAATAATTAAAAATAATTAAAATATTAATTATTGGTCATATTCCATTATGAATAATAATTAATAATATTTATACGTGGGCGTATAAACGCTACAACGTAGTTATGGAAACAGTTGGGAGAATATGGTGCATCAGTAGCCTATTAGATCTGCACCCGGTCTTAAAGGGGCCGCAGTCTAATAAACATGCTGACGATTGCGCCATTACTGCAAATCAAACAACAAGAGAAAAATCACTCACAGCTCTCGAAAGAATAACTTCAGCTTTGATAAGCATTAATCTATTTATGATAAATTTTACAGTGTTATTTTACATTTTATTACTTTATTAGATTTCTTTTTAGGCCATGCCTGAACAGTAGTAGGCCTTCCTGAAATTAAAGCACTGTGTAGGCCTATATAAAGTGTATCTTTGTTTAATTGTTTATCTTTTGTTTATCTTTGTTTATTATATATAAAACAAAAAGAACCATAAGAATACAGTTAAAGTACTGTATCGATAAGCAGTATCGGTAAGAGTAGGAATACCGTTAATAATTGTGCTTCAAAAAATAAATAAAAGTTTTTACCTACACCTTCTTGTTTAAATTCATTTACATAATATATATGAATGTGTATAGAGCGTGATAAAAAGGTGACCTTAAAATTGTGGCGTTAAAGGTGATACATCCGAGAAAAAATTTGGGTGCACCCAAATTTTGTGCTGGTGCACCTAAATAAAAAAGTTAGGCGCACCAGTGCAACCAAGGCAAAAAGTTAGTCTGGAGCCCTGTGTGCAGTAGAATTCTGATGCATCGCAATGCATTGTAGAATCGAATTGAATCGAATCGTTACCTGGTGAATCGTAATCGAATCGAATCGTGAGGGCAGTGCCAATGCACACCCCTATTAATTAGCCATTCATTCAGGTGAGTCACTGAGCCACAAGAATGCAAGAGCAACAGTTGGAAGCATCTCAATTCTTTTTTATTTTTCCACATATTGTGCTTGCAATTTGGCCTATAATATCCAAGGAAAACATGTCTAGTAATTGTGCAGTTAATTCTCATACTGTATTTTCAGTTTTGGAATATTTATCCTCTCCCCAAATTTGTCACTAATAAAACACAATAAAAATTATTTAAAGAAAAGGCTTGTATTTACCTTTTAATAGTTTGTTTACATCTACCTTGTAAATATATTTTTTATTAAAAAGGTTACAATTACAACAACAATTCAAGTGTAATCTTTCTTTGTAAAAACTAAAGTATACATTTTATCATACATATTTCAAAGTTAAAAAGGTTACAACAACAATAATTACAATTTCAACAATATTTCAAGTGTACTCTTTCTTTGTAAAAAAAAGATTATAGGCCTACATTTTATCTATGTATTCATTACTTTGAATATAGCCAACATTGGAACAGCTAACATCTTAGTTGATGACTTTATTTTTGACAAAAATAGTAGGCTATTTTATATATAGAAATTGCTAAACAAAAGCTTATTTGATGTGGCAGTATATTCTACAGTAAAAACTGTACTCAAATCTACAAAAAAAAATGTTGTCTTTCATATTTCGCCTGACTGTAACAGTGTTTTCATGAAATATTAGTGCATATTGTTAATTTGCCGTTTAATACGTTGCTTATACAAATAGCCTACATTTTATTTAAACATATTTAAGTCGATTTTTACTCATCTCAGTATAGCAATACAGTTTGCTAAAACAACATCATTCATTCACAAACGCGATTTAAATTTAACTTCTGGCAAATATGAAGTTGATGATAGGCTATTGACTCGCGATCTTCGCAGTAGGCTAGTGAACGCACCGGAGAAATGCACATTTATTAGGCTACATAGTTTTTTTTTTTTTTTTGGATGGTTTTGTTTAGAACCAGCTTTCTGTAAATATATTAAAAATGTTTTAGACATGTGAGGCGAGTAGGCTACGGGTTCATGATGATCTCCAGTTCAGACCTTATGTTGTGATTGCTAGCCTATATTTACTTTAAATCCAGGAAATTTGTTAATGAAAAAATTATTAAAATTAAGATACAATTGATACAAAACGAAATTCGTTTTAAAGAAAGGATTTGTACTTTCTGTTTTGAGGTCTCTGTGAATGTTTGAAAGTATTTTAGTGCTTAGAGCGCTCGCGTCCATAATGGAGAACTGTCACGTAATATTGTTTTTTTCCTCATAAATGCGAACACGAAAAATAAAAGACAAAAGACTTTTAAGTAAAACTTACTCCGAAATTGTGTCCTCGGCGGAATTCGCTCTTCAATATGCTACCGTTCGTCGTCTGTTACAATCTTCCTCTGAGGAAACAACCCGGTATCGTGCATTCTTCCTCGCTGTCCAGAATCATCTGAAGGGCGTCTTTATTACCGGAGAAGCGCGCCATACTCAAAACGCGATGAACTATCAGTAAGTCTGATAGAAACTGTGTTTTTATGGCATTGATCGGGGGGCGTATGCGAGGCATACTAGATCACCTAAACCAGTGATTCTCAACCGGTGGGTCGCGGCCCTCTGGTGGGCCTCGGAGCGTCATCTGGTGGGCCGTGTAGCCAGTGGTAGACTACCCCCAAATTTATTTTTATTTATTTTTTAATTTACAAATCTTGTTATTTTCTAATGATCTAATTGTTCTTATGAATTTATATGATCAAAAACACTCAAGTCAAGTCAAAATGCATTATCTAAAAGCAAATTTAGGTTTAAATATCACAACACCAATCACGTCAGATTGAACGTTTGTTCGATCAGACGCAGTAACATTACGATACTGTAATATCGTTAATCGTTTTCTGGAAAGAAAAGCAGATGTGGGAGACAGACCTGTGCAGGGAAAAGCTTTGAAGTGTGTGGTGAGAAAATACGACGCTGAATACATTAAATTTGGTTTTATAAGGGCAGGTACTGAGGGAGTCGCACACGGACGAGAAGCGCAGCGCTGCGTCTACAACTCGAGGTATCGAACACGCGCACTTTCTCAGTTTATGGCCAGCAATATTGTTATGTTTAAGGACATTACGAAATTAAGATAATGTCTGTACTATGTTATGATTGCAATTCAATTTTCAATTACAATTAAATACAATCGTTGCTGAGTCTGCCGTCTGAACACTTTACCTCAGGACGTACATTAACTGAATTAATTGAGAATCTCACCTGAAAATCAGGTCATTTTCATCCACGCAGCTGATTTCTGTAAATTTGAATATAAAACTAAATGTATCTTGCAGCACAGGGTGAAGTCAGTGGCTACATTAATGATGCTTTGATACAAATATAATGTAGTAAATTTAATATAAAACTATGTAAATGGCGCTCTGTGGCGCGACAGGTTTTTGAACAGAATCTTGAGCCATAGCTGGCGCTGCGGACAGACGCTGCCGGTGTGTGTACACTCAGAAAATAATGTGTTCGAATTTTAAAGACGTGCCGCTGCGCTTCTCGTCCAGTGTGCGACCCCCTTAAGCCGAAGGCGCATGTGGAGAAATGTTGTTGAATGTGGAGAAATGTTGTCAAATGAGGCGCTAAAACCATCAAAGCTCCAGAGACATTTGAACAAAACTGGGCTGTTTAATATTGTTTAAAACAGTCAAGTTCATATCACTTACTGTATTTGATAAATTACACTTACAGTATAGGCTATGCAAATTGGGGTGAATGAACTTTGTTGAACATTTCGTATCTATACCACGAATGTTATTTCTCGTGGAATTTATACGG
Organism: Scardinius erythrophthalmus; assembly: GCF_964197995.2. Taxonomy (NCBI): domain Eukaryota; kingdom Metazoa; phylum Chordata; class Actinopteri; order Cypriniformes; family Leuciscidae; genus Scardinius; species Scardinius erythrophthalmus. Next base: position 12,470,547 of record NC_138221.1, read on the forward strand.
CAAAATTTACACAGTGTAGCTTTAAATGTGATTGAGTTTGTAATGCGTGTATGTGCCTGATAAAGGTCATGAGAACGAAACGTTGCCAATAAAGAATTTTTGATACTTTTTTGCAAGTACGGATAGTGTGCGAGAGTTCTTTGTTTTTTATTTTACTTGACCTACCTACATGGTCTTTTTTTCCCACACACCCATCACCTGCAGGTGTGCGATGATGTTTGCGCTCTGATCTCCAATAGGTAGGAAATACAATTAAAATGAAATGTGGAGGATATTAACTGTGTTAAGATGACGCAGCAACAGAGGAGAACAAGAAGAGAACAAGAAGAGGCCAAACTACGCTCAGTATTAAAGACAGCTTATCCCAGCGGACAACTCTCTATAGCAGGAGGAGGTCTAGCAATGCTTTAATTGAAAGGCTCGTAGGGGGCAATTGCATCTAGGGAAGGGCGATATGGACTTAAAACTATATCACGATATTTTCTGCTATTTATTGCCATAACGATATCAGTGACGAATATCAATCACGTCTGTTTTTTGCACTTTAGTTTCTGCTTGCTCAAAAAGGCTGATTCAATTCCAACTGAACTTATTTTTACAGGAAAACGCAACAATGAATATCGTTTACATGCAGCACGTCAATTCTGCGCGTTATAAGACTCCCTCGCTCTCTCTTTAAGTGTGTGAGAAACACTAGCGCTCTCAGCAAAGCGACAGCCAGTTGTGCGCCTCACACTAGCATTTACGTATGCGTCACATACACTGTGCATTCATTGAGAATAACTGAAATGCCAAGGAAAATATATCTGTGTCTACGGGTTCCAGATTGTAGAGGTAGTTCCTCAATTATCGATAAACTCAAGCCTCAGCTTCATGTCCACTAGGTAATAATATATCGACCATCCCTACTGGAGGCCCCAGTCTCTGGCGCCGGCCAATGACATTGTTGCGTTTGAATCATGTGCTACAGACATAGAGACAAAACAACAATTAATACAATAATACATTGAGGTCACACAGCATGTGTTCCCCACAAAACTTCTGTGTTCTATTAATGACAAACACAACATTACTAGAAACTACAAATCTGGTTTTGCTTAAGTTTCTCAAACCTCCTTTTACTCACCATTTGTTGAAAACAAACAAAAAACATTCTGTACCATTTCATTGTTTAACTGTTTATCTAAATGTGCTTGAATGTTTCTAGCATGAATGTTCTTCAGCATCATGAATGAATGAAGAATAAACACCAACCTCTTTGTTCTTCAGGATCTTCAGTGTGTTTCATTCTGCAGGGTTCTGGATCACTCATGTTCTCACTGTCCTCTTTAATAAACTCAGTCTTTGCAGATTTCAGCTCTTCCTGATGCTCTGATGCTCGACTTCACTTGTAGCTGATGGGAAATTACAGCATTTATTGGAGAAATTCTGTTGGAGGAGCTGATCAGACAAAATAAAACATAATATCAGTTCCTGAATTTGTTTTTATACTAAATATCACATCTAAGCATTTATGTCGGTCTGAAGTAAAGTAACTGATGCAAATGTATATCTTATTTTATGGCTAACCTTAAAGCTCATTTGGTGTCAACAGACTGTATTTGTGTCAATTTACAGGAGATCTGCAGACATCAGCATAATAAATGAGGTGAAAACAGGAACTATTGTCATGAAATAAAGAGTGTTTTCAGCAGATCTGTTAATATTGATGAGCCTCAGACTATCAACACTCATTCAACAAGCCATTCAGGATCATCAGCAGATCATCTCACTTTATTCTGAGTGTTTGCTGTTAGAAACACATTATTTGAGTCAGGATACCTGATAAAAGCCTGTAAAACTGATCTATTGAAAGAAAATACTGTTGCTTAACATCTGACACAATTTTTTTTTTTTTTTTATAAAAACAAACCAAACTTAATTAACCACCTCATCTAAATAACTACAACAGCATAATACCAATATCTGAATTACAATCATTACATAATGTTATTCAAAACTGACAATGATCCTAAAAAACTCATTATAAGCTGAATGTGAAGTATTTAGCAGTATCTGTTCCAGTATATTAAGTAATATGTTAACCAATTTGATTTGTTAAAGATAAAATAAAACAGCAGCAGCATCAATTCTCCTCACAGACCTCAAACTTTAACTCTTGACTTAAACATTCAGTAACAGTTCTCACTCCAAACATCGAGACAATCACACAAACGAACACAAACTCGCTCAGGTCTGAATGAACTCAACATATTCTCCTCATGCTCGCTGCTGCTCCACTAAATGTTTATTTCAGAAGGAAGACGCCAGAAAAGACGCACAAGTATCGCTGTGATCGATGAAAACAATACAGAAATGAGTCTGTCGCTTAATCAAACTGTATAAAGTGTGTGTGATGGTTGAGTAAATATGAGAAATACCGCAAACTGCTCTCCTCACCTCAGAAGACTCTTCTTCTTCTTCTTCTTCTTTTTCTTCTTCCACTTGTTTATTGGCGGCTCGAATTAGCGCCATCTGTTGTGGGTTTTGGATCAGAGACTCATTTTACTCCTTTTTTTTTCATGTGATGCATGATGAGGAAGCAAGCACTTTTTTATTTCAAAAAGTACAGAGATGACATGTTTATGATATACTAATTTGTATACAAAATTAACAATGTCATCAGAATACTAATGAGAAAATAAGAGTTAACAGTGATTACAAACACATGATTCTGAACGTCATCAACAAGAGATTCATCAGTCAGACAAACTTGTCAATTATAGACAAATATTAATTTTTATGGTAACACTTTACAATAACGTTTATTAGTTAACATTAGTTAATAACAATGACAAAAACAATGAGCAATACATTATTATAGTATTTATTAATCTTTGTTAATGTTAGTTAATAAAACTTCAGCTGTTCATTGTTTGTTCATGCTAGTTCACAGTGCATTAACTAATGTTAACAAATACAACCTTTAATTTTAATAATGTAAATGTTGAAATTAATATTAACAAAAATTGATAAATGCTGTTCATGTTAACTTATTGTGAACCGGGAACCGCACTCCAATGGTTCAAGTCTTACCTCTCAGGTAGGTCCTTTAGGGTATCGTGGAGGGGTGAGGTGTCTAAGATCTGTGCTTCAGAAACATGTTTTTTTCTATCACTGCTTTCATCTAGCTACTGAAGTGCCTCAGGGCTCAGTGATGGGACCACTTCTCTTCTCCATCTACATGTCATCACAAGGATCTGTGATTCAGAACCATGTTTTTCCTCTCACTGCTACGCTGATGACACACAGCTCTACCTCTCATTCCAGCCGGACGATCCGGTTGCTCAGACTAGTTTCCTATGCTTTCTTAGTCTTATTCTAATAAAAGGTAAAAACACCAGAAAAAAAATATTTTAAAAATGTATATTAGTTCAACACATCATATCCCCATAAGTTGAAGCTATCCAGCCTGTACAGGTTAAGACAACAACACACAAAACACAAATAACCTTAATAATAAGGGTGACTAATGTAGACAAACAGCCGTCTCATTCTATCTCAGTCATGTGTGGAGTAAAGTATAGTTTATTAGGCAATTAAAAGCATTGAGTAATTTAAAACAGAGAACCCGCAAATATAATACTTCATGGTTTTCAGATATTATGACAGTAATATCATGATGGTATGATATTATATTTTGCATCTGGGATTTCTAAATAAATCATAAATGGAAGAATAATTATCATTTTAAAAACAACAAATAAAGAACAAAATAAAAATAAATTGTGTGTTACAGCCTCTTCTTCAGCTTAAGCTTTTTACTTTCCTTCATGAAGGAGTAAGCACAATACTGAGATGCATTTGGATTATTAGACAAGTGACCATAATATATGAAACTCATAAGCACGCACAACAAAATAATGTATATCATGAAGCAAAATGATATACAAGATTAAACTTTTTGACATTTTTCTTTGGGGAGGAACTTTGAGTTGATCTGAATCCCACAGCTGAATCTGCTGGTTTTAAATATTAACTTTATTCACTGTGAAAACTTCAGATAAAGTTTCTTTGTCATGTCAGTTGTTATGGCTGGTTAGGACAGATTTATCCAGATTATATTTTATTGCTTGATGCATTATTGTGTCACATTTGTCGAAGACACAGCATCAAACCTGAAAGATCTGGATCTGAAGAGGATCTACTGACAGTGAATGTGTTTTGTATGTTTGAATAGAGAAGATGGATGATTGAAACGCTTCCCACATGCAGCGCAGGGATACGGCTTTTCTCCAGTGTGAATAATCCGGTGCAGTTTTAAATTGCCCGCTGTAGTAAAAGTCTTCTCACACTCAAAGCACATGTACTCTCTCACACCAGTGTGAATTTTCTCATGTCTTCGTAAATTGTGCCGCAGTGAAAAACTCTTTCCACACTCAGAACATGAATGCGGCTTCTCCTTCGTATGAACTGTCAGGTGTGACTTCAGGATTGAATTCAACAAAAAAGTTTTGCCACATTGATCACATGTGTACAGCTTCTCTCCAGTGTGGATGTTTATGTGTTCCTTAAGGTGTGTTGATTTAGTGAAGCTCTTTCCACACTGATCACAAATGAACGGTCTCTCTCCAGTGTGAACTCTCATGTGACCCGTAAGATATGCTTTATCTGTGAAACTCGATCCACACTGATCACACGTGTGCGGTTTCTCTCCAGTGTGGTTCCTCTCATGTCTTCTCAGAGATATCGACTGATTGAATCTCTTGTCACAGTGTGAACACTTGTAAGGTTTTTCTCCAGTGTGGATCCTCTCATGTGTTTTCAGAGTTGTTGACTGGATGAATCTCTTGTCACAGTGTGAACACTTGTAAGGTTTCTCTCCCGTGTGGATCCTCATGTGACGCTCAAGATTACGTTTGCTTGTAAAACTCTTTCCACACTGAGTGCAGGTGGACGATTTCTTGGCTCTTCTTTTCTTTAAATCTTTCTGTTTGGTTTGAAAGTGACTCAAAGGTTTTTCTCCAGTTTTAACATTATTTTTCTCCTCAACTTCACTCAATTCTTCATTCTCCTCATTTTCTTCAATCAAATCTGAAATAAAGGTAAACACAATTCATTTTCACTAACTCAAAAAAAAAAAATTAAATGAGAAAAGTGAAGGACATAAAGGTGAACCCTGATGCAACAGTGGACATTAGGCCATTTCTATTTTTAAAAAATCTTAGACAATGTTGATGCATTTTTATTAAGTATACATCCTTGCAACTTTACATGAATGAGGTACATTGATCTTACAATTATTATTTAAAAAATATTATAGGCACAAATCCCATGTTTCTATGGGGAGAACAATTAAATATCTTTGATCACCTATGCAATTATCTAACGTACATTTTGTCTGGATTTTATTTCCCCAGTTCATAGAAAGTGTCCCTTATTATTTATTGCTACAGCTAGATTATTCAACAGCTGTGAAGATTTTTCTTATTACAACAAATCTAAATCTAAAACTGCTTGAAGAATAAACACCAACCTCTTTGTTCTTCAGGATCTTCAGTGTGTTTCATTCTGCAGGGTTCTGGATCACTCATGTTCTCACTGTCCTCTTTAATAAACTCAGTCTTTGCAGATTTCAGCTCTTCCTGATGCTCGTCTTCACTTGTAGCTGATGGGAATTTACAGCATTTATTGGAGAATTGCTGTGGGAGGAGCTTCACTGATGATGTGATTGCTGTGGGAGGAGCTTCACTGATGATGTGACTGTAGTGGGAGGAGCTGATCTGCCAAAATCAAAAATTTCTCATTTAATGAGTTTTTTTTTAATAATAATTGACACATCTACAAATTTATGTCTGTCTGTCTATTGTAAAGTAACTGGTGCTAATTCACAAATCCATTGTATTGTTCACCCTAACATTATTCTGCTTCTTCGTTTAAATATAGCCATATTTAAAATTTAGAAAATAAAATAATGAAAATCCTTACAAATATAAATAATGGTAAGATAAACAGTTGAAAGCATAAACACAGAAATAAATGTACATATTTGTAATCATCAAATACCCTCAGTCTGTTGACACCAATGAAATGAGCTTTAAGTGTCAATTTTCAGGAGATCTGAAGACATCAGCATAATAAATGAGGTGAAAACAGGAACTATTGTCATGAAATAAAGAGTGTTTTCAGCAGATCTGTTAATATTGATGAGCCTCAGACTATCAACACTCATTCAACAAGCCATTCAGGATCATCAGCAGATCATCGTAACACTTTATTTTACAGTGTCCTTGTTACATATGTTACATGTACTTACCATAGTAATAACAGTAAATTATGCATAATTACATGAAACTAACCCTCAACCAAAGCCTAATCCAACCCTAACCCTATAGTAAGTACATGTAGTTGCTTAATATTACTCAGTACTTAAATATAGTAACTGTTTATAGTCATTGTCAATATAGTCAATATAGTCATTGTTACACTGTTACACTGTAACAATGACACCTTAAAATAAAGTGTAACCAAAAGCGGCTGAAGTCTCTTCTGCATATATACTGTCCTCACGTACGGTGGCTAAAGATGAAGACTGCTTTTACAGATTTAAGAGAAAGTCTGGATAACAAAGGTTAAGTGAATTCAGCATTTAAACTAAAAATAACCTTAGAAATGCTCCTAGCATCAAATATTTTAGATTGTTGTAATGGTTCTAATTTGGAAGGTAAAGATTTACATTTTAACATTTGTGAATGAATTTAAAATTAAATTACATCATGTCTAAGTTACAGTCTTAAGACGGCTCTTGAAAAGATTATGGTAACACTTTACTAAAAGCCTTTATGTATAATGCATTATAAAGGTATTCGTAATATATGTTACAATGTATTATCTTTTTCTTAAATAATCGTAACCAAAGTTACGATAAATTATAACATTTAAAATATAATAGTTACATCTGAAATACATAAGTATTATATTATAACTGTGGTTACAATTAATCATGGACCATACAATTCATTAAAGGTGCATTATAAAGGCTTTAAGTAAAGTATTACCCAACATTTAAATGACATATAACAAAGATCTGAATCTGTTTCCCACAGGGATCTGATGATCCTGATTCGCTGAATCAATACTCTACAGTATGTGAACGAGCGGCACTTTGTTTCTTCACAAGGAGGAATAAAGCTGATTTCCAGACCCTTTACTCCCTCCGTTCCTCTGTGGTGAAACGAGCTGCTAAACTCCATCTGATCTACTGAGATCATCACAACCTTACAAAACAAGGCACTTTCCAAGAATTTTTTTTTTTTCTACATTTCACATCTGCTCTGGTTATTTCTAGGATTGAATTCACTTCAATCATACCTGATTAATGAATGTAATAAAGTTTGATCTAGGTTACCTAATCTGCCTTTTGTTTTATCCACCTTATTCTTCTCTAAACAATGGGCGCTGCCATAACGACGACTCCGGTTCCCTACTTCCGGTTCGTAGCGCTTGACCTGTACTAGTAGCGAGAGAAGTTCAATTTTAACGCTAACCACTCTAAACGTTTACTTTATTGAATGTATCTGATACGGAACCGGACATGGGCATTATCTTATGCTCGAAACACTCAGTTTCTAAAAAGTTTGAAATCTTCTTTGAATTGTTAAAACAAATAACAACAGCACACGAGGAGCTTGAACTCATTCTCTCGCTGCTAGTACAGGTCAAGCGCTACGAACGGAAGTAGGAAACCGGAGTCGTCGTCATGGCAGCGCGCATTGTTTAGACTGAGCAGAAAAAGGTGGATAGGTAGTGCTCAAGCACCAGGTTTTTCTGGCCTATGTCTAGTTACGTGCCATTTGCAAGGCAGCTTTTATTTGATTTCTTTTTCCAATTGCATATTGTAGTTTATAAACTTGCCAAATTTAACACTCTCTAATGGTCATCTGACGGACGCTGAGGAAAAAGCATTTGTGGCCAAGCGTTCATACAGGGTTCGCCTAACACTCAGAAATGAGAAAACAATAAACAATAGCCGTTTGAACTCATACCGCTGTCAATAACATGCTATAAATATTTACTGGAAATAGAACAGATAGCAGCTAAACATGGTCAACACTTGTTTATAAGGAGGCTGAACAGAGAACACAGAACTCGAACAACAAAACTGGGGGATCACGGAGACAGAGGCAACCATTACACTTACAACAACTGACAAAATAACAAGTGAAACACAAGGGCTATGAATACCTAGGGACAAACAAGCTTAACTAAGTAATGAGGAAACAAGATACACCTGGGAACAATCATTAACTAATCAACAGGGAAAAACTATAAAGGACTACAAAAACGTGGCACAAAACAGGAAATAATAAAAGTCCACACAAGACAAGGGGAACACAAGGCAGGAATCATAACAGTTAAGGAGTTACAGTTAATCATAACAGTTAATCATCCCCACTTAAGGAGCGGATTCCAGACGCTCCTCAGTGAACAACAGTCCAGGAGGGTGGTGGGGTGGAGTGGAGGCGGTCTTGGGGAGGGATGGAGGGCCAGGTCCATGGAGAGGAAGGCCTGGAGATTGCAGCAGGACGGGAGGCCAGGGCGGAGCAGGCGACATTTTATTTGTCGTTTTGACGGTCTAACATTAAAAAAAACATAAAGTGCTTCTCCCCATTTTTTGGACACAACTGTCTCCATTTGTTTATTATGTAACAAAGATTGCTTAAGTCAACAGATTTTACTAACAGACCTACCAAAAAATAATGATACTGCCATCTTTCTAAAGTCATTTTTGTCCCCTTAGTAATTTGGCTCCCCAGACAGCAACATAGTGTCGGCCCAGATCCAGCCCACATCTGGTAGCACTAGGTTGCTATCTGGGTCTGAATCTCAGGTGAAAATTGTCTTTTAGACCCACCTCTACAACATTTTCATCTCCTTACCGTAGCCTGATTCACAGCGGTAAGCTTTTAACGGGTTCTAATTTGAGTGGTACTGGTAGGTTTCCACGGTAAATATGAGCTTGCTGCGGTTCGTCTCTGCGTCATTACGTCACGTCTGAATATAAAGAAGGAGTCTCGGCTAGTAGGCTATTTTGCGTGTGAGGTTGCTGCAGGTGGCAGATCATTTCTAGCCTTAAATACACATAGTCATGTAGTGTTGATAACATGAACAATTTGAGAACAAAGTATAACAATAATAATTTGCACGGTTTGACGTGATCTGAGCTTACTTTGCGATCATTAGATTTAATCATCAGTTGATCAGAACAAAAGTGGCTGACATGTTACTTGTTCAGATAACATTTTCCTTCTTATTTTGGAAATAATTCCTGGAGGTCGTATCTGTAATTCTGAAGTACAGTGAATATCCACACTGGTGCATTGACTGACAGCCCACACTTACACCTCAAGACATTATTCATCCATGCTCATGAGCCGTGCTGATGCACAACACTCGTAAAGATGATTAATGCAAAATAAATAAATGCAATTGCAGATTTCAAACAGACACGGCGACAAAAAGGCGAAACTTACAGACTCCGGTTTATGAAGCGACTAGAATACGTTTTGTGTGCAAAAACAAAACAAAAATAACGACTTTATTCATCAATTTCTTCTCTTCCGTCATTCTCCTACCCTGTTTACATTGTTCTACGTCAGAACGCTGACTCAGTATTGGCCGACGCTGGTCACGTGAGCAGCACAACGCATTCGTGTGATCCTGACACAGAACTGGCCAACAACGAGGCAGTGTTCTGACGTAAATCCCGGAAACACTGCACTGTGTGCAACAACGTGTGCAGGGGCCTGTACCATGATGGTAGTTGAACAAACTCGGGGTTACAGTATTGGTTTTGAGTCGACAAAACAAAACTGATGCAATCAGGCTTTATTGGTACCATGACGATAGCTCATCAACTTTCTCTGTCAACTCAGGCTTTGATCCTTAAGCTATGATTACTCCACGCGCGCGTGCACATAAAACAGTGACGTCGACACTGAACAACCAATCGCGTTCGATATGGATAGAGCGAGAGCTATATATTTTTCCACGCTGGAGCAAGAGATTATTCTTCAGAAATATGAAGAATATAGAAGTGTTTTTCAAGCACGCAGTAACACTGTATTTGCTGCCAAAGCAAGAGAACAATCTTGGAGGAAGATTGCTGATTGCGTTAATGCGTAGGCTAAGTTAAACAATTAATGTAAATTCATGTAGGCTAATCATATTAAAAATGTATTAAATGCTAAAATGAAAATGTGTGTATTCATGTTGATATATATATACATACATACATACGTGTGTGTGTGTAGATGTACTGATTTTCATTGATTTTTAGATGCAACCCCAACTCCAAACGTTCTTGGCAGCTGATCAAGACAAAATATAAAAATATAAGGTAACACTTTAGATCACAGCCCGGAAAGTACTGCGTAATTAAAGCGATTTTACAGTGTAACTTTCGGTAATTATAGCGTACCTATAAAGTACTTGCATGTAAGTATAAGGGAACAATTTGTAAAGTTTGGAGAATAAAGGGGTAACAACCAGGAGAATAAAAAATGATTTATACTGTAAGTATTATAGAACTAAGGGATACTTATTCTACTATTATGATACAACAATTTTACATTTGGTAGCAATTTAGCGAGAACATACACGGCATACCTTTTTGTAATAATGGTGTACCAATACATACTGTAATAAAAATTACAGGGTTTTGTGGCCCTGTCTAAGGGTCAGGATAGGGGGTTAGAAAAAAACTCTGGCATGCATAACCTCTATGTCCTACCAACAGGCCATCAAAAAGCCCTGTCATAGAACAAAAAAGGGGAAAATTGTGTAAGTTTTGCTATTAAAATTAAAACTAAAAACTTTAAAGTGTACTGTACCAAATTTAACTTGCCTTCCTCAAAGCGCTGACACAAAATAGACTCACGGAAAATTTGCGAGCCATGCACTGAATTACATCATGTCTAAGTTATAGTCGGCTCTTGAAAAGACTATGGTAACACTTTACTAAAAGCCTTTATGTATAATGCATTATAAAGGTATTCATAATATGTTACAATGCATTATCTTTTTCTTAAATAATCGTAACCAAAGTTACGATAAATTATAATATTTATAATATTTGCAGATTCCTAGTTACATCTGAAATACATAAGTATTATATTATAACTGTGGTTACAATTAATCATGAGACCATACAATTCATTAAAGGTGCATTACAAGGCTAGCCTGACGTCGTCATACTCAGATTCTAGTCAGAATGTGAGTCTGAGACTGCTCCATAGAGATTTGATTATGGGGTGTGTCTCAACCGAACCAGGAAAAAAAAAACCTCTGCACTCAATTGGATAGACCTACAACCAATCAGAGCAACGGAGTAAATGACGCATGTTCTTCATTCATATTTTCAACCAACAAAATGTCGCGGCTCTCTGTTCCTCTTTTAAAATGAATGCGCTGTGAATATCTTCTATAACAGACGCGATGGCGGAATCTACACATGATTTTTAATAAACAAAGTTCGGGAGGAGCACGTACAAATAATCAATCCAATATCAACTTGTCATCAAACAATACCATGTCTAACGTTACCCTATCTATCAGCATGAGGAAGCATATTCACTCTGTCAACTTACCTAACACTCCTTGACAGTTTTTCAGCATCCCTCCACCACCCCGAATCCTCACTCTTGTCTTGTTCTCTCACAACCAGGAATACGGGGGAGTATGGCTACCGAGCCCACAGCCCTCTCCTCGGACAGCACGTCATATACGCATTTATTCTATCGACTTATTTGTGTGAAATCTTATATACGCATTTATTCTATCTGACTTATTTGTAAATGTGAACTCGTGAAATCTCAATTCTCCAGCAGCAGTCGTCTTTGTTGTAAACTAATTCAAATCAAGCGCTCTTTGGTGACGTGGATGATTACGTTACCGTTGCTCATCTGTCCATCATCGTATAAAGCCCGCCCTGACAATTTGATTGGTCCGAACAATTTTTGTTCGGGCATAATAGCTCCTCAACGGAGCGAGTCCAGACCGAACTTCCCGACCAAAAAATTTTGTGGGCGGGGTTCGGGCTGGCACCCAGGCTATTACAAGGCATAATTAATGCATTAAAATACTTTTATAATGCATTATAAAGGCTTTAAGTAAAGTATTATCCAACATTTAAATTACATATAATCAAACATCTGAATCTGTTTCCCAGAGGGATCTGATTCGCTGAATCAATACTCTACAGTATGTGAACGAGCGGCACTTTGTTTCTTCACAAGGAGGAATAAAGCTGATTTCCAGACCCTTTACTCCCTCCGTTCCTCTGTGGTGAAACGAGCTGCTAAACTCCATCTGATCTACTGAGATCATCACAACCTTACAAAACAAGGCACTTTACAAGAAAAATGTATTTTCTACATTTCAAGTCTGCTCTGGTTATTTCTTGGATTGAATTCACTTCAATCATACCTGATTAATGAATGTAAGAAAGTTTGATCTAGGTTACCTAATCTGCCTTTTGTTTTATAGGTAGTGCTCAAGCACCAGGTTTTTCTGGCCTCTGTCTAGTTACGGGCCATTTGCAAGGCAGCTTTTATTTGATTTCTTTTTCTAATTGCATATTGTAGTTTTTAAACTTGCCAAATTTAACACTCTCTAATGGTCATCTGCCAGCAGACAGACGGTGTCACGGTTCATGAATTCACTGTTTTCTTCGTGTCTCGTGTATTTGTTGTTCTTCTGTGTGTGTGGGTGTGTGTGAGTGGGCGTTACTATGGAGCTATTCTTGTGCCAATAAAAATGAACGTAGCTTTTCAAGAAACTAATGAAAAAATAAATTGAAACTAAATAAATTATCTCTAAAACTGAAAAAGAATAAATCGCAGGCAAATTTTTTGACTTCGGTTTTAATACACTGCATGTTTTGCTAACTATTTCTCATATTTCAATCGCTGATCTGAACTTACAAATGCGCTTCCAGAGTTTTCATTTACGCTTCTGAAGTTTTCGTTTACGCTTCTGAAGTTTTCGTTTACGCTCCCAGAGTTTTCGTTCGCCGTTCTGACACATTTCTCTCGTGGGGGCGGGGCTAGTAGCAGTGTGTTCTCATTGGTTACTGAGCTTTTGATTGATAGCTTCGTGACCTGGAAGTGAAGACGTCAGTGGTGTGTTTATGTGTGGATGTGAGCGTCTGTAATCGCAGCTTTCTATTTCATTTTAGTGATAAGTTATGTTTGTTTTTTAATTTTATCTGTATTTACCTGCTGCTACTACTTAGTTGGCAGAAGCTTTTTAGGAGCACAAGAGATCTATTCAGTCTATTCAGGTGTAATTGCACATTAAAGTACTGTCTGTATATAATACTTAAAATATTGTGGTGTCCAATGTTTTCGGAGAACATTTGTTTCTTCCTGATGATTATTTTGCATGTTAGGCTCTGATTAGGTTCAGCTGTTACAATTTAAAGAGAATATTAACAAACGTGTGTGATATATTCCGTCAAGAAAGTCAAACTTCAACCAGGTAATCAAGGTTGGCAGCCATGGCCATCACACTACTCATTGTTAGCATGATATACGTTTACACCATCAAAATGAATGATCACTTAAATAAGAGGAATTTAAACAAAATGAAAATTACGCAGGTGGGAATTTTCTTGACTCAAAGTTGTCCTGAGGGCAGAAACGTTTGTGATTGGTTCAATCTGACAACCAATCGCAAGAGGGGAGAGAATTGCAGAGGCGGGGCCACCATTTTGAAAATTCCCGCAAATATTCCTCCCGGTGCGCAGGCAGGCAATTAGGAACTGATTATCCTTTTGCGGTGGGCAGGCAAGAGGAACTGCAAGAGGAACTGCAACTGGAACTGGTTATCATTTTGAAAGTAAGTTTGTAAAAACAAAAACGAAATTTCCTTGAAAATAGAGCATTGTATGTAACAGTTTAGCACTATGTGTGATTTTCTTTCTGCCCTCGAAATCATAGTATAATGGTGCAGCTTGTAGCTTAAGGGTAGGCTAGCCTACTGTTTCAGAAGCAAGCTAGTGTTGTAGCTTGCATTAAAATGTTGCAGTAACTGTTGCCAGCGGTTCTTATAACAAAAATGTAGAAGAACAAGATCATTCAGAAAAACGTCAACTTTTTAGTGTGTGCACATAACTTACATGTAAACCATAAGCGCTAGCTAGTCAAGCTAATCAGGTGAGCTAGAAAGTACATTGCAATAAGCTTTACTGTACTCATATTCAAAAAATCAATGACTATTTAGGGCGTTGTAGTCTATTTATAAATTTGGCTTTTCTTCATGACTGTTTAGTCTCATCTGGTCCCAGGGCAGAGACTATTGTTTCCCACAATTTTGTCTCAGGGCAGGTGAATCCCTCCTGGTCTCAGGGCAGAAGTCAGTCTAATTTATAAATTTGGCTTTTCTTCATGACTGTTAGTATCATCTGGTCCCAGGGCAGACAGATATTTTTAGATTTTGGCTTTTCTTCATGACTGTTAGTATCATCTGGTCCCAATTAAGGCAGAGACTGTTTCCTATGGAATGCCAAAGCTGACTTTATTTTAAATAAATAAATAAATGCATAAATATACGAAGAAATGTAAAAGAGCAAAAATACATAAATATACAAAGAAATGTAAAAAAGTACAAATAAATTAGTATTTATACTTTTATTTCCTTAAAATATAATATTCCTTATTCCTATATAAAAAAAAAAATTTTCACACATTTATTTATTTCAACTTATTTATTTCCACAAGATTTATTTATACAAGGTGTCACTGTGGCCTCAAAGCTTCAGCACTGCCACTCTGAGCTCGATTGCTGATGTGATGTCTGAGGTAAAACACGCCCCCCTCATTAGCATACGGACAGAGAAATGTGGAAATAAATAAATGTGGAAATAAATAAATGTGGAAATGAATAAAAGTGGAAATAAATAAATGTAGAAATAAATAAAAGTGTGAAAAATACAATTATACATTAAAGCTGCAAGCAGCGATGAAAGGGCCCTCGCACCCGTGCCATCAACACTCGGTGGCTTTAGGAAGGCAGAGCATGGTTGGGAAATGTACATTTAAGGAGGTATATATAGTAAGAGTATGTCAAAGTCAGTTACAAAATGTTTTGTATAATGGTGATAATAGCATGCTTCATGACTCAGCTAAGTGTTGCTAGCATGTTCAGTCTGTTTCTAGCATGCTTAGTACACAATAATTATGTGGTTAGTACTGCACGGTGTTAACCATGTCAGTTTCTGTTGCCAGTAGGTGGCGTTATGACTATAACTGAATATGAGCATGGATGTGTGTTCAGGACAGAACTCTTATCAAACATGTGAAGTTTGGTGCAAATTGGACATTGCCTTCTTGAGTAACAACAAAGTCATGTTTCATTGAATTAGCATTCTTTAGAACTTAGCTAAGCATTGTTAGCATGTTTTAACATGTTGCTAGAACGGCATCAACGTGTTAAACATGTCACTTCCTGTTGCCAGTTGGTGGCGCTATTACTATAACTGAACATTCTCATGTAGATGTGTTCAGGCCATGACTCTTATCAAACGTGTGAAGTTTGGGGCAGATTGGACATTCCATGCCTGAGTTACAGCAAATTCCTATTTAATTGCAATAATAGCATGCTTTAGCACTTGGCTAAGAGTTTGCTAGCATGTTTCTAGTAGGTTTCTAGTATGTTGTTAGCATGTTTAGCACTTGCTGGCACTTTTTTATATGTTATCAGGAGTTCACAACAGTGTTAAACATGTCACTTCCTGTTGTCAGCAGGTGGCGCTATGACTGTAACTGAATATGAGCATGGTCATGTGTTCAGGACAGAACGCTTATCAAACGTGTGAAGTTTGGGGCAGATTGGACATTGCCTTCTTGAGTAACAACAACATCCTGTTTCATTGAATTAGCATGCTTTAGCACTCAGCTAAGTTTTGCTAGCATGTTTTAACATGTTTCTAGCATGTTTAGAAGTCAATGGCATTTTTAACATGTTGCTAGAACGGCATCAACGTGTTAAACATGACACTTCCTGTTACCAGTAGGTGGCGCTATTACTATAACTGAATATTCTCATGTAGATGTGTTCAGGCCATGACTCTTATCAAACGTGTGAAGTTTGGGGCAGATTGGACATTCCGTGCCTGAGTTACAGCAAATTCCTATTTAATTGCAGTAATAGCATGCTTTAGCACTAAGCTAAGTGTTTGCTAGCATGTTTTAGCATGTGTCTAGTATGTTGTTAGCATGTTTAGCACTTGCTGGCACTTTTTTATATGTTATCAGGAGTTCACAACAGTGTTAAACATGCCACTTCCTGTTGCCAGCAGGTGGCGCTATGACTGTAACTGAATATGAGCATGGTCATGTGTTCAGGACAGAACGCTTATCAAAAGTGTGAAGTTTGGGGCAGATTGGACATTGCCTTCTTGAGTAACAACAACATCCTGTTTCATTGAATTAGCATGCTTTAGCACTCAGCTAAGTTTTGCTAGCATGTTTTAACATGTTTCTAGCATGTTTAGAAGTCAATGGCATTTTTAACATGTTGCTAGAACGGCATCAACGTGTTAAACATGACACTTCCTGTTACCAGTAGGTGGCGCTATTACTATAACTGAATATTCTCATGTAGATGTGTTCAGGCCATGACTCTTATCAAACGTGTGAAGTTTGGGGCAGATTGGACATTCCGTGCCTGAGTTACAGCAAATTCCTATTTAATTGCAGTAATAGCATGCTTTAGCACTTAGCTAAGTGTTTGCTAACATGTTTTAGTATGTGTCTAGTATGTTGTTAGCATGTTTAGCACTTGCTGGCACTTTTTTATATGTTATCAGGAGTTCACAACAGTGTTAAACATGTCACTTCCTGTTGCCAGCAGGTGGCGCTATGACTGTAACTGAATATGAGCATGGTCATGTGTTCAGGACAGAACGCTTATCAAAAGTGTGAAGTTTGGGGCAGATTGGACATTCCATGCCTGAGTTACAGCAACTTCCTGTTTCATGGCGAAACATCAAAATTTGTCAGGCCGCCGAGGACCCGCCCTTCGACGAAAACTCAAGATCTTCGCAATTTAACGTCGCAAAGGCCTTAAGATTACACTCACCAAATTTGAAGATGATCAGATTAAAACTGTAGGAGGAGTTCGTTAAAGTATGAGGCCTGAAAATGGCAAAAAGTGCACAAAAATCAGAGAGGAAGTTGAAAATGGCTGACTTCCTGTTGTGTTTAGAGCTATGCTCCAAGAGACTTTTTTGTAGGTATTAGGTCCTTACACATATGTACCGAATTTCGTACACGTACGTGGAACACAGCGGGAGGCGCACTCCGTTGAACTTTTATAGGTGGCGCTATCGAGCCATTTTGACCCGCCCAATTCTGAAACCTATATCAGATGTAAATATTCGCCAGTTCTGACGCGTGTGCAAAGTTTCGTGAGTTTTCGAGCATGTTTAGGCCCTCAAAAATGCAATTAAATGCGGAGAATAATAATAATAATAATAATAATAAACAGAGCAATTCCAAGAGGGTCCTCACACCATCGGTGCTCGGGCCCTAATAAAGTAATAAAAGTATAAATTCTCATTTATTTGTACTTTTTTACATTTCTTTGTATATTTATTTATGTATGTATTTTTGCTCTTTTACATTTCTTCGTATATTTATTTATGTATTTATTTATAATAAAGTCAGCTTTGGCATTCCAGGTTTCCCACAATTCTGTCCCAGGGCAGGTGAATCCATCCTGGTCTCAGGGCAGAAGTTGTTTTGTAGGATTTTCCTCATGACTGTTTAGTCTCATCTGGTCCCAGGGCAAAAACCATTATTTTCCACAATTTTGTCCCAGGGCAGGTGAATCCCTCCTGGTCTCAGGACAGAAGTCGTATTTTTCTGTTCTCAGGGCAATATAGTTGGACAAAAGGGAGTCAGCTGTCTTCTCTGGTCTCAGGGCAGAAGTGGTCTGAGGGCAGGACGGTGAATCCCTCCTGGTCTCAGGGCAGAAGTCATATTTTTCTGTTCTCAGGGCAATATAGTTGGACAAAAGGGAGTCAGCTGTCTTCTCTGGTCTCAGGGCAGAAGTGGTCTGAGGGCAGGACGGTGAATCTCTCCTGGTCTCAGGGCAGAAGTCATATTTTTCTCTTCTCAGGGCAATATAGTTGGACAAAAGGGAGTCAACTGTCTTCTCTGGTCTCAGGGCAGAAGTGGTCTGAGGGCAGGACGGTGAATCTCTCCTGGTCTCAGGGCAGAAGTCATATTTTTCTCTTCTCAGGGCAATATAGTTGGACAAAAGGGAGTCAACTGTCTTCTCTGGTCTCAGGGCAGAAGTGGTCTGAGGGCAGGACGGTGAATCCCTCCTGGTCTCAGGGCAGAAGTCATATTTTTCTCTTCTCAGGGCAATATAGTTGGACAAAAGGGAGTCAGCTGTCTTCTCTGGTCTCAGGGCAGAAGTGGTCTGAGGGCAGGACGGTGAATCTCTCCTGGTCTCAGGGCAGAAGTCATATTTTTCTCTTCTCAGGGCAATATATTTGGACAAAAGGGAGTCAGCTGTTTTCTCTGGTCTCAGGGCAGAAGTGGTCTGAGGGCAGGACGGTGAATCTCTCCTGGTCTCAGGGCAGAAGTCATATTTTTCTCTTCTCAGGGCAATATAGTTGGACAAAAGGGAGTCAGCTGTCTTCTCTGGTCTCAGGGCAGAAGTGGTCTGAGGGCAGGACGGTGAATCTCTCCTGGTCTCAGGGCAGAAGTCATATTTTTCTCTTCTCAGGGCAATATATTTGGACAAAAGGGAGTCAGCTGTCTTTTCTGGTCTCAGGGCAGAAGTGGTCTGAGGGCAGGACGGTGAATCTCTCCTGGTCTCAGGGCAGAAGTCATATTTTTCTCTTCTCAGGGCAATATAGTTGGACAAAAGGGAGTCAGCTGTCTTCTCTGGTCTCAGGGCAGAAGTGGTCTCAGGGCAGGACGGTGAATCCCTCCTGGTCTCAGGGCAGAAGTCATATTTTTCTCTTCTCAGGGCAATATAGTTGGACAAAAGGGAGTCAGCTGTCTTCTCTGGTCTCAGGGCAGAAGTGGTCTGAGGGCAGGACGGTGAATCCCTCCTGGTCTCAGGGCAGAAGTCATATTTTTCTCTTCTCAGGGCAATATAGTTGGACAAAAGGGAGTCAGCTGTCTTCTCTGGTCTCAGGGCAGAAGTGGTCTCAGGGCAGGACGGTGAATCCCTCCTGGTCTCAGGGCAGAAGTCATATTTTTCTCTTCTCAGGGCAATATAGTTGGACAAAAGGGAGTCAGCTGTCTTCTCTGGTCTCAGGGCAGAAGTGGTCTGAGGGCAGGACGGTGAATCCCTCCTGGTCTCAGGGCAGAAGTCATATTTTTCTCTTCTCAGGGCAATATAGTTGGACAAAAGGGAGTCAGCTGTCTTCTCTGGTCTCAGGGCAGAAGTGGTCTGAGGGCAGGACGGTGAATCTCTCCTGGTCTCAGGGCAGAAGTCATATTTTTCTCTTCTCAGGGCAATATATTTGGACAAAAGGGAGTCAGCTGTTTTCTCTGGTCTCAGGGCAGAAGTGGTCTGAGGGCAGGACGGTGAATCCCTCCTGGTCTCAGGGCAGAAGTCATATTTTTCTCTTCTCAGGGCAATATAGTTGGACAAAAGGGAGTCAACTGTCTTTTCTGGTCTCAGGGCAGAAGTGGTCTGAGGGCAGGTGAATCTCTCCTGGTCTCAGGGCAGAAGTCATATTTTTCTCTTCTCAGGGCAATATAGTTGGACAAAAGGGAGTCAGCTGTCTTCTCTGGTCTCAGGGCAGAAGTGGTCTCAGGGCAGGACGGTGAATCCCTCCTGGTCTCAGGGCAGAAGTCATATTTTTCTCTTCTCAGGGCAATATAGTTGGACAAAAGGGAGTCAACTGTCTTCTCTGGTCTCAGGGCAGAAGTGGTCTGAGGGCAGGACGGTGAATCCCTCCTGGTCTCAGGGCAGAAGTCATATTTTTCTCTTCTCAGGGCAATATAGTTGGACAAAAGGGAGTCAACTGTCTTCTCTGGTCTCAGGGCAGAAGTGGTCTGAGGGCAGGACGGTGAATCCCTCCTGGTCTCAGGGCAGAAGTCATATTTTTCTCTTCTCAGGGCAATATAGTTGGACAAAAGGGAGTCAGCTGTCTTCTCTGGTCTCAGGGCAGAAGTGGTCTCAGGGCAGGACGGTGAATCCCTCCTGGTCTCAGGGCAGAAGTCATATTTTTCTCTTCTCAGGGCAATATAGTTGGACAAAAGGGAGTCAGCTGTCTTCTCTGGTCTCAGGGCAGAAGTGGTCTGAGGGCAGGTGAATCCCTCCTGGTCTCAGGGCAGAAGTCATATTTTTCTCTTCTCAGGGCAATATAGTTGGACAAAAGGGAGTCAGCTGTCTTCTCTGGTCTCAGGGCAGAAGTGGTCTGAGGGCAGGACGGTGAATCTCTCCTGGTCTCAGGGCAGAAGTCATATTTTTCTCTTCTCAGGGCAATATAGTTGGACAAAAGGGAGTCAGCTGTCTTCTCTGGTCTCAGGGCAGAAGTGGTCTCAGGGCAGGACGGTGAATCCCTCCTGGTCTCAGGGCAGAAGTCATATTTTTCTCTTCTCAGGGCAATATAGTTGGACAAAAGGGAGTCAACTGTCTTTTCTGGTCTCAGGGCAGAAGTGGTCTCAGGGCAGGACGGTGAATCCCTCCTGGTCTCAGGGCAGAAGTCATATTTTTCTCTTCTCAGGGCAATATAGTTGGACAAAAGGGAGTCAGCTGTCTTCTCTGGTCTCAGGGCAGAAGTGGTCTGAGGGCAGGTGAATCTCTCCTGGTCTCAGGGCAGAAGTCATATTTTTCTCTTCTCAGGGCAATATAGTTGGACAAAAGGGAGTCAGCTGTCTTCTCTGGTCTCAGGGCAGAAGTGGTCTCAGGGCAGGACGGTGAATCCCTCCTGGTCTCAGGGCAGAAGTCATATTTTTCTCTTCTCAGGGCAATATAGTTGGACAAAAGGGAGTCAACTGTCTTTTCTGGTCTCAGGGCAGAAGTGGTCTGAGGGCAGGTGAATCTCTCCTGGTCTCAGGGCAGAAGTCATATTTTTCTCTTCTCAGGGCAATATAGTTGGACAAAAGGGAGTCAGCTGTCTTCTCTGGTCTCAGGGCAGAAGTGGTCTGAGGGCAGGTGAATCCCTCCTGGTCTCAGGGCAGAAGTCATATTTTTCTCTTCTCAGGGCAATATAGTTGGACAAAAGGGAGTCAGCTGTCTTCTCTGGTCTCAGGGCAGAAGTGGTCTCAGGGCAGGACGGTGAATCCCTCCTGGTCTCAGGGCAGAAGTCATATTTTTCTCTTCTCAGGGCAATATAGTTGGACAAAAGGGAGTCAGCTGTCTTCTCTGGTCTCAGGGCAGAAGTGGTCTGAGGGCAGGACGGTGAATCCCTCCTGGTCTCAGGGCAGAAGTCATATTTTTCTCTTCTCAGGGCAATATAGTTGGACAAAAGGGAGTCAACTGTCTTTTCTGGTCTCAGGGCAGAAGTGGTCTGAGGGCAGGACGGTGAATCTCTCCTGGTCTCAGGGCAGAAGTCATATTTTTCTCTTCTCAGGGCAATATAGTTGGACAAAAGGGAGTCAGCTGTCTTCTCTGGTCTCAGGGCAGAAGTGGTCTCAGGGCAGGACGGTGAATCCCTCCTGGTCTCAGGGCAGAAGTCATATTTTTCTCTTCTCAGGGCAATATAGTTGGACAAAAGGGAGTCAGCTGTCTTCTCTGGTCTCAGGGCAGAAGTGGTCTCAGGGCAGGACGGTGAATCTCTCCTGGTCTCAGGGCAGAAGTCATATTTTTCTCTTCTCAGGGCAATATAGTTGGACAAAAGGGAGTCAGCTGTCTTCTCTGGTCTCAGGGCAGAAGTGGTCTCAGGGCAGGACGGTGAATCCCTCCTGGTCTCAGGGCAGAAGTCATATTTTTCTCTTCTCAGGGCAATATAGTTGGACAAAAGGGAGTCAACTGTCTTTTCTGGTCTCAGGGCAGAAGTGGTCTCAGGGCAGGACGGTGAATCTCTCCTGGTCTCAGGGCAGAAGTCATATTTTTCTCTTCTCAGGGCAATATAGTTGGACAAAAGGGAGTCAGCTGTCTTCTCTGGTCTCAGGGCAGAAGTGGTCTCAGGGCAGGACGGTGAATCCCTCCTGGTCTCAGGGCAGAAGTCATATTTTTCTCTTCTCAGGGCAATATAGTTGGACAAAAGGGAGTCAGCTGTCTTCTCTGGTCTCAGGGCAGAAGTGGTCTCAGGGCAGGACGGTGAATCCCTCCTGGTCTCAGGGCAGAAGTCATATTTTTCTCTTCTCAGGGCAATATAGTTGGACAAAAGGGAGTCAGCTGTCTTCTCTGGTCTCAGGGCAGAAGTGGTCTGAGGGCAGGACGGTGAATCCCTCCTGGTCTCAGGGCAGAAGTCATATTTTTCTCTTCTCAGGGCAATATAGTTGGACAAAAGGGAGTCAGCTGTCTTCTCTGGTCTCAGGGCAGAAGTGGTCTGAGGGCAGGTGAATCTCTCCTGGTCTCAGGGCAGAAGTCATATTTTTCTCTTCTCAGGGCAATATAGTTGGACAAAAGGGAGTCAACTGTCTTTTCTGGTCTCAGGGCAGAAGTGGTCTCAGGGCAGGACGGTGAATCTCTCCTGGTCTCAGGGCAGAAGTCATATTTTTCTCTTCTCAGAAGTGGTCTGAGGGCAGGACGGTGAATCCTTCCTGGTCTCAGGGCAGAAGTCATATTTTTCTCTTCTCAGGGCAATATAGTTGGACAAAAGGGAGTCAGCTGTCTTCTCTGGTCTCAGGGCAGAAGTCGTCTCAGGGCAGGACGGTGAATCCCTCCTGGTCTCAGGGCAGAAGTCATATTTTTCTCTTCTAAGGGCAATATAGTTGGACAAAAGGGAGTCAGCTGTCTTCTCTGGTCTCAGGGCAGAAGTGGTCTGAGGGCAGGTGAATCTCTCCTGGTCTCAGGGCAGAAGTCATATTTTTCTCTTCTCAGGGCAATATAGTTGGACAAAAGGGAGTCAACTGTCTTTTCTGGTCTCAGGGCAGAAGTGGTCTCAGGGCAGGACGGTGAATCTCTCCTGGTCTCAGGGCAGAAGCACTGATCTATATAATGACTGGATAGCTCATGACGTTCTAAACTGCCACAAGGCAGTGAAGCCACCGGAAGTGTTCGAGCGGCCATCTTACGATTCCCTACCAGCAGAGGGATCCAACGCCCGTTATACAGAGATTGGTAGCTCCGACGGCACTTTTAAGATGACCCGATGTGCAGCATACAAGTGTAAGACGACGTTCACAAAGGGATGTAGAACAACTGCCCACAGGTTGTAATTCAAGCCCTATAAGTAGTAATTTATATGCAAAATTGTCGCTATGCCTGTGTTGTTTTCTCCGAGGCAAGAGCTGCTGCTTCTTCAAAAATCAACGATAAAACAGTCAACAGTAGCCTATAAGAAACCTCAGAGCAGCAATAATCACAATTAAGTGTCCAATAGCGACACCATTTGACAGCTTCAAAAGAGCTTCGTGCAGAGTCCGTTTACCGTTACATTAACCCATACAATTTGTATTAAGCATTTCCTGAACATGTAACTTGCTAATCAAACACTTTATATGAACAAACTACTAATCTATAAAACACAAATCGGTCTTCCGACCTTTTAATATTGTGTCAGTTGATGTTGATATGCGCGAGGGAGAGAGAGCAATACAGCGCTCGGGTTGTTTGAAGGCGCTGAGAGTGCGCGCGCGCGGCCGGGGCTCTCTCTGCACTGATCTAAATAATTCGTTGTTACGACGACTTGTTCCCTCGTTTTAATAAATCGTGGACACGTTTAACTAATTCCCTCCCTCATTTTGATTTAACGAATTACAACGTGGCCACAATATAATAAAACGAGGGAACAAATTAGTATTGTGCTGAGGTATTATTAATTCGTACGAAACAATATTCACATGAATATTCACCAATTCAAAAAAATATAGGTCTTTAGCATTCACTATTTAATTAATAGTATCAAACTGTTTTTCTTACCTGTGAAGATAGCTTTTCAGTGAAGGCCGACTAGTGTTCTCGTACAGCTTTTAATTCCTTTTGCAAAGAAATTGCCGTTTTTTAATAAGCAGGAAAAATTTCCGACTTTAAACAAATACCCATTTAAATGCTAAGAGTGTTTGCGTTGTAAAAATGTGCAGGGAGACTTTATATTTTAAAATGGTGTCTCGTTAGGCAATGTTTTTTCAGTCAAATCATAAAATTTCCTATTGATTCAATAGAACGCATGAGCTCACTAGGGAATACCAATATGGCGGCGCGGTGGCTTCACTGTTCATGACGTCATGAGCTATCCAGTCATTCTATATAGATCAGTGGGCAGAAGTCATATTTTTCTCTTCTCAGAAGTGGTCTGAGGGCAAAAGGGAGTCAGCTGTCTTCTCTGGTCTCAGGGCAGAAGTGGTCTCAGGGCAGAAGTCATATTTTTCTCTTCTCAGGGCAATATAGTTGGACAAAAGGGAGTCAACTGTCTTTTCTGGTCTCAGGGCAGAAGTGGTCTGAGGGCAGGTGAATCTCTCCTGGTCTCAGGGCAGAAGTCATATTTTTCTCTTCTCAGGGCAATATATTTGGACAAAAGGGAGTCAGCTGTCTTCTCTGGTCTCAGGGCAGAAGTGGTCTCAGGGCAGAAGTCATATTTTTCTCTTCTCAGGGCAATATAGTTGGACAAAAGGGAGTCAGCTGTCTTCTCTGGTCTCAGGGCAGAAGTCATATTTTTTATGTATTATTTAGTATATTAGTAGTTTGTATAATATGCAGCGCTTCTTCTTCTTCTTCTTCAGTTAAATATTCAAAATATTTATCAGGACCGATCAGTTTGATGCTTAGCCTGTGTTTCTCCAAAAATCTATATGTTCAAGTATAGTGTCTTTTATAATTTCAGAATATGGCGACACATTGGGTGAATGGTGTTAAAAAACGGTTGAAGAAGCCACATGATTCCAGGGTCCACCAAGATGTTGTTATTATTAGGGGGGATGCCAAGGAGTTCATGGAGGGTTACATCAAAGAAGTGCAGGAGAAGGAGCATTGCTACTTCAGACCCCCAGTCTGCCGCCGGCAGGACTATTATTACTATGGCTGTGACCGTGGGAATCACGCTGCAGGCAAAAGTAATGGAGAAGCCACACAAACTCGGGCCAATTCTTGCAAGGCATACATCTCTTTCAAAGTCATCACGGATGCCGGAATATCAGGTGCCATAATCCAAAAGATGCTACAGCACACTGGCCATGACGAGGCTAATTCTAAAGAGAAAAACCGCATCCACCCAGACCTGCATTCCCTCATTGAAATATGGCTTCAACAGGGTTGTTCTACTTCTGAGATCTTAATAAAAAGCTATGATTGGGCTCAACAAAATGGGCATGTGGACAAAAAAGACCGCCGGTTTTACTTGACCCCTAATGACATTCGGCTTTTAAAGAAAAACCTCAGAGGTGTGGGTGACAGTGATTCTGTCAGTGTGGACCATTTGGTTTCCATGGAACTCAGAGACAACATCTGTTTTTATCAGCCACTTCACAATGAACAACCATTCATTTTAGTTGTACAAACACCATTTCAAAAACAACTTTTGGAAGAGAACCCCCATCCAATGGTTTTCATGGATGCTTCATACAAAGGCATAACAGCCTACGGGTATGCATTTTATGCACTGTTATTGATAAACAAAACTGGAAGAGGCGTGCCATTTGCCTATTTTATCCTGAGCAAGGAAACTACTGCAACAGTAAGCCTCTGCCTACAGAAGCTTCAATTGAGTAACCCAAGCTTCTATCCAAGGTCAGTCAAATGTTAGCATAATTTATGTTATACTGTATTTATTCTTTGTAATTGGAACAACAGGAAATATGCATGTTTGACTTTGAATCTGGAAATACTACTGCACTGAGCTACAGCTTTTGAATTTTGGATCTCACTAGGTTCTTAACTCTATTCTAAATGTTCTTGATACAATGTTTACACTGTATACAATACACTCTGTCTAATGTATGCTTTTGGGTGTGGTGCAACTTTTTCCTCTCTTCTCTTTTCTTTCTTTTTCAATGTTACAGGTCAGTGATGATGGACCGTGACTTGAGAGTGCTTAATGCTATTAAAAGCGTTTTCCCAAATGCAAAGCTTCTCCTTTGTTGGTTCCATGTGCTTCAGGTAAGTCGATGAATATACAATATCACTATTTGTGACATTTAAATCTACAATGTTGTGCAGTTGACATTGACAAACTAACAGGAAAGGTCAACTGAGCAGGTACAAAGTACTATTCTAGAGATCTTTGGCAAAGTGTGCTGTTTTCAACAGTGTTCTTTAAAAATGTGGTGGGTGTGTAAACAAGTGTAATCTTTAACTGTACTGTACTGTACTGTACCTTAAATAGGGCAATCAACTAGTGGTCTGCAACGTAATTGCTGGTGGTTGTGACAAATACTTACAGTTTGCAGTATATGCTTATTTCAAATCCTGAATTCTACTTACATGAAACATGAAAATTTGGGATATACTGAGTTACATTGCAGTACAATAACATAAACTCCCTTTTGGCCAAGCAATAGAAACTAACTGCCACGTGACAGGGTGAAATAACATACCCTAATGTGCATCTGAAGCAATTTATGCTGTTATAGGCTGTTAACCGGTGGCTTGTGAAGACAGATGGAGGTCACCTGACACCTGAACAAAGAAATGTGGTCATTCATGCCATGGCATCAATGAAAGCTTGTCTGACGGTACTATATTTTCTTACATTCATAACCCCAGTGCAACTAAGTGGTCCTGAACAAATTATGCATTCTGTAGTGCAGT
The DNA here is from genome assembly GCF_964197995.2 of Scardinius erythrophthalmus. NCBI lineage: Eukaryota > Metazoa > Chordata > Actinopteri > Cypriniformes > Leuciscidae > Scardinius > Scardinius erythrophthalmus. Next base: position 12,497,412 of record NC_138221.1, read on the forward strand.
GGTTCCCAAACCTGTCCTGGAGGACCACCAACACTGCACGTTTTCTTTTTCTCCCTAGTCAAACACACCTGATTCAACTCATCAGCTCATTAACCCATGTGATAATGAGCTGATGAGTTGAATCAGGTGTATTTGACTAGGGAGAAAAAGAAAACGTGCAGTGTTGGTGGTCCTCCAGGACAGGTTTGTGAACCACTGCTGTAGTGTACATAATAGTGAGTTTACAATTATTTATACTTTTTCTTTTTAATGTTTGTATATAAGCATCTCAGATTAAATATGTTTTTCCCCTAAGGAGGAAGAGTTTCTCAATGTATCTGCCAAGAAATGCAGTGAGATCGACACCTTTTTGGATAGTCCCCATGTAACAACTTATCTGAAGACAAATTGGTTTACTTATGCGGAGCTGTGGGTAAACTTTGGCAGAACGTTCTATCACTGTAGCAGTGAGACAAACAACAAGGCTGAAAGGTATTTTACTTACATTTGCCAATAATATTTCAAATAATTTATTTTCATATTGGGATCAGAGTATTTGCTTAAAACATCAAGGTGTTGCTAACATCATGTTCCTAAAATTATGCATGCAAATATAGTGCCAGTCTCTACTAGCTTTTGTCAAAATGGCATGGGCCTATCTAATACCACATATTGAACACTGACTTACTATGCACTGAACGTTACGTCTTACCACAAGGCCGGCTCACCTCGTGGTCTGACTATTGGGAGGCAAAGTTTACCATGAGCTGAAAAACCCATATTCCCCAAATCAGCAGTTAATGCAGCTCTTTAGGTTGAATGAGCGAGGTTTCACTGAAGTCAGAAAAAATATGTAGGAATCAGTGTTTTACACTGATAGTTTATTTTGTATTGCTATTCAATTATTTTCTCCCAATTTGATAGGAAGCCAATGGTATGGTGGGTGTCAGATTTGTAATTGTCAAGCTTTTCACGTTTTTCATGCCTTTCTGTCTTAAAGATTTTTCCTTACGTTGAAATACCAGTTTCTGCGAGGCCAGGCAAACCGAAGAGTCGACCAACTTCTGCTTTTGCTATGTGGAGATGTAGAAAAGTATTACAGGTTAGTAATCTATCTAACAGGGAATGTGGATTTTGCCAAATGGCTATTTCAGCCTGTTATAGAATAAAATAAAATGAGACGCAGCTACTTTCATGAAGCTTGCCACCCTCTCACAGTCTTAACAGTGAATTCATTTTTTATGGAGCTGTTGCACTAAAAAACAATCACCATGGCTATATGACTACACAATGAAACTTGCATTTAGCTAAAATCTATCCAACAATAAGGGCCAATATACAGAATGGTTATGAGTTTATGGTATTGCATAAGTTATTGGCCATCCAATCAGAATATGCAAAATGTGTGCCATTAAAAAGTTTGTGATGGTGCACTTACCTGTGTTGAAGCTAGCTAGGGCACACTCTCACACACTGGTCCCCTGTCGCTTCCCACTGTCCTATCTGAGGCAAAGGCTACTATTTTACTGTAATTCCAAATTTGTGTCTTGTTTTTCATTACTGCAGCTACATGGATGGCCTCAGCGAAGCAGGACGACTGACATTATCCAGCTCTGCAGCTCACCAGGCTGCTGCGCTGCTATTTAAAAATGGTGTGGGCAAAGATTTGGACATAGAAGCGGGGCAGTGCTTTGTGCCGTCACAGTCAACCAACACAGCCTACAAAGTTAACTTGTTACACTTCACGTGTGAATGCACCAATTTCCGGATGGGAAACATATGCAAACATATTCTCTTGGTGAAGATGGAGGTAGGCAGGAGAGGTATTGACATTGAAAAAATGCGTAATAATAAAGCGCTAGAAATCATCAGCCTCCGTCTCTACCAGCAGACTGAAGATGAAATAACCATCTTCAATAGTGATGGGACTATGAGTATTGTGAATAGGAAAACTCCGACTTTGTGCACATGCATTGCTAATAGTTTTGGAGAAAGATGTGTTTGCATACATGTCACACATGTCCTCAAGCCTCAAGACATTCTCACAGACCCCAAAGAAAATGCACAAGTGTCTGAAGCCTCCCATGGGAATCCTCCCATACAGTCCATGTTATCAGACCTACTAGAGTGGAGCAAGTCCGAAGCATTTGAACATACCCCTGAACTGTACAATACCATCAAAAGAGCACACAAGCTGGCTTTTGGAAAATTCACTGCTGTGTCCAGAAAAAGGAAAATTACCCCTTTACATGGTTACCGTAAAAAAATTAAAAAAGCTAGACTGCAGAGAGCAGTAGTTGAGAACTTTAAAAGCAAAAGAAGAGCAAGAAGAACTTAATTCTGTTATTCTGGAGGTGCCATTGTTTGCATGTGAAAGCGCCCGTCTTGATTGGTTGATGAATTTTCTTGGTAGTTAAGGTAAATAAAATACTGATAATTAAATCAAAGTTTTATGAAGTTTTGGGAAATATATAGACTTCTTACATTAATGGCAGAAGCAATAGTAGTGTTTTACCAATATGAAATGTAAATTACACCAGCAGAGTGGTGAAGTACACAGGTCCCGTAATTCAGTAAAAGTATTGATCCCCAAGAAAAATGTACTCACAATTACAAATAAAGAAAATTGCTTTATAACTTTGATGCTTTGATACATTCTCAGTCCAAAACCAAGACTTTCCATACATTCTTATGGTTTAACTTAACATGTATTTGGCAAATTATGTTTTCAACCTTGTGTTGTCACAAAAAAAAAAAAACACTTTCTTCAACGTTTGAAGCCATTTTTTTCAGTTTGTTTTTGCTTTTTCCAACATTTTAAATTATTTCTTTTACACATTTTCAGTGCTTATTTCTACGTCCCATATTTTCTGATATAAAACAAAAATTGAAAACGGGTCAATTTCACCCGAAGTCAACACAAGGGTTAAATCACATCTATATAGTGCAAAGTGTTTTACTTAGTAAACCATAAAGACTATTCCTTTGTCAAGGCTACCCATAAATGCAGATACCACTTTAAAATTGACATGCTTTATTTACTTCTGGAGGCAGTGGAGGTTCTCTGCCTCGACCAGGCACGCATCAATTAAAGAAAACGCACCCTTCAACATTTCTGGCCCAAGGCCATGCGTAGCGAGGTTGTAATAGGACCAGTTGGCCTCCATCGCGGTCTTTATCCTTGTTAGTGTCTGCCTGCAAAAGTGTTAAAAACAGATGTTATTGACATAAAGAACAGTGGTAGAGGTGATGTAATACAATAATGCATATGTAGATCTAAGCCTTTTTAATCTTGCATACTGGCATTGGTAACAACAGATCAATGAACCTGCAGTGTTGGGCCTTGACGATGGCCTCAAGATGTGGGTCCTCCTCCAGGCAAGCCTGGCCAATTTTTTGAATTGGTAGGTATTTAAAACCCATGTAATTTACATCCTCTGCAAGGGCCAGACATTCTTCTACAAATACACAAGAGAGTACAAAAAAATTATATTTTTGTCAAACTAAGAATGGAGTATAGACTGTTAAGGACAGAAACAAGATTCAGTCATTCCAAAAAAAGTTCTGATCAACATGTGAAAGTGCCTTGATGATGAGTCCACCTAGTTGATAAGATCTATGAAAATTTCATAATTACAGCCTATAATGTTACTTGGGGAAGAGGTAAGTCCTGTTAATTCAAGACCTCTCAGTAATACAAAGGTAGATTCTTTCTGAGCCTACTTATCCCAGAATCTTCATTTAAGTGGGCTAACATCTTACAGAGACATAAGACACGATAACGAGATAGCGTCTATAAACAAAAGATGTTTTCCCAACCTCCTATCTCACTGTTTTCTGCAACCAAAAACATATAGATCAGAGTTAATAATCTATGTGCATCCGTGTTGGTGGCAACTTCTAATTGATTAGGTCAATGATGCAATAATCACAATAAATAATAAAACTTGTAAAACAAGATTTGAAAATTAAAAAATATTTTTGCTATTTGTCTTATTCATTCTTATGATTTGACATCACAGTGAGGTTGCAATTTCACCCCGATTGCATGCCATACTGCTGTAAAGTGTAAGATGGTGGTATTGGAAAAGCCTAATATTTTCTGAGGTGGTACTCAAGGTAAAAAAAAATTAAAATCACTGCCCAATGTCATGCAGAATAGTTATTTCTGGCAATGTGTTTGTATTGTGCGTAACGAGAACTAATTTCAATGCCTTCACATCCTGCCAAAATAGTGCAAAATTACCAAAATCTTAATGGTAACAAAGATTTCCGCCTAGCCAGACTATTAAGAAAAGATTCTTATACCAGCTGTGTGAAGTGATGGGTGGTCCACTGCCCTTAAACTCTTGCACATCATGTTCTTAACCTCTAGACCTCAGTTACCTTCACACAACTTGCTGACACTTGTTGACAACCTGATTCGTGGTCCTGGCTCCACCTGTGAGTCGTGCAACTTGGCCATGACCGCCTCTTTTTGGCTCTTGCCTTTCCTTAAGTAGGCCACCAGAGCATTGGGCGAATAGCCCTCTGGTGGCCCACACCTTCTAACCAGTTCCTCCCTAGTCACTTTATATCTGCAATATCAGTGGAGATTTTAAGCAGGCATAAAGAGTTAAAACAATCTTCTACCTTGTAGAAATGTTGGTAGGTAACACTTTAGGTACAGGAGAACACATACATGACACCTTAAAAAGGGTTTTAAATAACTTATTCCTAACAGCTTCTTAAGACATGACTCAGTATTACTGACTTTGGCCCAGTATATCTAGGTGGAAGCTGGGGACTTTTAAAGATTTATTCCACAGCAAAGGTGCTGCATGTAGGAATTTTGTGCCATGTTAGCATGATGAGCCATGTAAGAGGCTGTTATGAGCTTTTGTAAAGGCTTAGGAATATGATATGCACCTGTCCTTACAGCAAGAGTTTACCTAAATTTGGGAAATTAGTAATTGTCTGTAGAGAAACAGATTTCTGCTTAAAAATTCCTTCTGTGTACTTCTGATAGCCTACAGTAGTTACCAGCCCCACCCACTTCATTTCATACAGTAAGTGTGACCCCGCACAATCACAGTTCCGGACTTTGAAAACATACCGAGCCAAACGCGTTCCTCCCTTGTACACAGAAACATTTTTCGATTGTCTACGTTCGTTAGTACCTCCCAAGAAGGTAATTTCTCAGGGCCAGACATAACTGCAGAACAAATTTAAATTTAAATATAATAGCGTGCAACACCGAGGGTTATACCCAGTCTAATATACCGTATTTTCCGCACTATAAGGTGGTAATCGTGCAATGTGTAGACCTGTGCACAGTTATTGTTTGGAACTATTAATTGCTTAGAGAAGAATTATGTAAATGTATGAAATATTGATGGTAATGACATACAAAGTTACCTTTTGGCCTTGGTCCCGTCAGGTAACCGGAGAACACTCTCCACTTCGAATAATACTGTAGAAGTGAAAAAATATTGTTTTTATTTTATTGTCAACTCATTTCATGGCCAAAACTATGCTGACCATAAATACAGTATCTTCCTACCTTGTTCACCCTCTGTGGACTCAGATTCCTGTGCAAGGCCACCATCTACTATATTTAAAGGAGAAATCCGGTGAATTTTAACATTGAGCTAATTTTTTTGTAATAAAAATATTTTTGGATAAAAATTATGTTATTTAAGCCAGCGCAAATACTTATATTTACATCCTGTTTTCGGTCGAAGGCCATAGTAATCGATTGTTGAGTTCACGCGCGTGATCATAGGTAACTAAACCTATGCGCGTGAACTCGACAATCGACTAGTATGGCCTTTGACCGAAAACAGGATGTAAATATAGGTATGAGCGCTGGCTGAATTAACTTCACTTTTATTCATATCTTTCACATCTACTGCAGTCAGATTCAACCCGTGTTCACTCTGAAGGAATCACTCACATTGGCTGTGCACTTGTAATGACACATCAAGGATGTTAAGAGGATAAAAGCAGGTTTAAAACTTGCCCCATTGAAGTCAACAGGGTGCAAATTTTAAAAAGAGGATAACACGGTGTAGGCAACACCGATTTTTGTCGTTGTTCTCTGTACTGACAGCACTCCAAATTTACAAAAAAATTAGCTCAATGTTAAAATTGACCGGAGTTCTCCTTTAAGACCAATCAGAGAACAGCATTCAGGGAACAAACAGTTTCAAAAGAAAGATCTCTGTACTTTCCTAACAGCAAAGTTAATACATCAAAGACACAATTGCTTACTGAAAAGATCCCTAAATGTATGTTGTGAGTGAGTGACTCGAATGCTGACCATAAATACAGTATCTTCCTACCTTGTTCACTCTCCGTGGACTCAGATTCCTGTGCAAGGCCACCATCTACTATATATAAGACCAATCAGAGAACAGCATTCAGGGAACAAACTGTTTCAAAAGAAAGATCTCTGTACTTTCCTAACAGCAATGTGCTGTTGGTGGCAGAGGAAAGGTGCGTATGTGTGTGTGTGTTCTCTATATTTTTTTTTACCTGCACATGGGTGCTCTCCAACAGGTTGATCTGTCCAAACATAAAAGAAAACAAATGCCTACATGAAAGATCTTCAGGTGGGCTGTGTGTGTTTGTATATTTCTTACCTAAAAAGCAGTGCTATGTGGATCAGTTAATACATCAAAGACACAATTGACCTTTCGCCGGCCCCTCCCCCTTAACGGCCATTGTCCAATCACACATCATAGCAAGATGGTGTTGAAGCGTGCGCCCACGGCGTTTGTAAATCGGACACTAGATACCCCGAGAGATTGTCTGGAGGAGTTGTGTTCTTTCCATTCCCAAAGCCGAAAACACAACGTGAGCGATGCCTACAATGGATAAAACAGTGTGGACGGCCCCACTCCCAGTTAAATGTGTCGAACATTACGAAGCATAAATACGTCTGCTGGCTGTGGTGTCGATGGCTACTTAAAGTTTTTTTGTTTTGTTTTTCTGATCTGAAAAACTATCCTATCTGTTACTCAAAAAACATAATATTGTCTGAACCGCGAGTTTTATGATCTGTTGTCCCCCTAATAAATATTATAGTAAGTGCATTATGAAAGACAAGCAATGAAAGTTATTTAGATGCAAATTAAGGCTATGTCTGGTTAAACAGTTATTGTGCCCTATCTTGCACCCAGCGCAATTGACTTTGTACACGTACGCATGTATCATTCCTATTTTGCACCCGCGCAAAGCGGACTTTTCCCTCCACAGAAGCACGTCGGTTAACTAAGAAATACACTTGCGCTCCCCGGGGCGGTTCAGCGCAAAGAGGAGGCGTGTTCCGGCGCAAACGTTCCCTCATGCTATTTTACAGGTTTAGAAAACAATTCCGCCACTGACCAAAAAAAAACAGTTTAAAGTCAGTGGCGCGTTGCACATGTTATTCATATGCTATTTTAAGGGCGCATGCTTGGCCATAATCAATGTAGCGTGTGCACAACGCACATACACTTTGATTCTCTCATCTACACACAGACGCAGCAGTTATCATTTTTGCAAATCATACATTATTACGATAGATAGATAGATAGATAGATAGATAGATAGATAGATAGATAGATAGATAGATAGATATAGTTTATTATAAAAGCATACATCTAGCTTATACATTTACCCAAATTATCATACGCCTGTTTAACCGATGTTAATTTGGGTGTGTTTCTCCATCCCCAATGTCCCTGACGGGAACGTCGGTCTCCTCGGCTGTGAACCGCTCCTGTCGTGCGCCTGGCAAATCCGCATTATAATAGGAATCCGCTATAGAACAAGCGCGCCTGCTCTCAAAGGGAATGTGAGATGTCGCTCTGATTGGTTTATTTCACGTTACGCCCAAACCACACCTATGAATAATGAAGCTACTTCAGACCAACCCCTTTTAGATTTGCGCCAGGCGCAAGAGTCATTTATCCCGCCGGGAAAATAGCAACAGCGCCAAGACCCGCCCACAAAGTTACTTGCGCTTTGACACTTGCGTTTCAGATCGTTAAAATAGGGCCCATTGTGTGATTTCGTTTATTGTGCGTTGTCAACTTGAAGCATGAATTTGAGAAAGAAAATCATTTTTGGAAGAAAATGCACCACGTACTTTTGTCAATGATATAAGTTATAGCTAAAAGATTGTAAAAGCTTTCAGTTCACCCTGCCTAATTGTAGTTGAAAAGTCAAATTAAGCTTGATTAATGATATACTGTGACTGATCAGATAAACTACAGCATCGAGAATATAACTCCCATGTGTTTTGCAGCATTTAAAATTTTTGTCATAGTGTGTTATGCGAAAAAACACACATAAGAAATTATTGCTGACAGCACTTTTATTTTCAGAGAGTTTTTTCTTTCACACAAAAACACAACAGTTTCAACAGTGTCTTTCAATGCTTTTAAACACTTGTTTTCTTGTTCTTTGTCATATCACAAATGATGTGTATGAACACCGGTAAGTTAAGCATTAGCCTCGATAGAGACGTAGATAGTAGTCGTGTCTCCTTCATTGCGTATTTTTATATTTTGAATATATCCCTCCACTGCATACTGTAACCCCTTTTGCCTCGATCTGGAGGATATCGCGGAGGTATTGCTCCAAAAATGGTCACTGACACGCACGGGTATACCTCTTCCCGTCGCGCTGGTTGTGTTTGACCATTTGTTTGTCGGACGTAGCAACAGTAACTAAGGGGGGCGGGGCTCGGCGAAAGGTCAATTGCTTACTGAAAAGATCCCTACATGTATGTTGTGAGTGAGTGACTCGAATGCTGACCATAAATAAAGTATCTTCCTACCTTGTTCACCCTCCGTGGACTCAGATTCCTGTGCAAGGCCACCATCTACTATATATAAGACCAATCAGAGAACAGCATTCAGGGAACAAACTGTTTCAAAAGAAAGATCTCTGTACTTTCCTAACAGCAAAGTTAATACATCAAAGACACAATTGCTTACTGAAAAGATCCCTACATGTATGTTGTGAGTGAGTGACTCGAATGCTGATCACCATCTACTGTATTTAAGACTGTGTCTGTGTGTGTGTGTGTGTGTGTGTGTGTACCTAAGCTAATCAAGAGCAGAACCAGTCTTGGAACAACATTGGTACAAATTTACTTAACATTAACAATTATACTAGGTTTGGTTGTAGCTTGTCTACATACATCAGCCCTACTTACCAAACAGAATTGCCTAGAATCTCAATACACCTAAAATGAATCCCAGTCTGTGGCTGTTCTTACCTGTATTTTTAGACTTGGCGATTTTTCCCTAGAAAAGAGAAAAAAACATTAAGTATACAATGTGTTGAGAAACAGTATGTATATTTTGATCATTAACCCTTGCCTTTTTTCTTCTTAGAGTCTTCGTATCTAAAAGAAATGAACATGTTTCTTAATGTCATTTTAATGTTATTATAATGTTTCAAAAACCAAATAATAATCATGAAAATAATGATTCATTCTGCATGCTTATTTCAATGTGCGTAGAACCAAGACAGTGTATTCACCTCATCCTTCTAAGAAAGATCGTAAATAAATAGCATCTGATTTTGAACATAAACTTAATGTCATATTTTATGCTTGAAATGATGTAGTAACAATGTACTCCGAAGTATGACATCCTCCGAATTTACAAGTTAAAGCTACCACTCCAAATCATCAGTAAGTTAAACTTAATGCAGGCAGCTACAGGTAGCCAGCAGAGCTCAATAAGGAGCACCCATACCATACATATGTCTACTACTTACCAAGGGAGTTGAACAACAAAGTCCCAAGTCTCTCCCGCTCTTGAGCGATAGGGAGGCATTGGAGGTGCCCTTGTTGTCCCTGGAGGATCATTTCTGCAAACTAAAAGAGCAACAGAAAGTCTATTTTAATGAAATAATGTAACTTATAATAAATGTGAACAACAAATTGTGGTAAAAAATTTTTGGACTATATTACAAGAGAAGATTATGGGGCTCATTTAATAATTATATGATCATGATTCCTGTATCGTGTGCTGAAGGTAGTACTGTGTCCATGTCAAAAATCCATTAATATTTGATCTGAAACTTTCATTCAAAATTGCTCTAAAGTGAAAACTAAAAATATTTATATTTTCAAAAGAAAACAGAAACATTATGCAGAAAACGACCAAACTGTACCATTAGTGAGAACACCCCACATGACAAAGCGTCGTTTTGTAAGTCATGGTCCCTCTTCATCATCTTCCAGGGCCCTTGGCAGCCTCTGCTAGCAGCAAATAAGCTGAAAGATTAGAGAAAATAATTGTGAAGGAGATCTCTGCTGAATTTTCATTATCTCATTTTATAGAGCAATACAAAAACCTTGTACCTCCAATTTTCCATTATTTGGAAGCAACGCTGTGGTTGCTCCCCCAAGGAGTCGATGTAGGTGATAGTTCCCTCTTTCAAGTTGCAATGCTATACAAAAGATGGGAAAACATATGAGAAAGGTTTGAAGGAGAATTTCAACCAATCTGTGTTGAAAATGATTGAAATTATTTTAAAATGTGAAGCACTAACAGCTCATACAACACAAATGAGAATGACACAACAGCAACAATAATGACTAGTGTGATGCTATTTAGCGAATAATAGTCTCTGCATAACCTAACAGCAACCTACAAAGAGGGTCCAGTGGCACTCTCCCAGCAAGTAGGGCCCGAAGATGGCACTGGCTCCTTTAAGAATGTTTTTCTGACAGGAAAAGAAGAAAACATTCATGAACAAACATAAATAAACTTGACACCTAATGTGTTCAGCAGCACTGCCACTGAACAATAACTTTAAACATTTACATAACTCTTACTTTTAAGAAATAAGTACTCCTAGCCCTAGAGCTGCCCTCCAAAATCAGGCACATAGCCTGACTATTAATTGCCTCTGTCCCAGGCTGGCTCTAAGCGAGGGAGAGAAATGGTTTAAGTCATTAAATCATGTTAAATCTATATTTGAATTGTATGTATGTATGTGAGTGAGTGAGTGAGTGAGTTTTGTAAAAAGGTATGAGTTACCCTGCTCATGACGTAAAATAAGGCATCCATTACCTGGGGAAGTAATACATAAAAAAATTATATAAAATTATATAATATACATATATATATATAAACTGCAATAAATCACAATAGAGTCAAGGTGAAGGGGAAGAGGATAATTTTTTTAAAGAAATAGAAAATTACCTCATCTGGAAGTTCAAATGGGCCTAAAAGGGCCTCCAAACTACCCAGAAAGATTTGGAAAGGCCCAATTGTCCCAAGGACATCTTCACTATGAAGTCCTTGGGACTTCAGTGTTTCTAAGTCTGCATGGGTGAAGAAAATAAAAGTCCCAAAATAAGTCACCTTACTTAGGCTAACAGGCACAAATGTAATCCAATCAACTATTACATGTAGCATACAAAACTACTTTAAAGTAGTGCTGGCAATTTGGCGAATTAGTTTTTTCCCCACGATTTTTATAATCTTTGGCGACTAAAATTCACATTTATCGACTAGCGACTTTTTGCCGACTTCTGAATGTGTTGGTTTCACACGTTGTTTTGGTGATAACCATCAAAATACACAGTCTAACAGCGCTCTGTTTCAAGTGCTTATCTGTGAGTTAGTGATGTCACACTAGGCTGAAACGGGCAACTAGAGCATATGGGCAAAAGTTTTAGACACATGTACTATGTTGAGGCAAGTCGGGGCCACATATTATACAATTTATAAATAGCCTAGTTGTGTTGAATGCCATGCCAATGATGTTTAATGTTACAGCAGCGCCAGCACTTCTCATTATTTCACAAATTTTTGGTAGGTTACAGCCTCATCATGGGCCTATTACATAAAAACAATCTGGCAAGTGCTTGTGTTGCCCATGTGTCTAATCGTTCTAAAAACACCAGCTAAAAAAAGTACCGGAATGTGCTCTACCTGGTCAGATGTATGCAAATTATATCATTATGTATGCAGATGATGCCAATGAGTAACATAGATTAGGAAAAAAATAGTTTTGAATAACTTACTGTTCATTTGGCTTGGTTAAGTTTCCCTTTACAGGCAAAGACAAAAGACAAAAATTAAAAACATGTATTTCTGCTGAAGCATTAAATTGGATACTTATGACAACCTATAACTATGATACTTACATCCCTGAGGCAAAACTTAAATGGAGGAAAAGACACTGGCCTCAAACTAATTCTAAGCCAGGGCAGGGTAGCCTGGGATCAGTGCAGACCTGAGACCAGGAGAGATTCACCGTCCTGCCCTCAGACCACTTCTGCCCTGAGACCAGAGAAGACAGCTGACTCCCTTTTGTCCAACTATATTGCCCTGAGAAGAGAAAAATATGACTTCTGCCCTGAGACCAGGAGAGATTCACCGTCCTGCCCTCAGACCACTTCTGCCCTGAGACCAGAGAAGACAGCTGACTCCCTTTTGTCCAACTATATTGCCCTGAGAAGAGAAAAATATGACTTCTGCCCTGAGACCAGGAGGGATTCACCGTCCTGCCCTGAGACCACTTCTGCCCTGAGACCAGAGAAGACAGCTGACTCCCTTTTGTCCAACTATATTGCCCTGAGAAGAGAAAAATATGACTTCTGCCCTGAGACCAGGAGAGATTCACCGTCCTGCCCTCAGACCACTTCTGCCCTGAGACCAGAGAAGACAGTTGACTCCCTTTTGTCCAACTATATTGCCCTGAGAAGAGAAAAATATGACTTCTGCCCTGAGACCAGGAGGGATTCACCTGCCCTCAGACCACTTCTGCCCTGAGACCAGAAAAGACAGTTGACTCCCTTTTGTCCAACTATATTGCCCTGAGAAGAGAAAAATATGACTTCTGCCCTGAGACCAGGAGAGATTCACCTGCCCTCAGACCACTTCTGCCCTGAGACCAGAGAAGACAGCTGACTCCCTTTTGTCCAACTATATTGCCCTGAGAAGAGAAAAATATGACTTCTGCCCTGAGACCAGGAGGGATTCACCGTCCTGCCCTGAGACCACTTCTGCCCTGAGACCAGAGAAGACAGCTGACTCCCTTTTGTCCAACTATATTGCCCTGAGAAGAGAAAAATATGACTTCTGCCCTGAGACCAGGAGGGATTCACCGTCCTGCCCTGAGACCACTTCTGCCCTGAGACCAGAGAAGACAGCTGACTCCCTTTTGTCCAACTATATTGCCCTGAGAAGAGAAAAATATGACTTCTGCCCTGAGACCAGGAGAGATTCACCGTCCTGCCCTCAGACCACTTCTGCCCTGAGACCAGAGAAGACAGTTGACTCCCTTTTGTCCAACTATATTGCCCTGAGAAGAGAAAAATATGACTTCTGCCCTGAGACCAGGAGAGATTCACCTGCCCTCAGACCACTTCTGCCCTGAGACCAGAGAAGACAGCTGACTCCCTTTTGTCCAACTATATTGCCCTGAGAAGAGAAAAATATGACTTCTGCCCTGAGACCAGGAGAGATTCACCTGCCCTCAGACCACTTCTGCCCTGAGACCAGAAAAGACAGTTGACTCCCTTTTGTCCAACTATATTGCCCTGAGAAGAGAAAAATATGACTTCTGCCCTGAGACCAGGAGGGATTCACCGTCCTGCCCTGAGACCACTTCTGCCCTGAGACCAGAGAAGACAGCTATAGTCTTCATCAAAAGTACAAATAAATGAGTATTTATACTTTTATTACTTTATGTATAATTGTATTTTTCACACTTTTATTTATTTCTACATTTATTTAATTCCACATTTATTTATTTCCACATTTATTTATTTCCACATTTATTTATTTGTTTTACCTCAGACATCACATCAGCAATCGAGCTCAGAGTGGCAGTGCTGAAGCTTTGAGGCCACAGTGACACCTTGTATAAATAAATCTTGTGGAAATAAATAAGTTGAAATAAATAAATGTGTGAAAAAATAAAATTTTATATAGGAATAAGGAATATTATATTTTAAGGAATTAAAAGTATAAATACTAATTTATTTGTACTTTTTTACATTTCTTTGTATATTTATGTATTTTTGCTCTTTTACATTTCTTCGTATATTTATGCATTTATTTATTTATTTAAAATAAAGTCAGCTTTGGCATTCCATAGGAAACAGTCTCTGCCTTAATTGGGACCAGATGATACTAACAGTCATGAAGAAAAGCCAAAATCTAAAAATATCTGTCTGCCCTGGGACCAGATGATACTAACAGTCATGAAGAAAAGCCAAATTTATAAATTAGACTGACTTCTGCCCTGAGACCAGGAGGAGGGATTCACCTGCCCTGAGACAAAATTGTGGAAAATAATGGTCTCTGCCCTGGGACCAGATGAGACTAAACAGTCATGAAGAAAAGCCAAATTTATAAATGTAACTAAATTTATAAATTTAACATTGAGCATATAAAACAAAAAAAGCTCATTGGAAAAAATGAAATGTAATATTGTAGTAGTTAAAGGTTTATTTTTAGTTCAGATTAACATTTGAGATCAGCAATTGTATTCACAATGTCAAAATAAAACCGGCGTAATGTTACTTGAAAGCATTATTGATCCGTTAATAACGGAGAAATGAGAATGTTTCTCACTAACGTTAGATCTCGCAGCGATGTTATTACTTCTGTGGCGAATTCAAATGCTTTCATTACTGGATCTCTTATTAGCGCTGTGTAGTAACAGTGTCGCATGATCACGATCGGCTCGCGCTGCTTTGGTCCAAACTGATAAACGGTCCTTCAACCACACAATAACGAGCAGTTTCGTTCCACTTGCATTACGTTTGCCATTTGATGTTGGGCAATGTTGTGGTCGCGCCGGCATCTCTTACATTATGAGCGTGCTCATCTGAAAATAACGAAATTTTGGTCGGCAGGAAAAATGGTCCAATGAACCGTTCGGTTTGAATACACATTGTTCCGTTGCACATACAATGCTCCATTTTCGAGAATATTACGTTTTTGTTTTTAAAAAACTTACTTTGAAATGATAACCACCAGTTCCTCTTGCCTGCGCACCACGGAGGGATTTTGACGGTTGAGATTGGAAATGGTGGCCCCGCCTCTGCAATTCTCTCCCCTCTTGCGATTGGTTGTCATATTGAACCAATCACAAACGTTTCTGCCCTCAGGACAACTTTGAGTCAAGAAAATTGAGATGGTGCTCGATGCAGAGCCAAATGGGAGGAGCTAGAGCTCCAGCCCCTCCCCTCGCTGGAGCTCCAGCCCCTCCCCTCGCTGGATTTAGTGAGCGGGGATTCGCTGCAGCTAGAGGTCTAGCTCACCCTTGCTGGATCTAGTGCGAGTTCAACCGTGATCGAAGGACAAGTTTGTTTTGATGCGCAAGATGCTGGCATACATCATATTGTATTTTTCTCTAATATTTGTCGTGATTATGATTAAATATTTATCGTTTCTGTGACAAACGCGTAAACACCTAATAAGAACATTACTCACACTGTGTGTGTGTGTGTTTGTGTTTGTTTCTAAAAACGGTTGAAACTTTGTATCTATTTATTATTTTATCTTTATAACGGTTTCGTTGTTTTCCTCACTTTTAAAGCTGCTTTGGACAAAAGCGTCTGCTTGATTATGTAAATTACTAGACTTAAAAGGCAATGTAAAAGCTTAGATAGTGCACCCCTATTTATTTTTTGTCCACCGCATTTACGTGACCTTGTCAGCCACAACATAATGACGTCACATATTTTCCAACCCAGCCCTCAGCCCCGTTCGCATGAAACAGCTTCCAGCGCGCCTGGATGGAGGTGGTGCTGCTGATGCTGGGGATGGAGGTGCTACCCAGCTAACAAAAAAAGGTCCCCAGAACGTCCCCTAAATGGCCTGTGCGAACGTCCCCCCGAACGTCCCCTTCCTCCTCCGGACGTTCAAAAGGACGTTCACATGACCAACAGCGGCCTTTCGGAACGTTTATGGGACTTTTATGGTTTTTTACTTTTTTTACCAAAAGAAAACAGCCATAGAAGACAAGTGAGAAATTGTAAGGACCAAAGATTTTATTTTAACTGAACAATTGTACAGGTGAGGGTGAGTGTGTGTGAGGGTGAGTGAGTGTGTGTGTGTGTGTGTGTGTGTGTGTGTGTGTGTGTGTTGGGGAGGGGTCTGGTCTGGGTCTGGGTCTGGGGCTGTCAGCTGTCGCCGGGGTTACTCCGATGGAAATTCTTCCTGTTGGCTTCTAACCTGAAATAACGAAATGAGCAGAGTATCCTATTGGTAACTGTTTTTATGTTATCATTGTGCAAATGCATCATAGGCTACAGCTCGATCCTATATGCTAGTAGGCCTATAGGCTATCATGTCTTTATCATAGGCAACTTCTACGTTCAAGCAATAGCCCCCAATGGACATTCATGTTAAATTTTTACTGTGCATAGCCTACATATTGTGTCCCCTGCAATTTGAACAACGGATGCATCAAACATTAGGCTATTCTGTGCTCTAAAAACTTATTAAAAAATATTTCATGGTATTGTGTCATGCAAGGTAAATGCAAAAGAAATGTGCGGGGTGGCCAGTGGGGGAGAGTTGAGACACTAGGCTACCCCAGATTTATGTTGAATTGTTCAGTGTTATGATAGCCTACTGTACACAGCCTATTAATACATAATGAAAATGCTTCGTTATTTTTTTCAGACACATTTATTATCATTAGCCTACTTTTGCCGGTGCTTGCTTGAACTGCACCCAGGATGGATTAATGCGATATAGTAATTGCTTAGGCTAAATGAATGACTAACGTTAAAAATATTTAGTCTATCAACTCTAATCAAATTAGATGGCCTTATCTAATGACATAAAGCCTATTTAAGTATTAGTATCCAGCTCTTTACATTACATTAGACGAGTTA
The DNA here is from genome assembly GCF_964197995.2 of Scardinius erythrophthalmus. Classification (NCBI taxonomy): domain Eukaryota; kingdom Metazoa; phylum Chordata; class Actinopteri; order Cypriniformes; family Leuciscidae; genus Scardinius; species Scardinius erythrophthalmus. The sequence continues at coordinate 12,514,246 of NC_138221.1, forward strand.
GCATTTTATTAACCTAATAACAAAATAAAGTTTAAATTAAGATGCTATAAAAGGCTATGCTATTTCTATATAGCAGGCCTTATTCCACAAAGGACTGTTTATAAGGTGATAATCCGTTATACTGTAGGCTATCTTGAAGATTTTTGTAGGCTATCTTCTGGTATAAAGACGAAGATTGATATTTCGTTAATGAAATAAATAAGAACATATTGAAAAAAATGAACAACTCAGGTTATGTTATGTTAGATGTGTTTTTGTTTAATTATGAAGATAGCCTATTAACAAATATACATTTTAATATATTAGCCTATATAAAAAACATTATAGGACTATATAAAATATATTTAAAAATAGGGCCTTTATTTGTTTTATTTATATGTGGAAATAAATCTGATATTGGATGTGCATTTTGGACCTGCCGTGTGCGGACAGATCGTACATTCTGGCAATGTCGTAGGCTACGTCATTAACGTGATAGGCCGTTTATTTAAGCTTTTTCCTTCTCCATATCTTCCCAAGAAACTGTGGAATATCGCTAAAATGCAAACGCATATCAAACTGATCTTTTCTCTCTCTTTTGCTATTTATCTTGGCCTCACTGTAGAAGTAACCATGGCAACTGATCAACTGATAGAGTTACCACCTAAAATGGCGGCGCCTTCCTGGAATGCAACGCTGCGGGAAAAGATCGTGACGTAACTCTTTGATAGCGAGAAAGTTTACCTGCGCATGCGCGGCCCCGCCCACTAAATCCAGCGAGGGGAGGGGCTGGAGCTCTAGCTCCTCCCACTTGGCTCTGCATCGAGCCCCACTTGAGAAAATTCCCACCTGCAGACAGCTCAGGCAGCACCCAATAGGATTATAGGTAACCAATTTGTGTGTTCTACAACAGGGGTTCCCGAACTTTTTCATTCTAGGACCCACCTAGACAAGTATGATCAATCTCAAGACCCACTTGCACTGGTGCTACCAACTTTCTCAGTTGGTCGCACCAGCATGATTTGGTCGCACCTTTTTTTTTTTTTTTTTTTTTGCTACATGCCATGGGATTAATCAATGCATGCTGAATCTGATGGTCTAAATCTGTATACCCTAGTTTTGCACTGATGTAAAAAGACTGACAGTGACAAGACCTCATGTTAGCAAAATATTTTAAACTTTTAACTCTAAAAAAACTATTAAAAAAACATGCATGTTCTTTAATGTTTGATTATAATTTTACCGTCTTCACATAGGGATGGGAAATTATAAGATTTTATCAATAATATAATGCCACTGACGATTCTGATTATCGATCCGATTCTTTAACGATTCTCTTATCGATTCTTGATAGCACTGTGTGGAAAAATGTAGTCATATGCTTTAAAAAAAAAACAAAAAAACAAGGGTTTTTATTTATTTTAAAGCTTGAGTAAGCAAACTGTACTTTTTATGTAATAAATAGAACGTTATTGTAAAGTGTTACTGATTAGTTATACACCGATTCAGACGTCTGCTGAGTTCACTGTTGGAAAGATCAGTTCATTAAAATGAATCGTTCAAAGGAGTGTCATGCGCGTTGTGTGATTATCCAAGCAGTTAGGACATGGACATCCAAGATTTGTGTCAAGACAGAAAACATTTCATCACTGGATAGTTTTTTTCGTTTAATTAAAGTGTTGTTTTATGTCAGCTGAATGTCTGGGACGCTTTTCAGAGAATATTTCAGAGAATAGATAAGGCAACAACTTATTTAGCACAATTCACACCCAGCGGTAAGGAAAAAAAATCTCCGAATGCTCCACATGAAACTTTGGTCTTCCGACCTTTTATCACCGTGTCGATTTATTTTGATTAATATGTGCGAGGGAGAGAGAGAGCAAGACAGCGCTTATAGTTTGGAGACGGTGAAGTCTTTTCGCCTGGCTCCGAAGAGAGAAAGAGAGCGCGCGCGCGACCGTCTCTCTCTCTCTCTGCTCGTTCTTGTTCTTTCAGTCAAACATGCAAGTTACAAGCACAAGCGCAGGAGTTCATCTACATTACTCACCGATCAAATAAGACTTTGGCGGGACAAAAATTAACTTTGGCGGGCGCTAAAACTCACTTAAGAGTCGTTTGGTCATTAATCGGACTGGTTTTGTTTCACTCATCGTAACGTAAATTTAGCTGCAGCTAAGTGCCTTTGTGCGACCCACCTTTTCTCACTGTGCGACCCACAAGTGGGTCGCGACCCACAGTTTGAAAACCACTGTTCTACAATACCTCCCTGGTCCATGCTCACCTTCCCTGCCCACTGATTTACTATGACAAAAAAATAAATTATTGTATCTATTTATCTCCAGCAACCTCTTGCAACAGACACCTTGCTGGGAAGGTATGCTTACACCAGTGTTGCCAGATCTCGCGAGACAAATAAGCAACCAGGCCCGTGAAAACAAGCCCAAAACAAGCGACTTTTTTACGGAGCACCCCTAGGTTCCGAGAAGAGAAAAATAAATAAACTGTGTGCACGGTTTTTAAACTGTGGGTACAGATTGTCAATTGACATCCATGTGGACAGATTGGTAAACTGTGCGCAGTTCTTTTAAAACCAAATATCATATATCAGAGATTTTGAAGCCCCATGTATTTCCTCATTCCTCTACAGATACACTCTTTGTATCTGTTTTAAAACAAACTCTACATTATGCCCTCTTTTCCAAACGGCCCCGTCATCTGCAAATAAAGATAACCCAAATCCTCTCTCTATTTTAACAAAGATATCATTAATCATTATATTAAATAAAACTGGACTTATTACACTACCCTATGGGGTTCCATTCTCTATGTCCACAGTCTTTGAACTAACACTACCAACCTTTACTTGAATTGTTCTTTTCATTAAAAATTTCTTTATCCAATTAAAGATTCATCCCCTAACTCCCATGTCAAAAATTTTAATCATCAATCCCTCCTTCCACAAAGAATCATAAGCCTTCTCAATATCAAGAAATACACTCACTACTTTTTCCTTATTGCTAAATGCCCTTTTAATATCTTGATCTAGAACTGCAACTGACTCCATTGTAGATCTTCCATTTCTAAAACCATTCTGTACATCAACAAATTGACCCCTAGTTTCTAAAAAAAATATACTAATCTGTTAGTTACCATCCTCTCCATAATCTTACAAGTCACTGCTGTGAGTGCTATAGGGCGGTATGAATTAGGGTCAGATGCCTCTTTCCCTGGTTTCAAGACAGGGACCACAATGGCATGTTTCCACTCCTTGGGCAAATGACCCTCTGCCCACACAGTATTAAACAAAGCTAAGATTTCTTCAAGTACAAAATCATCCAGATATTTAAATAACTCATAAGACAGCCTATCTCTCCCCGGGGTAGTATTTGCCCAGACATAATTGCATCCTTTAACTCTTTTAAAGAAAAGGACAAATTAATAGGATTTTCATTTTCTAAACTCCTCTCCAACTTCCACCGATTAACTTCCATCAATTCAGCCCTCTTCCTACACCTCTCAACCCCCATTCTCTCTGATCTATGCACAGCTTGAAAACTCTCAACAAACATGTCTGCTTTTTCCTTATTGGAAACTGCTACCACCTCTCCCTTTTGTAACACTGGTATCAATTTTCTTTTATATACCCCTGACATTCTACGTACAGCTGACCACAAATGCCTTACTGGTGTTTCAGGACCTAACATACCACAAAACTTCCTCCAACTATTTCTTTTTGCATCCTTTATAACTCGTCTTGCTACTGCCCTTAGACGTTTGTACTCTATTGCATTGACCAACATTGGATACTTTCTTAATCTTCTATATGCTTTATTCCTACTCCTTACAGCTTCATCACATTCTTTATTCCACCAAGGAACCAGCATAGGTGACCTATAGGTTCCTGTTTCACAGGAATAGTATAGCAAGCAGCCTCATGTATCATGAGACTAATTTAAGTATTCCAGTTATCTACAGAACCCTCACTATCAACATTTCCAATTAAGCTTTGAGCATTCTCCTGGTATTTATCCCATTTGGCCTGAGAAAAGTTATATCTAGGGATATTCTTTTCCACTTCTCTTCTCAAATCCCTACCAAACCTGCATAAAATTGGATAATGATCAATATTGTATATGAATCTATAACTCTTCTTCTTCTTCTTTTTCATTGGCAGCTTGAATTAGCGCCATCTATTGTGGGTTTTGGATCAGACACTCATTTTACTCCTTTTTTTTCATGTGATGCATGATGAGGAAGGAAGCAGTTTTTATTTCAAAAAGTACAGCAATTACATATTTATTATATACAACTTTGTGTACAAAAAATACAAAATGTATTAACAATGTGTTCAATGTCATCAGAATACAAATGAGAAAATTAGAGTGAACAGTGATTAGCTGAAAACTGAAAAATAAAAGACAAAAAAGAAGATAGAGAGAAAGTACACAAGAGTAAAATTCTTACAAATACTTGCTTTCATATTTACTGAAGATGTAGGCCTAATTTGTAGTAATTTGTATTTTAAATTCTTTCAAAAACACAGAAAAAATGGTTTGTTAATGGCAAACTTACATTTATGTATATAACATTTTCCAAGAAGTCAAATTACATTTATAACAAAGCAAGTCAAATATTTCTGAGCTGAAGTCACAAGATCATCCGAAACAACAAATATGAAATGTAAATATTAAACCTCTAGTATGTCTAAAATAAAAGGCAAAGCAAACGATGAGGGAGGGAAGCACAGGCATTTGAAAATACTACAGGTTTTCTAATGATACAAAACTTAATGCTAATCGGTGAAGTATGCCTTTAAGTCTACCTTTTTCACAAGAATTTATAACTACAGATTTTCTAATATAGTGTTTATAATTTTTCCAAAAGAAATTAAATAAACATTGGTGAACTATCCTGGAAGTCTGAGCATCAACATAAAGAGATGTAGCAGAGTTAGCTAGACGTGAAAGACCATCTGTTTTGGAAAGTAAAGTTCTACCCTTGAGAGACAGATCTCTGTGTAACCAGAGATTTTGTGTCTTTCTGTTTAGTTTTTTTCCAGAATCAAGAGAAAAGTAATCAACACATCTGTTCATCATATCCTAGAAACGACTCTCCCAAATAAGTAACTTTCACTGGGATGCCTTCAATGTTTGTTAAACAACAATTTTTGATTGATAAGAGTTCACATTTATGTATATTTAAAAGTAAGCCTGATGTCCTGGAAAATAACCTAATAATACTAATAGCTAAATAAACCTGAGCAGAGTTGTGTAAAACAGTGTAGTATCATCTTTGACTCAATATGATCTCTCTATCCACGATATTAATGCCCTGTATAGTACTTGTCCTAAGACGAACAGAAAGTAATTGACCAGCTTATAAAAATAAATACGGTGAAATTGAACAGCCTTGTCTAATTCCACGTAGTAAATTAAATCTGGTGGATGAGCCCGTTTTCAATTTGATTGTAACGAAACTGAGGAAAGCAGGCGAAGACGTGGATCTAAACGCAGGGTGATTTAATAAAGTAACACATAAAACAGAGAACACAGAACTCGAAGAACAAAGGAACAAAACCGGGGGGATCACGGAGACAGAGGCAACTATTACACTCACAACAACTGACAAAGTAACAAGTGAAACACAAGGGCTATACACTCACCTAAAGGATTATTAGGAACACCATACTAATACTGTGTTTGACCCCCTTTCGCCTTCAGAACTGCCTTAATTCTACGTGACAGTGATTCAACAAGGTGCTGAAAGCATTCTTTAGAAATGTTGGCCCATATTGATAGGATAGCATCTTGCAGTTGATGGAGAGTTGTGGGATGCACATCCAGGGCACGAAGCTCCCGTTCCACCACATCCCAAAGATGCTCTATTGGGTTGAGATCTGGTGACTGTGGGGGCCATTTTAGTACAGTGAACTCATTGTCATGTTCAAGAAACCAATTTGAAATGATTCGAGCTTTGTGACATGGTGCATTATCCTGCTGGAAGTAGCCATCAGAGGATGGGCATATGGTGGTCATAAAGGGATGGACATGGTCAGAAACAATGCTCAGGTAGGCCGTGGCATTTAAACGATGCCCAATTGGCACTAAGGGGCCTAAAGTGTGCCAAGAAAACATCCCCCACACCATTACACCACCACCACCAGCCTGCACAGTGGTAACAAGGCATGATGGATCCATGTGATGGATCCATCCTACCATCTGAATGTCTCAACAGAAATCGAGACTCATCAGACCAGGCAACATTTTTCCAGTCTTCAACTGTCCAATTTTGGTGAGCTTGTGCAAATTGTAGCCTCTTTTTCCTATTTGTAGTGGAGATGAGTGGTACCCGGTGGGGTCTTCTGCTGTTGTAGCCCATCCGCCTCAAGGTTGTGCGTGTTGTGGCTTCACAAATGCTTTGCTGCATACCTCGGTTGTAACGAGTGGTTATTTCAGTCAAAGTTGCTCTTCTATCAGCTTGAATCAGTCGGCCCATTCTCCTCTGACCTCTAGCATCAACAAGGCATTTTCGCCCACAGGACTGCCGCATACTGGATGTTTTTCTCTTTTCACACCATTCTTTGTAAACCCTAGAAATGGTTGTGCGTGAAAATCACAGTAACTGAGCAGATTGTGAAATACTCAGACCGGCCCGTCTGGCACCAACAACCATGCCACGCTCAAAATTGCTTAAATCACCTTTCTTTCCCATTCTGTCATTCAGTTTGGAGTTCAGGAGATTGTCTTGACCAGGACCACACCCCTAAATGCATTGAAGCAACTGCCATGTGATTGGTTGATTAGATAATTGCATTAATGAGAAATTGAACAGGTGTTCCTAATAAACCTTTAGGTGAGTGTAAATACACATGGACAAACAAGCTTAACTAAGTAATGAGGAAACAAGATACACCTGGGAACAATCATGAACTAATCAACAGGAAAAACTACAAAGGACTACAAAAACAGGAAATAATAAAAGTCCACACAAGACAAGGGGATGTAACGCAAAGAAGATGATCAGATTGTCAGCTCTCCCTCTACATGATTAAATTACTGAAATTACCCCTATTGTCTCAATATTCCGCCGCCAGGACGTGCAGACCAAATGGCGCCACAAACGGCGTAAATCAGCGACTGGCTATCTTAAAACACAGATCTCTCACTTTTGAATCAACAAAACCCTTCTGTTTCATTGCTTGGCGAACATCCGCTGACCAAGAATAAACACCAACCTCTTTGTTCTTCAGTATCATGATGTTTCATTCTGCAGGTTCTGGATCACTGGCGTTCTTTCTGTCCTCTCCTTCCAGATGCTTTCTGGCAGTTCTGCTAAAAACAAACAAGTTTCATTTCTTACAGACAAGATGAGAGAGGAATAATCAATATTTCAAGTACTAAGGCTAATCACATGTTAAAAAAAATAGTGACCTTGATCATGTAACCTAACAGTGTTGTTCAATAAAACCCAAATTATGACTTACTTTGAAACTTTATTTTAACCAATTATTGATTTTTATTATATATTTGTATTTTAATGGCTGTTGTTTTACTTGGATCTATCTTTATTACCACATTTTTGTTGATTACTCGATTTATCAGTGGAATAATTGGCAAAATACTCAATTACTAAAATAATCGATAGCTGCAGCCCTACTTTACTTTTGCTTTAAAAAAGGATTTCATAGACATTTGGATTTCATTTGGCGTTTCACTACTGAAGTCCTGTTTATTTTTTCCATCTAGCTGTGCTGAACAGAAGCCCAGAACATGTGGATATACTGACATTCAGAACATGCTGACTTTCTCAGACTTATTATTGTTATTACTAATATTTAGTTATTTTATTTTTATTTTATGTTTGAATACATTTTTTTACTAAATTAGTCAATAGATTAATCGATACAAAAATAGTCGTTAGTGGCAGCCCTAGAAAAAACTATTATGGAGTGAAAATGGCTTATAAGTCAATAAGCGGTCCTCTGCCGCCATCTACTGTTTATAGTACATTTTTAAATAAATATGTTGGTTTGCTAAGGGGAAGTGTTGGGTGAGTAAATCATGGGCTAATTTTCCTTTTTGGGTGAAATATCCCTTTAATTGCCTTCTAAAGGTTACACGGTTGTTGATGGGCCCTGTTTCTAATGACATTTTTTTTTTACTTGTTTTTTTTTTTTTTTTTGATTGTTTCTAACATGTCCTGTTCTGTAGGCTTGCTCTTTATTTATAGTTTTTATACTGTAGTGTACATACAACCAGTAAAACATATCCTGTTCTGTAGACATGGTTATTATGTATTTATTCATGTTGTACCAGTCCAATATGACTATCAGTTGAAATAAACCTTGTGTTTATTTGTTATGAATCTATTTTCATGCGTTTTCCTATAACTTTTATGTTTAAAAATATCAAAATTAACATCGATATCACAATATCACATTTGGTCAATATCGTGCAGCCCTACCTTGATCTCTGACTGCGGTGATGTGGTTTCTCCACTGCATGGATCCTCATGTGTCGCTTCAGGCTAATTTTAACAGAGAAACTCTTTCCACACTGATCACACGTGTGCGGTTTCTCTCCAGTGTGGATCCTCTCGTGTGTTGTTTTATCTGCCGACTGAATGAATCTCTTGTCACAGTGTGAACACTTGTAAGGCTTCTCTCCAGTGTGGATCCTCTCATGTTTTTTCAGATTTGATGAATAACTGAATCTCTTGTCACAGTGTGAACACTTGTAAGGTTTTTCTCCAGTGTGAATTCTCTGGTGCAGTTTTAAACTGTCCGCTCTAGTAAAAGTCTTCTCACACTCAAAGCACATGTACTCTCTCACACCAGTGTGGATTTTCTCATGTGTGTATAAATGTTGCAGCTGTGAAAAACTCTTTCCACACACAGAACATGAATGCGGCTTCTCCTTCATATGAACTGTCAGGTGTGTCTTCAGGTGTGATGCACTAAGAAATGTTTTGCCGCATTGATCACACGTGAACGGCTTCTCTCCGGTGTGGATCCTCATGTGAATCTCAAGACTTTGTTTGGTTGATAAACTCTTTTCACACTGATCACACATGAATGGCTTCTCTTCAGTGTGGATCCTCATGTGACCATTAAGATTGTTTTTGTTTGAGAAACTCTTCCCACATTGATCACAAGGGAACGGCTTCTCTCCAGTGTGGATCCTCTCGTGTGTTTTTTTATCTGCCGATTGAATGAATCTCTTGTCACAGTGTGAACACTTGTAAGGTTTTTCTCCAGTGTGGATCCTCTCATGTGTTTTCAGATTTGCTGACTGACTGAATCTCTTGTCACAGTGTGAACACTTGTAAGGTTTTTCTCCAGTGTGAATTCTCTGGTGCTGTTTTAGACTGTCCGCTCTAGTAAAAGTCTTCTCACACTCAAAGCACATGTACTCTCTCACACCAGTGTGTATTTTCTCATGATTCTGTAAAGTATGCAGCAGTGAAAAACTCTTTCCACACACAGAACATGAATGCGGCTTCTCCTTCGTATGAACTGTCAGGTGTGTCTTCAGCTTTGATGCACAGACAAATGTTTTGCTGCATTGATCACATGTGTACGGCTTCTCTCCAGTGTGGATCCTCACGTGCATCTTAAGACTTTGTTTGTTTGAGAATCTCTTTTCACACTGATCACACATGAATGGCTTCTCTCCGGTGTGGATCCTCATGTGTAATTTATGGTGTGAAGATTGACTGAAATCTTTCCCACATTGATCACACTTAAATGGCTTCTCTTCAGTGTGAACTCTCATGTGAACATCAAAAGTCTGTTTGGTTGTGAAACTCTTTCCACACTGATCACATGTGAACGGCTTCTCTCCAGTGTGGATTCTCATGTGAAGCTCAAGACTTTGTTTGCTTGATAAACTCTTTCCACACTGAGTGCAGGTGAAAGATTTCTTGGCTCTTCTTTTCTTTAAAAATGTCTGTTTAGTCTTTGAGCGACTCAAAGGTTTTTCTCCAGGTTTAACATGATGTTCCTCCTCCACTTCACCCAGTTCTTCACTCTCCTCGCTCTTTTCCATCAGGTCTGACATCAAAAAAAAAAAATTAATTTCATTTTCAGTACATCAACATAATTAAAAGAGAAATATAGTGTGAAAGGACATGAAATTGAACCCTGATGTAATAGTATAAAGTAAACAACTGCTATAAAATATGATAATTTGATAATTTGCCTTTTTATTGATTATATGTCCTTGAAACTTTCCATGAATGAGGTAAATTTATCTTCCAATTTTTATTTTTAAAAAAATTATAGGCATGAATCCCATGTTTCTTTAACAAAATATATAATATATATTTGATAAATGACACAATCATCTAACATGATGTTAACATTAAAATATACAATACTGCCATATTTTGTCACCGACTTTGAAAATATTTATTTTACTAAAAAAGGTTTTGAATTATTAATGGCCGTTCACACTAGACTTTCTTTTTAGACTTCCATTCATGCGCACGTGAAAGTGGGACACCAGAAACACAAGCTCAAGTGAATTACCCTGTGAGAAATAACACAAGCGTTCAGCATTCAAGTGGAGTGGATTGTTTATTTTTTAAATTTTAATTATTATTATTTCTTATATGTTGAACTTGTGTCTGTAAAAAAGCTGCCGCAGAATGTGACGTCCTTTCACGACTGTTGCAGTGTGTAGAAACTTCACAAGCTCAAAGTGTAGAGTGACCGCAGCTTTAACTATATTTAAATTAACTATTTTATTAGCTTTATCTGTGTTCTTTATGTTTCACTCAACCCTGTTACTCCTGACATGATTTTCCTCCTTTCAAAAACAGAACATTTCCTAAAACTAGGGCTGCAAAAATGCGATATGCGATATCCTATATGCAATACGACAATGCTTAAAGTGAGTAAAATAAACTTCAATTATTTTAAAAATTTACTTAAAATGATATAACCAACATACGTGTTTCACATTATTTTTGTGACAAGAAAACATCCCTACAGCTTCAGAAAGTGAACATCAGTGTTTTACTGTAACATAAGAAGTGTTATTGTAACAACAGGGTAAACCACGGGGTTCAGCTTATCCTACATTAGGGTTATTATACAACAGAAGCTGAATAATCAAATATGAAAATAAAACACAGATTATTAATTCTGATTCTTAAAGGTAGGGTAGGTAGGATTTTTATAAAAAAAAATTTTTTTCAAATTTGTTAAACTGTCTTTATATACCAATACATAATTAAAATGTAAGTGCTCTGAAAAAGATAGCATAAAAATCAAGTGACTGTAGACCTTTTAATCTGCAATAAACACAGCTCATTATTTCCATTTGGGACGAAACAATTGATTGGTTTGGGCAGCTGTCACTCACTATCACAACCATGGCTACACTCCTGTTGCTAGATCTGCCCATATGCGCACGCACCCGTTTGATTTGAGGAGTGCAAGAGAGACGCAGAACCTACGAAGAGTGAAATTATGGCAGAGAAAGAGCATTCAAAATTCAAAGGACCTGCATATGCAGTCAGCGAAGGCAAACAAGGCAAAAACTACTTCCTCGGACCCTGGTTGCCCACACTCTTGCACGACCTCCTCTGCTTCGCCCTCGACCCTCGACCTGTCCTCGAACCAACGATGCGGTAATTGTCTCTGGAGTGTAACGTTAGTCCTCCTCAGAGTCAACAATGTTTTCATCATGGAAACGCTTACATGCAAAACACTGTATATGTTATTAATCTTAAACGAAATTCACCTTCATCACAGTTTAACTGATGATAATGGAAAAACGTGTATCAATGCAACTTGTTTTTAGCATTGCCTTATAAATATAGCTCGTTACCTATAAATATAGCTTGTTACCGAACCAACTTTTTACTTTACCAGTATCGATATGCTAGCTTGATAGTGAGTACTAAAAGCCATCTTATTTGTTTATATTTATAGTGATAAAGTTAGGTATTTTATTACATGTGATTCTGACATGATTTCACTGCATGCACTACACTGAGCGCTCCTCTCCACTCGTCTCAGGTAAATAAATGCGTCTTCCAGCTGAGCCTGAGCGTTCGGGGTCACGCGTTCATGTGTTTTGGGGGTGTGGCTTTGGAAGGAGCTCAGAAGGGAGGGGGTGGAGTGAATGGAAATAATTAGCTGTGTTTACAACAGTCGTGAAAGGTCTACAGACACTCGATTTTTATACTCTCTTTTTCAAAGTACTTACATTTTAATTATGTATTGGTATATAAAGAAAGTTTAAACAAATTTGGAATGTTTTTTTTTTTTAGAAAAATCCTACCTACCCTGTCTTTAAAGCTACAAAAGTTATTCAGCCAAGAGCAGTGAGTGATTTTCTCTTTATCTTTTGTTCATGACCCCAGTTATTGCAAGCCGTTTCGATATGCATATCGCAATATATACCTCTGCGGTAGGGCTGAACAATTAATTGCATTTGTGATAATATCGCAATATGATGAAACTATTTTTTAACCGCAAAAGCTGCGATTACACTCTGGTCACGTGACACGCGAGAGAAAAGCAGTCTGCAAATTTAGCATCAACTTGGCACACTAATCATACAGGCCTGGCATACAGGAAAGAACACTCCGTTCAATTTATGTGATATTATGTCATAATAATATATATATATATATATATATATATATATATATATATATATATGTTATAGATTCTCTCTCCAACGATTCAGAGAATTTCAGAATCGAGTCTGAGCTTAGTTTTTAAACACAGATGCGTGATGTATTGGCTTTCCTGTGCCGTTGCAGTTGATAATAGGAGTATGCAAGTTTAGAACGCGTACAAACAGAGTCCATGCAGATGGATATAGATGCATAAAAAATGTCTCTTTATGACTTGTGCTCCATTAAACATGATCACAACCTTCCTGTGGCCTTTCCTTGTTCACATGTACACACAAAGCCATACCTTATAGACCGCATACAACTAAAATCCAACAGGGTAAACCACGGGGTTTATGGTGAATCCACTGCTGCTTTAGTGTATATGTAATGAGTGATTATAAATCAAGGTATTAATCAATATTTTTCCTTCTAAATATCAAATGAGTTGAATGACTTCTGTGAGGGATTTACTTTGTTATAGAAGTTACCAGTAATGTACCTTAATGGTCCAGTGGTAGAGCTTAAGGGGTGGTGGTGGCGCAATGGATAAGACACATGCCTTTGGTGTGAGAGACCCCGGTTCGAATCCACTGTGAGACGCCAATGTGTCAAGACTGAGCAAGACACTTAACCCCTAGTTGCTCCAGAGGCGTGTGACCCCTGACATATATAGCAATTGTAAGTCGCTTTGGATAAAAGCGTCAGATAAATGTAAATGTAATATCGCAATATGATGAAACACGATTTTTTAACAGCAAAAGCTGCGATTACACTCTGGTCACGTGACACGCGAGAGAAAAGCAGTCTGCAGATGTACCATCAACTTGGCACACTACACATACAGGCCTGGCATACAGGAAAGAACACTTTGTTCTAATATATATAATATATACTAACAAACTACATCTTAAATTTCAAAAGAGGTTTGCACTAGCTACCGCTCGCTGCTCGCATCAAGTTCAAGGCATTGACGCTTGCTTACAGATCTATCACAGGCTCAGCTCCCTCCTACTTTCACTCACTCCTACGAGTCTACACCCCTACCAGAAGCCTACGATCGGTCAACGAGCGACGTCTCCCAGAAGCCTACGATCGGTCAACGAGCAACATGTACAAGAAGCCTACGATCGGTCAACGAGCGACGTCTCCCAGAAGCCTACGATCGGTCAACGAGCGACATCTACTAGAAGCCTACGATCGGTCAACGAGCGACGTCTCCCAGAAGCCTACGATCGGTCAACGAGCGACGTCTACTAGAAGCCTATGATCGGTCAACGAGCGACGTCTACTAGAAGCCTACGATCGGTCAACGAGCGACGTCTACCAGAAACCTATAATCTGTCAAGGAGCGACGTCTACCAGAAGCCTACGATCGGTCAAAGAGCGACGACTACCAGAAGCCTACGATCGGTCAAAGAGCGACGACTACCAGAAGCCTACGATCGGTCAACGAGCGAGAAGCCTACGATCGGTCAACGAGCGACGTCTACCAGAAGCCTACGATCGGTCAACGAGCGACGTCTACCAGAAGCCTACGATCGGTCAACGAGCGACGTCTACTAGAAGCCTACGATCGGTCAACGAGCGACGTCTCCCAGAAGCCTACGATCGGTCAACGAGCGACGTCTACCAGAAACCTATGATCTGTCAACGAGCGACGTCTACCAGAAGCCTATGATCGGTCAAAGAGCGACGACTACCAGAAGCCTACGATCGGTCAACGAGCGACGTCTACTAGAAGCCTACGATCAGTCAACGAGCGACGTCTACTAGAAGCCTACGATCGGTCAACGAGCGACGTCTACTAGAAGCCTACGATCGGTCAACGAGCGACGTCTCCCAGAAGCCTATGATCGGTCAACGAGCGACGTCTACCAGAAACCTATGATCTGTCAACGAGCGACGTCTAACAGAAGCCTACGATCGGTCAAAGAGCGACAACTACCAGAAGCCTACGATCGGTCAAAGAGCGACGACTACCAGAAGCCTACGATCGGTCAACGAGCGACATCTACCAGAAGCCTACGATCGGTCAACGAGCGACGTCTACCAGAAGCCTACGATCGGTCAACGAGCGACGTCTACCAGAAGCCTATGATCGGTGGTCAACGAGCGACGTCTACCAGAAGCCTACGATCGGTCAACGAGCGACGTCTACTAGAAGCCTACGATCGGTCAACGAGCGACGTCTCCCAGAAGCCTACGATTGGTCAACGAGCGACGTCTACCAGAAACCTATGATCTGTCAACGAGCGACGTCTACCAGAAGCCTACGATCGGTCAAAGAGCGACGACTACCAGAAGCCTACGATCGGTCAAAGAGCGACGACTACCAGAAGCCTACGATCGGTCAAAGAGCGACGACTACCAGAAGCCTACGATCGGTCAAAGAGCGACGACTACCAGAAGCCTACGATCGGTCAACGAGCGAGAAGCCTACGATCGGTCAACGAGCGACGTCTACCAGAAGCCTACGATCGGTCAACGAGCGACGTCTACCAGAAGCCTACGATCGGTCAACGAGCGACGTCTACGCTTAATTTAGTCCTAATTTGTAAGTCGCTTGGGACAAAAGTGTCTGCTAAATGACTAAATGTAAATGTAAAAGAGATCTGTGCATTAGTGTGAATGCAGCTTATCGTATCTAAACTGAGAAATAAAATCACTCACAGCTCTTGAACAGAAAGCGTTCAGACAGCCTACTTTTAAATACTGAAAGCACTCTTTGTTTATTGCTTGTAATGTTTTTTTTTTGTTCCTCTTTATTATTTACTAGCTTTTGTATTTAAGCTATATTAGATTATATAGCCTATTTAAATTCTTTATTGTTTTTAATAATGCATGACACATGTAATTAAATAATGATTTTAAGTGTTATTAATAAGATTAATTAAGAAAATAGTAGATCATGAGGTGCCTAAAGATTCCCATCCCTATTATACAATGATTTATTGCTTGTCTTTGTCGAATAATACAGAAGATAAATAACTTATAACAATCACATATTAAATCGCAATCGCAATATTGGTAAATGGTGCAATTACAACTAGATTATTTTCCAAAATCATTCAGCCCTACTTTGGGATATTTTGATATATTAAATATATTAACCCTCTGAGGTCGACAAACGCGCGGGCGCGTTTTGCTGGATTTTCTCCACATTGTAGCAATATAAACTTAAATTTGTCCGTCATTTGTGGTCATACAGAAAAAAGAAATATAAAAAAAGAACCTGTGATATTTCTACTTTTGTATGTGTCCACTTACAATCAAGCCAAAACATTGTGCTTTTGTAAAATAAAGAAAACAAACAGGGTGTGCATTCTGCCTCTCCGTCACGGTGAACTTTTTTTTTATTGAGCATGTCTATAAACTGAAACAAAACGCAGCGAATACTTGTCACACATTTATGAGCCATATACCTTTATAAACATTTAAGTGTGTACTTTTAAATGATCGGATTCAAACTGAAAACAAATATTCTCTGTTTAAGTAATTTGTATAAAACCAACAAGATGTCCAGCTTCTCAAACGCTTGGTCATTATTTTTTTAACCCTCATGTGGTGTTCAAAATCCTATTACACCTATGGTGTTCCTGGTCAAAAATGACAGGCCTATAAAAAATAGCTTATAAATCACTCATTTAACCACATTTTCACACAATCTTGGATTCAATCTTTTTGTCAACTTGTTTTCTGTCAATTAGGACTGGTTTTATATTTCTATTTTTTTTCTAAAAAGAAACTTTGCTGCCGTACCATGAGTGCAGCAGGCGTAATGATATGACGCAGCGCATGCCGCCTGATAATAGGCTACTGAGCTGGGGACTATTATCAGAGCAAAGTTTCTTGATTATTACGCAGGAATGAGAGTATAGTTCCTAGCCATATATCAGCCTAAAAAATTGCAACTTTTCATTTCCCGTCGGTCTTAGTACACGATGTAACTACAGAAGAGTCAAGTTTTAAATAGGAAAAATATCGAAACCCTTTGTTCATTTTTTGAGAGAGATGCTAATGGTCTTGTCCGGTTCAATTCATTATGCTAAGCTATGCTAAAAGTGGGACCCCCAGACCCGGAGATCGGCTGAATGGATTCGAAAACGGTAAAACTCAACCGTTTAACTCTGGGGGAGATGTAAAATGAGCCTATTTCCAAAAAAAGTGGAGTATCCCTTTAACTAGTATTTTCAGGAAAAAGAAAATCTTCTCCAGTCAAAAATGACATGAACACCACATGATACCACGCCCACTCGCGCAAAAGATATTCACGTGCAAATCTCCACATGGAACGCGATCGGGCTCATTAGGCCTACCTCAAAAACAAAACACCAAAACACTTTACAAGTCTCTGCTTTTAGACGCGCCTGAGCTTACATTGGATTTACATCAGAAGAAGAACGCGATTTGAAGACAAGAAAGATAAGGTAAGAAATTCTTACATATGCTAGTTTGTTATTGTTGCATAAATTTCACATTGCAGTTGAACTGTTGCTAGATATATGGTGAATATTATAATATTTAGACCCGCGTTTACTGTTACTGTGTTTGTGGATATCTGCTAAAACGTAGATATGTATATGGTAACCATAATGTTTTATATTTGAGCGCGATCGCGCTTGAATGTATCATATTTTGCAGCGCAATCGCGTTTGAATGTATCATATTTTGCAGCGCAATCGCGTTTGAATGTATCATATTTTGCAGCGCAATCGCGTTTGAATGTATCATATTTTGCAGCGCAATTGCGTTTGAATGTATCATATTTTGCAGCGCAATCGCGTTTGAATGTATCATATTTTGCAGCGCGATCGCGTTTGAAAAGCAAACGGCTTCATGTTTTTACTATTATCTCATTTCATATCATCATAACGAATGGAAACATTTGAAGTAACATGATAATCAATATATTTTTCTCTAGCTTAGTTGTTACTGAAATCTTTTGGAAGATTTATACTGCTACAGATTATTGTTATTTTATCCAGCACCAGTGGCGGTTCTAGGATTTTTCTGTAACAGGGGCCATTAAGGGGCCACATGTAACATTCAGGGGCCAAATACAGGGTACATTCAAGCACACAAAATAATGTATTCAGTATGGTGCAAATACATTTCAGCAGTCATTCCTTTTTCAAACGCTCTTATAAAAAATTATGAGCCAGTAAAGTTCTTAATGATTTTTTTCATTTATTTATAGCCTACTGTGCATAAAGGACACAATGCACTTCTTTCTGAATTCCACCTTTTAAGTTTCAGAATCATGTCGTCGCTTATAAACAGTAAATTATGGTTAATTGTTTGGGAGTGGAATTACATCTGAGATCGTTGTGAAGAATTCTCCAGTTGCTCTTCTCGTTGAGGATTGATGGGTGGGAATCTCTAGTCTAGGCACCTCACGATTCGATTCCGATTCAGAGCGTAACGATTATCGATTATTAACGATTATTTTTATTTTTTTTACTACTTGGTACTTTTTAAAGCAAAGTATTTATGATGACCCATAACATACTTACTTCCAATACTTCCTATATTCATTTTATTAATAAAACAAATGGAAGTGATTTGGCAAGTCAACTGTAAGGTTACATTTGCCAGCATTTGTCCCAAGATTGCAAAGAACCAACAGGAAAATAAATGTGTGCCTGTACTAGCAGCAAACTTGTAGTAAATTAACACAAACTTCAGCATATTCTGAATCTCTAGCATTTAAGAATAGACTTCTAAACAACATCCTCTTGTTATTTCCAGTGAGCAATATAATCCTTAAGACAAAAAAAAAAAAAAAAAAACATTTTGCTGTAGAAAAATCACAAACAGTTTTCGATCAAATATATAGAATTATGTACCAGCAGCTCTCATATAATGCTTGTGGACTTGCGCATATTCTGAATAATTAGTAACATATAAGCCGCTCTTAAATCACAACTAAATAAGAGTTATGACTTGAAATGTTTGATGTATACCACAATCAAAAACAGCTTATACAAAAAAGTGAATGAACATCTGCAGAGAGCACAGTCAAAATTTAACTTTTTGTGACTGGCATTGCACATAATTGCAGGGCAGTACAACGTACGTATAACAGATCAGTTTACAGCATATTGATGTGAAAACTAAACAATACAGAAAGCAGCTCTCATACAAAAAATACTAAATAGGTAACAATGAAATTGCCAATTTTCCATTGGTGATTCTGTGAAATCGGTGCCTTTTGCGTCCCTTACAAATAATCAGTTCTAAAGTTGCTTTAACAACAAATAAATGTGTAATTTAAAAAACTTAATGTTACTATAGATCATATGCATCAATATAAGACCAGGTAAAAGCCAATAAAATATAATTTTAAATAATTAAAATCACATATTATATGCTATGGGTAAGGGTTTTGGCCTGTCCCTCGCTATGGTTGTTCTTTTTCAACAGGACTTCTCATTTGTAAAATGTTAGTAAAATGAAACAATTTTCACAATTTTATTTTGTCTCAAGTGTAATCTCATTGTTAAGCAATGGTTTTGACATAAATAGATATATTTTCTTAGAAATATAAGTAATTTTATCACTGTCCCCTAATTTCATATCAGTCCTGTTACTAACACCAAAACCCCCCTATAAAATAATGGTACAAACCAGAAGTGACATAATTTAAAGGAAGTGACATCATTTAGATTAAGTGGATTCCACAGTGTAAGCAAGGGTAATTTTCTGTCTTCTTAAATATTCTATTTTTCATATTTTGTCAGGGTTGGTAGAGAGGGGTCGGCATACAACATCAGTCCTGTTACCATTTTTTAAAGTGTACATATAAACAATTATTTATTAATCCTGATATTATCAAAATCTAGAAGTAATAACCTTTCAGATTACATACCATGTGCCTTTCTGACATTGACCTGTTAGCTAGAAATGAGCATATTAGCATCAAATCATCAGTCCTGTTACCATCAGTCCTGTTACTATACCAGTCAAATATGATGAAGACCTTGACAGTGCACGGCCACGGAGTAAACATAAGAGCAGAAAGTGGCTCCGTCTTTGACTGGTAAATGAAGAGATACCTTGTTGATCACTCTGACAGTGTTTATATTGCAATAATGACCTACTGAGTGTACAGCTGTTCAAAAATGTGTTGATTACTCAGAATTTTTTTTTTTTCAGTAAGGATGCATTAAAGTTATCAAAAGTGACATTAAAACGTGTAATGTTACAAAATATTTCGTTTTTAAATAAATGCTGTTCTTTTGACATTTTTATTCATCAAAGAATCATGAAAATTTTTTATCATAGTTTCCAAAATATTAAGCAGCAAACTGTTTTCATATTTCTGAAGGATCATATGACACTGAAGTAATGATTTTGAAAATTCAGCTTTGACATCACAGGAATAAACTACATTTTGAAATATATTCAAATAAGATTTTAAATTGTAATACTATTTCACAATATTACAAGTTTTACTGTATTTTTTATTTAAAAAAATTCAGCTTTGGTGAGCATGAGCTCTTTATAAAACATTTTTTGTTCCTTTGTGCACTGGCTAAGGAGCATGAGTCAAACTGAAAAAATAAAACCAAAATTTTCTGAGGTAATGTGTATGTAATCTTGTTGTAATCTTGTTAAAATGGATTTCATAAAATTGGTATCGAAAAAAGTATCGTTAGGAACCGGTATCGAAACTGAGGTATCGAAAATGGCACCGGATCGAAAGATTTTGAACGATACCTAGCCCTAATACCAGAGCAATAGGGGGCATAGATTCTAGCCCAGCTGCATAACTAGGTCATAGATGGTGTATTTGTTATTTACATTCAATTGCAATTTAAGGATTAGTACAACAACTCAGGGACATAGACATTTATAAAGGTTATTTTGTGTATTTTTAAGCTAAAACCAGTGACATATGACTCAGTAGCATATGAGCATCAAGTACATGCTGCTTAGTTACCATTGTTTGTTTCTGCATCGTTTTTTCATTTGTATACTTATGGAACTTACTTTGTACTTTGTCTTATTTGCATAGAATTAACACCACTTAATCTGTTATACACTTTTACAGTTGTTAGTAACATGCCATTAACTGCAGCTGAGAAGCAACGGCGCTATCGCACACGTAGAGACCAGGATCCAGAGAGGAGGGAAAGTTTTTATACGTACAAAGTTGATTTAAATCAACCAAATGGTTTTAAGTCAGTTATTTATATCTTTTGCTGTATTGTGTCAGTAGGAAATATCAGTTTACATTTCCAAACATTCTTTTTGCCATTAACTGTAATAATCCAGTGAGATTTGTGTATGCACAAGGAGTCTGACAACAGCCGGTATGATCTGATCTCACCATCATCGAGTCCGTCATGAAGAAACAGAAGAAACTGAGAGAGACTAAATCCAGAAGAATGTCTCCGAGACGCTTGAAGAAACCTTCCTGCAAAGCTACAGTACTATGAAAAGTACTGCACTTGTGTTAATATGCTGTAAAGTGAGAATGCTTTCAAAAATAAAACTTCTATTAACTAATTCAAATCAATATGGTGTAACAACCATTTGCATTTAAAACGGCTTTTGTCCAAGTACACTTGTGCATAGTTTTTCAGGTAGCTTTGCAGGAAGGTTTCTTCAAGCATCTCGGAGACATTCCCGCAGTTCTTCTGGATTTAGTCTGTCTCAGTTTCTGTAATTCTAGATTACCTCCCATAAGGAGGCAGATTGTCATGGCCTAATGTTCCATAGGTAACTAGTACGTAAATAAGTTCATAACTCTTGTCCATAATGCATGCAATTAACTGCAATGACAAACAATAGGTGACTAAAGACCCTCTCGGTTATTGAGAGCTCAGTCCTGTTACTGTCATTAATTTGATATTTTAAAAGAAAAATGACATTTGACAGTCAAACAGATCTCACCATAGTAACATGTACTATACTGCATTTTGGACAAGACCCTTTTTAAAATAAATGTCTTGTCAAAGTATACATATTTCTTAATTGTAATGTGATGTCATCCCTGAAATAGGACATTTTTAGTAATCTGAATGGCAATTATGATATAAAACATATTTTTTTTAAATATGACATAATCTGAATGAAAAGAGGGACCAAAATACTACTTATATATGTGCAAACTGTTGCATATTTGTAATTGGAAGTATTATATATAGTATCACTTTAGTCAGTAACAGGACTGAGGAAAATATCAAAACATGAAATAAATAAACAGTCATAAAATAATAAATGGCATAGCTTGAGATGGCCCAACACAATTTCTTGTCACGTTAAAATGTCTTGGATTAATTGGTATTGAAAAAAATCAGTTTGAAACAATTATATTTTTCAAATTTTTAAAGTTGAAAAGGCACCGATTTCGTGGAATGACCCCCATACGTTAGCTTTGAACGAAGAGGGTGCCGTTTGAATTTGGCGTTCAGCCATAATGTGTCTGTTATGTGCGACAGTGCGCAACTCTGTTGTGCACGCCACAGACTGTCCGCGGCGCGCACTGCATGTGCACGTCCGCTTTAGAGTTCCGCCTTTTGCGTTCCGTCAATATTAAGGTATTAGAAAAAAAAATATATAGATTTGTTTTTAGAAAATCGATTTTTGACATTTGTGAATCGATTCAGAATCGTCCACGTCCGCATTGCGATGCATCTAAGAATCGTTTTTTTCCCCCAACCCCTAGGAACGGGGGCCAATCAGGGGCCAATCAGATTTCAGCAGGGGCCAGGGCCCCTGTGGCCCCGCCTCTAGAACCGCCCCTGCTGCACATAGCTTATGCCTACAAGGCACAACAAACCTGGTGTTATATTGTTGGAAACATTTGTGTGTGTGTGTGTGTGTGTGTGTATTCTGTGAATTTTAAAAAGCAATTTTAACCAGGAAAATCTAAAATTTATTCCCAAAATCGTGCAGGCCTTTCTCTTGATATCAGTATGTTCACTTTTTTTTTTCAGGGCCCAGATGCCACTGAGGACTTCAGTGAACATGAACATGGTAAAGTGAAAATCAAACACCTTGGAAATGAAATGTACAATGTTTTTAGGAATGGCACAAAGGTCTCTGTCTTTGGATCATTGTTTTCAATAAGTGCTTTTTTGGCATTTGTTGTGTGTATCTTTGGACTATGTTGTGTTGTAAATAAATCCAAACAATTTAAAAGCCATTCTTTTATAAATCTCCTCATTTACAGTATTGTGCAAGGTTGCTCAGAATGACAGGGCCTGATAGCTCCTAATAGGGCCGTTAGGGGAGGGTCTTTGTCTTTCTCAGGTGAGAAAAGCTTACATATTAATGAGCTCCCGCATAAAGCTTTTTCACACAAAACACGTTGTAAAATTTTTAAATCAATATATTGTCTTATCTGAATGAGCAGTCAGGGTGATTTTCACCAGAGGTGTCAAGTAACGAAGTACAAATACTTTGTTACATTACTTAAGTAGAAATTTTGGGTATCTATACTTTACTGGAGTAATTATTTTTCAGACGACTTTTTACTTCTACTCCTTACATTTTCACGCAATTATCTGTACTTTCTACTCCTTACATTTTAAAAATAGCCTCGTTACTCCTAGTTCATTTTGGCTTGTTTTCATCCCGGCTTGTTGTCGTTAAAAAAAAAATTGGCCAATTACACAAACGGTTAATAGATCTGAGTCCCGTCTCCTGAACACACATCGCTAAACTGATTGGCTTTATGTTTTCTTTCTAACTTGTTAGAGGCTGTAGTCACATTTGGTTGTGCGAAGCGCCAAAACTCCTCCAAGTCCCAAGGAAACCTAGATGCGGTAAGCGAGGGAGAAATCAACAGTTCTGTGCTCAAGAATACGGGGCAAATCGCGTCAAATATTGATTTGGGGACAGACGTTTTTACAATATAATGACAATTGTAACATAACACTAACATAATCGTTAGTGTGTGTGTGTGTGTGTGTGTGTGTGTGTGTGTGTGTGTGTGTGTGTGTGAGAGAAAGAGGCATGTAAAAATGCAGACAGTTTTCTGTGATAGGTAATGTCTATGGAAAGTCCCCATAAAACATGAAAAAATAACATTGCTTGGTCTGTTGAAGGCTGGTCTTGTTGAAATGAGAGGCCTGTTGATCAAGTTTCAGTGCTCTTAGGACACTGAAAACATGGCTCAGAGCAATGGTCACAAGTGACACTTGACAGTATTGCTGTGTCGTGTCCAACAGGACAAACTGGACAGTATTGATGTGAAACATATGCCAACAGTTAATTTCTGTTAAATGATTAGTTCACTTAGTTAAAAATGAAAATTCTGTCATCATTTACTCACTCTCAAGTTGTTTCAAACCAGTTTCTTTCCTCTGCTGAACACAAAAGAAGATATTTTGAAGAATGTCGATAACCAGACAGTTGATGGTAGCCATTGACTTTCTTTGTATTTTTTTTTCTAACTATGGAAGTCAATGGGGTCCATCCACTGTCTGGTTATCGACAATATTCAAAATATCTTCTTTTGTGTTCAGCAGAACAAAGAAATTCATACAGGATTGAAACAGTTTTAGGGTGAGTAAATGATTTTCAGTTTTAGGTAACTATATCCCTTTAATGAAAGATGCAGACATGTGTTTGGCTTCTTCAAAAAGCAAGGAACAAGACAGTATTGCACTATTGCATTGCACTATGAGCAGAGTAAAGTTAAGTCTCTGTTAAACTGCCACCATGTCTTTATTAGTTATTTGTAACATTACAGAATTAAATAATTTACTTATTGTTAAGGTCAATATAGACTAAAAACCTTAATACATTACTCTATTAATTTCCTGATTCCTCCGCTCATTTAGCTTATTTATTTAGAAAATTAATGTTCTATGGGCATATATACGGCTGAAACAGGTAGCCTAGTGCATCATCCCAAATTTTTCAACATCAACATTTTAATATAATTATAGTCGATTATGGCCTTTAGAAATGTGTTTTTTTGAGGAGCTGGGGTAGTGCACTAGATAGGCCCCTGTGGTGTGGCCTAAGCTTTTGTCCTTAATGGCATTTTTGTATTTACATTACTTTTACTTTTATACTTTAAGTAGTTTTGAAACCAGTTCTTTTATACTTTTACTTGAGTAAAAAGCTTGAGTTGATACTTCAACTTCTACAGAAGTCTTTTTAAAACCTTGTATCTATACTTCTACTTGAGTAATGAATGTGAATACTTTTGACACCTCTGATTTTCACATAGTTTTGCAGTTAATATTCTAGGCTACGTCATACAATTTTCAAAAGTCTTGTGAAGAAATAATCAGTATGGGTTTCATGACCTTATTTCAGTGAGAATTTTTTTTTTTGTATTTTCACAAACCACGCATAAATGTCATTATCTCAAAACTACAAACTTTTACACACATGCTGCTGATATATTATTGTAGCAGAGTTTGTGCTGAATACAGTGTAATTAGACTTTAGCCATGAAAATGTCACAAGTAACAGAAATAACCAGAAATGTCAGATCCAGGGCCCAGAAAACAGCTCAGACCTCAGAGGGTTAAAAAAGGAAGATGTGTTTGTTGTTTTGCCGGCCAGATTTAAAAGTTGAATCTATCATCTAATGTTAGCTCCGCTGTAGGATAAGCGCTCTGGTTGGTTGAAACGCTGACCTATTGCGTGCAGAGGGAATTTGAAAGACAGCCGTTTATCCCATCCCTCGGATTGAGCCGCGTCTATGGTGAGTTACCAGACCCAACATCTTGATGTAGGTCTGGCTTGCCAGGCTAGCATATTGGGAACCAGAAATAAATGTCAAATAAAACAGATAAAATAGTATTTAGCTTGATCTGATGTTGACAATCAATATACAAATTTCTAAAACCTCCCTTTACTGACCATTTGTTGAAAACAAACAAAAAAAAAAATCTGTACCATCTCAGAGTAAACTTTTGTACCCATTTCACAGTTTAACTGTTGAATGTGCTTGATTGTTTCTAACATGAATGTTCTTCAGCATCATGAATAAATGAAGAATAAACACCAACCTCTTTGTTCTTCAGGATCTTCAGTGTGTTTCATTCTGCAGGGTTCTGGATCACTCATGTTCTCACTGTCCTCTTTAATAAACTCAGTCTTTACAGATTTCAGCTCCTCCTGATGCTCTGATGATCGTCTTCTGTTGTAGCTGATGGGAATTTACAGCATTTAAAGGAGAAATGCCGTGGGAGGAGCTTCACTGTCCATGTGACTGCAGTGGGAGGAGCTGATCTGACAAAATAAAAAATATTATCAGTTCCTGAATTTGTTTTGATACTAAATATCACATCTAAGCATTTGCGTCTGTCTGTCTGAAGTAAAGTAACTGATGCAAATTTATATCTTATGTTATGGCTAACCAGAACACTCTCCTGCTTTTTGCATTACAATATAGACAGAAAAATAGAAATGATAAAGAATATAAACATCATAAGGTCTTCCAAATATTAACAATGGTCAGAAAAACAAGAACAACAAAAAAAGTTGAAAGTATGGACACAGAAATAAACATATTTTTGAGCAAAGAATACAGTCTGCTGACACCAATGAAATGAGCTTTAAGTGTCAATTTACAGGAGATCTGCAGACATCAGCATAATAAATGAGGTGAAAACAGGAACTATTGTCATGAAATAAAGAGTGTTTTCAGCAGATCTGTTAATATTGATGAGCCTCAGACTATCGACACTCATTCAACAAGCCATTCGGGATCATCAGCAGATCATCTCACTTTATTCTGAGTGTTTAACCGTTAAAAACAGATTATTTTTATTTGAGTCAGGATAGGCTGGATGATAAAAGCCTGTGTAACTGCCCTATTGAAAGAAAATGCTGTTATTTCTCACCATCTGACACAAATAAAACATAAAACATATCAAAAACCAAACCAAACTCAATTAACCACCTCATTTAAGTATAACAATCATTGCACTATGTTATTCAAAACTGACAAATCCTAAAAAAAAACCCTCATTATAAGCTCATCAATTTCTCTCACAGATCTCTGTAACTCGACTTGACATTCAGTAACAGTTCTCTCTCCAAACATCGAGACAATCACACAAACAAACAAACAAACGAACACAAATCTCTCAGGTCTGAATGAACTCAACATATTCTCCTCATGCTCGCTGCTGCTGCACTAAATGTTTATTTCAGAAGGAAGACGCCAGAAAAGACGCACAAGTATCGCTGTGATCGATGAAAACAATACAGAAATGAGTCTGTCGCTTAATCAAACTCTATAAAGTGTGTGTGATGGTTGTGTAAATATGAGAAATAGCCTACCGTGAACTGCTCTCCTCACCTCGGGACTCATAAATTTTGGGGCATCTCGCCCGGGGGGCGGGGTTACGTCCTGCGTCACATCTCTCATGCGCTCAGTTTATTAAATACATCCAACCTGAAATGTCTCTTACAAACTAAGGGGCAATGAATCAATACACTGGCATGGAAATGCTAGACAGATAGCCTACTTTGTTTGCACAGTCCTAACGTGATTTTTGTCACTCTTCTCTCCACTCCTAGACCTACGTCTGGTGACAGCGGGGAAACTTTTACCTCGATAAAGTTAGGCCTACTTATTGTATTGCAGAAAAGAAAAGTAAACTCCAGTTTACCAGTTCATGTTCCTTCTTTAGGTGATTCAAGCAGTAACAACTGATTAGACTCAATACTGCTATTACAGGTGGAATTATAAAATAGAAACAGGCCTTAATGCAAGATTTTAATCATGTCAATACACAATAGAACATTTAATTAATAAATTAATCAATAAGTCAGGACAGCCCATTCATGCAGGTAGTGAAATAGTTAAATCAAATACAAATACACAGTAAAAAAAAAAAAAGGTTGTTAACCTTAACCCATTATCAAGTCAATTAAACAATATATTTCAATGTGTGCACGGTGTGTTAATTGTTTGTGTATGGTGTGTATGTGTGTTTTTTTTTTTTGTTTGTTTTTTGGTAATGCAATGTTTTCAACACAGGGAAATACAGCATTTGTCAAATTTTCCCTTAACCCCCCACCCCCAATTCCAATCCCTTACCAACAACACATGGATCAGCATTAGTCAGCAGAGTACAAATACATGTGTGAAGTAATCATACAAAATAAACACACACACAAAAAAAGAAACAAAACAAAAAAAAGAAAAGAAAAAGAGACACCTATTTACAAAGCAACTCTTGTGTGTATATCTTGTGTGTAATGTATGCTTCACTATGTCTTGTGACTGCCCTGTGAATGAGTCTGGTTCTTCAGCGTTGTGGTCAAACTGGAGGTCTGGGGGTCAAAGCCAGGTGTCATGACAGCTGTCTCTTTTCCCAACAGGTGTCAGGAGTAGAATGGCTTACCGTGAGGTTTTGAGAGGCATAATCATCCTACTCCTGTCATGAGAGACAGCTGTCATGACACCTGGCTTTGACCCCCAGACCTCCAGTTTGACCACAACGCTGAAGAACCAGACTTCATTCACAGGACAGTCACAAGACATAGTGAAGACACATTTTCAACTAGCAGAATAGTACAGAATCATGATACACAGTCTCATTTGTAGCTGTGTCTTTTAACTATTATAATATTTTGAAGGGCAAAAATAGGAACTTTTAATTGGCTTTACTGTCATCAACTGTCACTTTAGCGCGAGGCCCTGTGCAGTCGCAGACTTGGTACTGTCAGTTGCATATAACGTTATAGAATTACTTCCCCAGCTGCATAGAAATAAACATATATCTATGCCCAGCCTGAACTAAAAACTCGATCACGTCGAGCTAGGTGATTTCAGATACAGCCAGTAGATGGGCTCTGATACAGCCAGGCTCTAGCTCACGCCCCGCCTCTGCCCATCCGGGAGTGACGCAAGGCCAAGATGGCGACGGCCGGCTCCCCCCACTTTAGGCTTCAAAAATGCTCTTCAGAAACCTACGGGTGATGTCACGGACACTACGTCCATATTTTTTTACAGTCTATGGTCCCTCTTCACCTCAGAAGATTTGACGCTGAAACTCTTCTTCTTCTTCTTGTTTTTTTTTACGGCGGATCGCAGACATATTTGTGCATTACCGCCACCTATATTGGAAATGGACCATTGACACTTTCCTTACCAACATAAATTCCTTTATTTACCCGCACAGAGGCTTCATCGAATTTCATCCGGCGCTGCGTGTTCAGCTCCTCCGTCCACTCTCAACCCCCATGACAGATAAAATAAAATAAATAAATAAATAAAATACCCTAATTTAAATACGCTTATTTAACCCAGTATTTCCCAAATATTGTATCATTAAATTTATTATACTCCTATCTGACTTTAATACATTTAGAATTGTAAACTTAACTCCTATATTATTTAATTTCTCCTTCAACTCTTTCCTTTCAACATTATATCTCCTACACTTCATTAATACATGCTTAATTGTTTCACTAACTTCACATACCTCACATAAACCTGTTGGATGCTTACTTATTAAGTGCAGTGTGCTATTCAATCTTGTATGCCCCAATCTTAATCTTGTAATCATATTCTCTTCATACCTTCTTCTACCTGATATTCTTCCCTTACCCACTGTTGACTGTATTTGATGCATATGTCTACCTTTTATTTCATTATCCCAATATAGCTGCCATTTTTTCATAATATTCTTTTTTATTATTGACTTAATTTCTGACCTATTAAATAAAATCTGTATATCTACTATTTCTCGTTCTATTGCCTTTTTTGCTAATGCATCAGCCTCCTCATTACCTCTCAACCCAATATGTGCAGGAACCCACAAAAACTGTACCTCCAAACTATCTTGTTTAATTGAATATAACTCTTGAATTATCTTTATTACCATATCCTGTCTTGTTTCTGACTTCATCTCATTCAAACTTATTAGAGCTGAACTACAATCTGAACAAATTACTGCCTTAGATATTTTAACTTCCCTAATCCACTTTATTGCCATAATTATTGCAATAATTATTATTGCCATAATTATTGCAAACATTATTGCAAACATCTCTCCAGTAAACACCGTTTATCAGTTTTTGAATCTTTTGATGCCTCTGTAAAAATGTGCATATATTCCCCATATCTTGACCCAATATACTCCCTTACATTATATACTTCTGTTTCATATGAACCTTCCTTTTGTCTCTTTTCTAATAAACTTAAATCTACTTCTGGTTGCGGCAAAACCCATAATGGTACTGGAGATAAAGGAATTATTGGAGCATATCCAACCTCCTCCAATCTCATATCTCTAACTAATTTCCCGACACTCCATCCAAAACTATTACAATCTTTCTTCTCATGTTCCCAACTAGGACTCATTACTTTTCTTGTTGGATGATCCTCACTCTGTCCTCTCAAATTTGCCCAATAAGATGCCATTAATTGCTGTCTTCTTATCTGCAAAGGCATTTCACCCATCTCTACCTGAAGAGCCGAAACTGGAGAAGTTGGAAATGCTCCGCAGCAAATTCTTAATGCTTGAGTTTGAATTCTTTCTATTTTAATCAAATGAGATTTACTTGCAGAACCATATACAATACAACCATAATCCATTATAGATCTTATCATAGATATATATATATATAGTTTTTAAAGCCAATCTATCTGCTTCCCATTCCTGACCTGAAATACATCTCATTACATTCACTACTCGCTTACATCTTCCCACCATTTTTTCAATATGCTCTCTCCAATTTAATCTATTATCAAACCAAACTCCTAGAAATCTTACTGTACTTACACGCTCTAATTCTTTTTTGTATAATTTTAACTTAACATCCATATTCCTCCTCATTTTATTAAAAACTATTATTTTTGTCTTTTCCACTGAAAACTTAAAACCATTTTTCCCTGACCACTTTTCTACTTCATTTAGCGCACATTGCATTTTCTTTATGTTATACTCTATATTCTTTCCTCTAAACCAGATAGCACCATCATCAGGAAACAATGATTTCCCCATACTTCTATCAATCCTTGAAAAAACATCATTAATCTGTCACAGTGTCTGGTTTGTGTTCCCTGGGTAAACACTAGAGGTCCCCTTCCCTCACGGTGTCACTCACTGATGAACAGCAATTCCCACAATTCCGTCTGTACCAATCACTGTTAATTACACTCAGTTCTCCGTCATCACTGTTTCAGCTGTTCCCCATTAGCATTGTCATTTCCTTGTGTATATATACCCTGTCTGTTTTAGTGTTTGTTACGGAGTCCTTGTTGAATGTCACTGCACTTTTGAAGTCTGTTTTCCTTGCTTGTTCTTGTATTATTTCTTGTGTTTGGATTGGAATATATGGATTTTGACCCCCTGCTTGGATGACTACGAGATTGGATTTCATTTAATAAACTACTGCTATTGGATCTACCTGATTCCCGTGTGTGTTCGTGACAGAAGGACTCCGTCATCAAAGAGATCCAGCGGTATGTTTGCCCACTTCTCCTCCCCAGCCACCGAGCGGGAGAGGAAAGACTGGTTTGAGGGAACCCGTTTAGCCATTTTTCGTGGGACCCGGGGAGGTAGCAGAGGAGTTGGTCATCGAGAGGAAGTCCAACATCACTTTCCTCCCCTGCCCCCCTTCGACCCTGGACCCATGAGGGATGGATCGGAGCCGCCGTCTAGCCATCGTGGACGGAGAAGGGGGAGGAGGCACACGTCTGCCGATCCAGAGAAGGTTCACGTCACTTCTGCTGAGCCTGGGTCCCCGGACAAGATGGCTGCCGCAGAGCCGGTGTCCCCTGAGAAGATGGCCACTGAAACATTATTGGATTATTTTTCTACGCTATTCAATATCCTAGAAACTCCCAGGAGTGTTCACGTCACGTCTACCGATCCAAAGACCGTTCACGTCACGTCTGCCGATCCAGAGACTGTTTACATCACATCTGCCGATCTAGAGATTGCTCGCGTCACGTCTGTCGAGCCTGTGTCTTCAGACAAGATGGTCACCGCCGAGCCTGTTCACGTCACGTCTGCCGAGCCTGGATCTTCGGACAAGATGGCTGCCGCCGAACCTGTTCACGTCACGCCTGCCGAGCCTGTGTCTTCAGACAAGATGGCCGCCGTCGAGCCTGTGTCTGAACTTGAGCCGGTGGGGTCTGTTCCTGAGTCGGAGCCGGTGGTGCGAGTTCCAGTGCCCGAGCCGGTGGTGCCAGTTCCAGTGCCCGAGCCGGTGGGGCCAGTTCCAGTGCCCGAGCCGGTGGCATCTGGGACATTGTCAGATTACTTTGAGCGTCTGGCCAGGATCTTGGAGATGCCTTTTGGACCCACAGTGTCTGTTCCTGAGCCGGAGCCAGTGTCTGTTCCTGAGCCGGAGCCAGTGTCTGTTCCTGAGCCGGAGCCAGTGTCTGTTCCGGAGCCGGAGCCAGTGTCTGTTCCGGAGCCGGAGCCAGTGTATATTCCGGAGCCGGAGCCAGTGTATGTTCCGGAGCCGGTGTCTGTTCCGGAGCCGGAGCCGGTGTCTGTTCCGGAGCCGGAGCCAGTGTCTGTTCCGGAGCCGGAGCCAGTGTCTGTTCCGGAGCCGGAGCCAGTGTCTGTTCCGGAGCCGGAGCCAGTGTCTGTTCCGGAGCCGGAGCCAGTGTCTGTGTCTGTTCCGGAGCCGGAGCCAGTGTCTGTGTCTGTTCCGGAGCCGGAGCCAGTGTCTGTTTCTGAGCCGGAGCCAGTGTCTGTGTCTGTGTCTGTTCCAGTTCCTGAGCTGGAGCCTGTGTCTGTGTCTGTTCCTGAACCTGAGCGGTGGTGCCAGTTCCGGTGGTGCCAGTTCCGGTGGTGCCAGTTCCGGTGGTGCCAGTTCCAGTTCCTGCGCCCTGGCCGCCCGAGGGAAAGTCTCCGCCCTGGGCGCCCGATGGACTGTTGTCTCCGCCCTGGGCGCCCGATGGACTGTTGTCTCCGCCCTGGGCGCCCGATGGACTGTTGTCTCCGCCCTGGCCGCCCGATGGACTGTTGTCTCCGCCCTGGCCGCCCGATGGACTGTTGTCTCCGCCCCGGCCGCCCGAGGGAAAGTCTCCGCCCCAGCCGCCCGATGGACTGTTGTCTCCGCCCCGGCCGCCTGAGGGAAAGTCTCCGCCCGAAGGGTCGTCTTCGCCATGGAAGTTTCTGTTCCCCTTCATGGACCTGTTTTTGTAGTAATCCAAACTTTGTCGTATGAGCACTGTGCTGATTTGCTGAAGTTAAAATTAGGTGATAAAAGGAAATAAAATAAAGGAAATAAAATGTAAAAAAATAGGAGATAAAATGTAAAAGCGATAGAGCAAAGCGTGGAGCAGTAAGCAAGAGCGTCCGAACAGTAGCTGAGCAGGAAGTAAAAAAAAACTACCATCAAATCTCCATTGCTTAACACTTTTGCATTCTTAATTTCTCCAACGACTTTCCTCAACTCTTTTGTTAACACAATTGGACTTACCTTTTGTATTCCACCATCCTCTTTAAATTTTATTATTACCTTCAACTCATCCAAATTTACATTCCTCTCCTCCTGTTCATTTCCACTCTCTCCTAAACTTCTTACCTCTGTCTGATGTTTTTTCTTTCTTTTCTTTGTACCTACATCTTCCCTTATGTCTATAATCCTCTCTTCTCCTGTCTTTCCTAATTCCATTTGATAATCTTCCACATCCGTATCATCAACACTAACTAGTGTCTTATACTTATAACTGAGCTTATACTTTGACATAATCGATTTCGTTGCATTTGCCGCCATCCACCAAACACTCCTCACGTCACTTCCGTATTCTTCACCGTCACGTCCGCTGAAACTCTTCTTCTTCTTCTTCTTCTTCTTCTTCCTTGGCGGCTTGCATTAGCGCCATCTATTGTGGGTTTTGGATCAGAGACTCATTTTACTTTTTTTTTTTCATGTGAAGCATGATAATGAGGAAGGAAGCAGTTTTTATTTCAAAAAGTACAGCAATTAAATTTATTATATACAATTTTGTGTACAAAAAAGTCAAATATTTCTGAGCTGAAGTCACAAGATCATCCGAAACAACAAATATGAAATGTAAATATTAAACCTCTGGTATGTCTGAAATAAAAGGCATAGCAAAAGATGAAGGAAGCACAGGCATTTGAAAATACTACAGGTTTTCTAATGATACAAAACTTAATGCTAATTGATGAAGTATCCCTTTAAGTATACCTTTTCCATAAGAATTTATAACTACAGATTTTATGATATAGTGTTTCTAATTTTTCCAAAAGAAATTAAATAAACATTGGTGAACTATCCTGGAAGTCTGAGCATCAACATAAAGAGATGTAGCAGAGTTAGCAAGACGTGAAAGACCATCTGCTTTGGAAAGTAAATCTGCTAGTTGACTCTGTATGATCTCTCTATCCACGATATTAATGCCCTGTATAGTACTTGTCCTAAGATAAACAAAGTAATTGACCAGCTCATAAAAATAAATACGGTGAAATTGGACAACCTTGTCTAATTCCACATAGTAAATAAAATCTGGTAGATGAGCCCGTTTTCAATTTGATTGTAACGAAACTGAGGAAAGCAGGCGAAGACGTGGATCTAAACACAGGGTGATTTAATAAAGTAGGAAGGCCTGGAGATTGCAGCAGGACGGGAGGCCAGGGCGGAGCAGGCGACATTTTATTTGTTGTTTTGACGGTGTTACGAACCCATCAAATTAATTATGGATCGACATAACATATAAAAGACCACAGAGATTAGGTGATACGCCTTAACGTACGCAGAGCATGGTGGCAAAAATAAACATAACAAAAACAAAAGAAAACCCTGACCCACACTATTCTTCAAAGCGGATGAAACTTGCCTGCCTCCCGTTCAAAACAAAAGACAGAGTTTGTGTGAGTCTTCCGGGTCCTCTTTCTCCTGCTCTCCACTAATCTGTACTAAATAATATGCAAAAACCCATCACCAGTTACCACCAGCTGTAAATAAATACAATAAACAAAAAAAATAACAAACAATAATCCCATATCGGGATCATGCTTGTGAAACCAACATTGAAAACCAGCTCCAAACAAGTTCAAAGGAAGCAGCAGGCCAAGCACGCGTCAGAGCTTGTGCTCCGTCTGCTACCAGGAGCGGATGGGAAGTGAGAGAGAGCTCCCGGTCTCCAGACTGGGCGTCTTTAAAGCAGTTGCCCCGCCCACAATCACAGCCGGCGGGACCTCACGTGATCTGTATAGGAAATTAAAAACAGATAGAAATAACCGCACTCAGCAGCAGGTAATCGTGGCCATTTAGCAACGTAACACCCCCACCCTTAAAGAAAATAAATTGTTGTTTAAATGACAATATAAAATATACAAACCATTAATGTTCAACAGAAAAAAAAAAACTGCTAAACTAAACAGAAAAAAAAATTAAGGTGCAATCAATACACATTTTTTTTTAAGCACAATTTATTTACAATATTTTCCTTCAAGCACGGGACAATGCATCTGCAACTACATTGTCGCGTCCTCGGATGTGCCTAATCTGCAAGTTGTACCCTTGCAAAATCAAACTCCACCGCATTAAGCGCAGGTTAGAATTGCGCATGCAATCGAGAAAAACCAATCGGTTGTGGTCGGTGTATACCACAACCGGACATGCGGCACCTCCGACATAGACCTCAAAGTGCTGAAAGGCAAGCACAAGAGCAAGGGCTTCCTTTTCTATGGTCGAATAAGCACGCTGATGTCGGTTAAACTTGCGCGAGAAGAAACAAACAGGATGTTCCAGACCCTCCTCGTCATGCTGCAAAAGAACAGCCCCCCGCTCCAAGGTCGCTCGCATCAACAGCGAGGGAAAAAGGCCGGGAAAAGTCAGGAGCAGCCAACACAGGCGCAGTAGTCAGCAATGCTTTAACGGACTCGAAAGCCACTTGGCTCCGTGAAGTCCAGTCGAAGGTCACTTTTGAACTGAGCAAATCAGTGAGGGGTGAGGCAAAAGCAGAGAAATTTTTGCAAAATGACCGGTAGTAACCTACCATGCCCAGAAAACGGCGGAGTTCGCGACGAGTGGTTGGAGGAGGATAATTCAAAATCGCCTCAACTTTTGACTGGACAGGACGCACCTGCCCACGGCCAACCACTTTACCCAGATACACCACGGTGGCCTGGCCAAACTCACATTTAGCTAGATTGATGGTTAAATTAGCTTCTGATAACCTGCGAAACACAGTAGAAAGATGGGCGATATGCGAAGGCCAGGTGGCACTATAAATGACCAATTCGTCTAAATAGGCCTCACAATTAGGCACACCATCAAGAACGCCGTTGATAAGCCTTTGAAAGGTGGCGGGAGCGTTCCGAAGGCCGAAGGCCATGGCGGTGTACTGTAGGAAGTGGTCGGGTGTCACAAAAGCTGAAATCTCTTTGGCACGGAGTGTCAGCGGAACTTGCCAGTAACCCTTTAATAGGTCGATTTTACTGACAAATACCGCTGAGCCCAAACGATCAACACAATCGTCAATACGTGGTAATGGGTAACTATCAGGTTTTGTAACGGCATTCACCCTCCTAAAATCCGTGCAAAATCGCATGGAACCATCACTTTTTGGCACCAGCAAACAAGGCGAACTCCATGGGCTATTACTAGCTTATGCAATGCCATTTTTCAACATGAATTTTACCTCACTTTGAAACAACAACCTTTTATGTGGATTTGTACGATACGGATGCTGTTTAATTGGACATGTAACCCCCACATCAATGTCATGTTCAATTGCCGTTGTTCGACGAGGCACATCAGGAAACAAACTCTCATTTTTTTTAATCAAGGAGATTAAATCGTTGCGTTCTGATGTTGATAAATTAGACAAAAATAAATCTAAATCATTAAGAACTTCAGAATTCTTCATTCTTCCTTCAATAACCTCCACCGATGGAGTACGACCCTCATCTTCAAGGTAAGGACTCGCCACAGCACCGTGTTGTACTGACAGAGACGCATTTTCTCCTTGTCCCACAACCGCCAGTGAAGAAACAACTTCAGCACCACACGCCTTGGACAGCGCCGGTTTAGTTGCGCAAGCATCTTCACGAACAGTTGAAGTGCAAGGCGGGGTGAGTTCCGAGATTGAATCTTCTCCTCGATCACAGTACAATTTTAAACGGTTAATGTGACACAGTGTGGTCTTTCTCCTTCGGTCTGGAGTAGAGATGACATAATTCAAATCATTCATTCTGCGAGCAACGCGATAAGGTCCACTATAACGAGCATGTAAAGCGGAACCCATCCCCGGAATCAGCACAAGAACTTTATCACCAGGACTGAAACTTCGGGAAACAGCCTTCTGATCAAACCTCTGTTTCATTCTCTTCTGACAAAGACCTAAATTGTCTCTGGCCAACTGACATGCACGGCTGAGCCTATTACGCATGTTGGACACATAATCAGTCAAACTGGAACACTCTTTAGGCTCGGCGAGCCACGACTCTTTTAACAGCTTTAAAGGTCCACGAACCGTGTGTCCGAAAACCAGCTCTGAGGGGCTAAAACCCAAACTCTCCTGTACCACCTCGCGTACAGCAAAGAGAGTAAGCGGTACACCTTCATCCCAATCACGCTGGAACTCGAGGCAGAAACACTTAAGCATACTTTTCAAAGTTTGATGGAACCTCTCAAGTGCACCTTGAGTCTGTGGACGGTACGGGCTGGAGGTAACATGATGGACAGCGAGCTGACGCATAGCTTGCGCAAACGCACGGGACATAAAATTAGCACCGCGGTCGGTCTGAATGGTTTTCGGAAGGCCAAAAACAGAGAAGAAACCCATCAGGGCTTTAATAATGACAGGAGCTGTGATTTTACGGAGCGGTATGGCCTCTGGAAAACGAGTGAAGCTACACATTATGGTGAGTAACCACTGATTCCCAGATTTTGTTCGAGGCAATGGGCCAACACAGTCTAGTATAACGTGTTCAAACGGCTCAGACGTAACCGGAATCGGCTGTAAAGGCGCAGGCGGAATCACCTGGTTAGGTTTACCAGTGACCTGACATAGATGACATGTTCGGCAATATCTCACGACATCTTTTTTAATACCTGGCCAGAAAAAATGGCGTAAAATTCTGTCAGTAGTCTTATTCACGCCAAGATGACCCGCGAAGTGATGGTCATGAGCTATACTCAAAACGTTATCACGAAAAGAAATTGGGACAACAATTTTAAAGAGAACTCTCCACTCATCTTGCGCTGAGGCCATAAGAGGTCTCCACTTGCGCATTAAGACACCATCTCGTAAAAAATAGCCGTGCGGCGAATGCTCAATGTCTTCTTCAGACATAGCTTCTGAAAGAAGAGAAGACAGAGATGGGTCAATTTTCTGTTCCTTGATAAGCTGCTCTCGACTCATAGATAAATTAGGAACATCAGAGGAAAACGACAGTGAGGCAGAATTCAAAGACAAATCACTATCGCTAGAGAGTGAAGGTCGAGCAATAAAAGTATCACTAAGATCAAGTTGATCCTCAATTTCATCTTTTTTTTCTTTCTTCGCCATCGCACGAGTAACCACGCTAGAGGTGAAAACCTCAGGGAAATTAATTGACAGGTCATCAGTACATGATTTTGGAAATGCATGAGACACTATTGGGCAAGGCAAAACTTTTCCACCACACAAATCGTTACCAAGCAGCACAGCTACATTTTCAACAGGCAGAGAAGGGCGTACGCCCACGATAACTTTGCCAGTTACCAATTCAGACATAAGAGAAATCTCATGCAGAGGGACATTAACATAACCCATTTCAAATCCACGTACAAGAATACTATCCCCAGTAAAAGTCTTCTCACTAAAAGGCAACACATCTTGTACGATAAAGCTCTGTGAAGCGCCAGTGTCACGCAGAATTTTTACAGGAATTTTTGAGCGTTCACCGGGCAAAGAGACAAAGCCATCCATTATAAAAGGCGCAAAACTGTGGTTATCAGTATCGTCCCTACTCACAGGCAAGTTCGAAACACACAACCCTACCTCTGATCTACCAGAAGCTGGTTGACTCGCTACCTTATTTTTACGTTTCAGAGAATAACACTCTGCCAGAACATGACCACGTTTCTTACAGTACGCACAGCTGTAACGTTAGACCCCGACGGACGCCAGTCTGAAGAGCGGCCAGAAACAGGCACGGTTTCTCTGGAAACCTTGGACACATTTGGATGACTAGAAACATTTTGTGAAAATTTTGAATTAGAAGGAACACGCTTGTGTGTGAGTACATACTCATCCGCAAGTACAGCTGCACGAGCCGGAGTCAGATTCTGATGCTCACTAACATGGGTAGCGACTATTTGAGGAAGGCCGTTTTTAAAATCTTCAAGAATAATCAAATCACGAAGAGATTGAAAGGTTGTCACTTCTTGCGAGCTAAGCCAGCGATCAAATAGCATTTCTTTTTCTCTAACATACTCGACATGTGTAAGAGCTTCAGGTTTATGATAATTGCGAAATTTCTGTCGATACGCCTCAGGCACAAGAGCATAAATGCGCAAAACAGCATGTTTAACTTTCTCGTAATCTGCTGCGTCTTCCAGAATTAACGAGGAATAAGCTTCCTGCGCTTTCCCAGTAAAAACACACTGTAACGTCATGGTCCAAATTTCTTTGGGCCATTTAAATGTTGTTGCTACGCGCTCGAAATGTGCAAAAAACTTATCAACTTCGCTCTCATTAAAAGGTGGAACAAGGCGAATGTTACGAGTTATGTCAAATTGATCTTGCCTAACAGAAACACCAGCCTCACGAGCCTTCAGCTCGAGCTCTTTAATACGTAATGCTTGCGCAAACTCAAGATCTTTCAATCTAAATTCATGTTCTCTCTTCTCCCGTTCTCGTACTGTCTGTCTATCAGCCTCTAATCTAGTTTTTTCGCGTTCCCATTCAATTTCCTTCTCTCTTAACTGTAAACGTTTTAACTCTAGTGCTGCTTTACTAGGTGAAGGTGGAGGTTCAATAGGAAAACGCTTACCCTCAGGCAATGTAGATGCATCCGGAGATACTTTCAAAAATACTCCAAGTTCTCGCAAACCTTCAAGAAGCCTATCCTGAAGTTCAGCCTTGGAAGGGTTACCACTCACCTCAAGTTTATAGTGGCCAGCAATTCTAACAAGGTCATCACGCGTAGCAGTTAAGAAAACCTCCTGTGAAGGAGCGAGAATAAAGGCATCTAAATTAAACATTGCGTTAAATAAGAATAGGTCCACCCTAAACGAAAAAAAAATTAAATACACTAAAGAAAAGTCAACGAAAATCCACGGCATAATTAACAAAAAGCGATCACAGCAAACTAATGCGCACTCACAGCGCGCAGTGCGACCACCACAGAAAAAGATTTTCACTAAGAGAAAATCGAACTTCACAAAAAAAAAAAAAAAAAAAAAAATGAACAGTTCAAAACCCGACTAAACGAGCCCCCATTTATATGTTACGAACCCATCAAATTAATAGATTCGATGACAATGTAAATAAATAATTTTAATTAGGTGATACGCCTTAGCGTACGCAGAGCATGGTGGCAAAAATAAACATAACAAAAACAAAAGAAAACCCTGACCCACACTATTCTTCAAAGCGGATGAAACTTGCCTGCCTCCCGTTCAAAACAAAAGACAGAATTTGTGTGAGTCTTCCGGGTCCTCTTTCTCCTGCTCTCCACTAATCTGTACTAAATAATATGCAAAAACCCATCACCAGTGACCACCAGCTGTAAATAAATACAATAAACTAAAAAAATAACAAACAATAATCCCATATCGGGATCATGCTTGTGAAACCAACATTGAAAACCAGCTCCAAACAAGTTCAAAGGAAGCAGCAGGCCGAGCACGCGTCAGAGCTTGTGCTCCGTCTGCTACCAGGAGCGGATGGGAAGTGAGAGAGAGCTCCCGGTCTCCAGACTGGGCGTCTTTAAAGCAGTTGCCCCGCCCACAATCACAGCCGGCGGGACCTCACGTGATCTGTATAGGAAATTAAAAACAGATAGAAATAACCGCACTCAGCAGCAGGTAACCGTGGCCATTTAGCAACGTAACAGACGGTCTAACATAAAAAGTGCTTCTCATTTTTTGGAGACAACTGTCTCCATTTGTTTATTATGCAACAAATATTGCTAAAGTCAACAGATTTACTAACAGACCAACCAATCTCTGTGTAAAAATAAATAATGACGCTGCTGCCATCTTTCTAAAGTATTTTTGTCCCCTTAGTAATTTGGCTCCCCGGACAGCAACATAGTGTCGGCCCAGATCCGGTATCACTAGGTTGCTGTCTGGGTCTGAATCTCAGATGAAAATGGTCT
The DNA here is from genome assembly GCF_964197995.2 of Scardinius erythrophthalmus. NCBI lineage: Eukaryota > Metazoa > Chordata > Actinopteri > Cypriniformes > Leuciscidae > Scardinius > Scardinius erythrophthalmus. The sequence continues at coordinate 12,555,093 of NC_138221.1, forward strand.
TTTAGACTGTTGTGGCAAAAACAATAATTAAACAATCATCATCACTGCATAAGAGACACCAAGAATCAAATTGTATTTTAAAAGATATTTATTCTCTTCCATGAGGCTTACCCCTCTTTCACACAGCAAGCGTGAGCGGCGCATCCGTGCAACTACATCGTCACTGCAGCAGCAGACTCCCGCGAGTATTCACACTGGAAGCGAAGTACAGCGTCACAGCAGCGGCTGCAAACCGTGTTTGGCAGACAATATAACCATTTCAAACAATGGGTCAGTTCTTTCAACATTTTTGTTTTTATAATAATACACCTTACTTTCACCCAAAACGAATAATTAAAAAGTTTAAATGGGTAAATACATATTTTTTATACTTAATTTTCTTTTCTGGCATAATTGTTAAAAAACTAGACATTGGCATTGTTGTTAAAACTCTTGACATGCTTATTCTGTGCATTTTGAGCACGTTTTGTGTTAAATCACATTTATTTTGTCCATCAAAAGTGTGCTTTCACTTTAATTGAGCGTGAGCAGCACAGCAAAAAATAGACCGGACGCCGAAACCCCCGCTGCACTGCTGTTCACGCGACGCTCCTGCTTGACGCTCACACGCTGCTCCTGCTCCCGGTGTGAATGCACTCATTGATTAACATGGACTGCGAAAAAAATACGCGCTGCTCACGCGCCGCTGACGCTTGCGGTGTGAAAACAGGGTTAGTCACAAAATCACAGCAGCTACCCCGTAACGTTAGCAAGACCTGACACCCAGCCCAGGAAATTCCCTTCTTATACTCCTTCTTCAAGGTCTTTCCTCTGTAGTTTTCCACTCACCCAGCCACATCTAGCTGATTAAGAATAAAATGACCCCTCTAACCCCCCTTGGCTTAATTATCTTCCATACCTAAAGAGTTAAAGGTTCTTAACCATTTGTCTTACTGTGTGTCTTGCTTACACCAGGTGCACAAACATACATGTATCCTGTTCACATTCCACAATTTACTGTAGACATGTGACACATTATGTTGCAATATATGTTGAAGATCAATAGAAATCCAATTTTTCCATTACAAGACTCACCTCCACAACACTTTAATCTCCTTACCGTAACTTGATTCACAGCGGTAAGCTTTTAATGGGTTATAATCTGAGTGGTACTGGTAGGTTTCCACGGGAAATACGAGCTTGCTGCGGTTCGTCTCTGCGTCATTACGTTACGTCTAGATACATAAAGAAGGAGTCTCGGCTAGTAGGCTATTCTGCGTGTGAGGATGCTGCAGGTGGCCGATCATATATAGCCTTAAATATATATAGTCACATAGTGTTGATAACATAAAAAATTTGAGAACAAAGTATAACAATAATAATTTGCATGGTTTGACGTGATCTGAGCTTACTTTGCAATTGTTAGATTTAATCAAGTCAAGTCACCTTTATTTATATAGCGCTTTTTACAATACAGATTGTATCAAAGCAGCTTCACAGTGATAACATGAAAAAATACAAAAAAGATTGTTTCTAGAATAAAACTTGCATCATCGTCCACCCATAAAAAGGCAGATCAATAACATTGTTGAATATTAAATGTCCCCAACTAAGCAAGCCAAAAGCCAAGGCAACAGTGGCAAGGAACCAAAACTCCATCAGTGACGGAATAGAGAAATAAACCTTGGGAGAACCCAGGCTCAGTCGCTCAGTTCTCCTCTGGCCAACGAGCGAACAGTGTATGATTATGATCCAGGCAGCATTACAGGTAAGAAGTCAGATTGATCATGTCGATGAGGCCTTCACATGGCTGATGAGGCTGGCACTTCAGGATGTGTCATGGTTAGGTCTAGGTGCAGATCCACCATCTGATCTAGATACGGCAGGGGTCCATCTCACTTCAGTAAATGGAGAGACTGGTTGATACTTCAGGACTGTGTTGTCGTCGCGTCCAGGCGCTGGTCCTTCATCAGATCTGGATTGCATAATCAGCGTGACCAGATGTTTAATAAACCCTTACAATGTGACCAGATGTTACCTGTCAGTAATTTATTATAAAACCATATAATGTGAGCTCTGTTGATTTCCCCATAAAACTTAAATTAAGTCTTCTGGTTAGTAGGAATAAGTCATGTCAAATTTGCAAATTAATACCATCTTGGTTTATTACTGAAGAAAATGAAATGGTGAAATATATCTACATGTAGGTCAGTAGAAGGTGTCTCTAGCTTCCACAAAACATCAACAACACAAATTATTTTATAAAACTTATTTAATCATTTATATTTTCTAAAACACAAAATCACAAATATATCTCGTTTGACACAACCAATTTAAAATGCATCCCACCCCAATTATCTAATATACTATCCTTAAAGGGATAGTTCACTTTAAAAATAAAATTCTGTTGTTTTAAACTAGTCTGAATTTCGTTCTTCTGCTGAACACGAAGATATTTTGAAGAACGATCTTCCTTTGTGTTCAGCAGAAGAAAGAAATTAATTCAGGTTTAAAACAACTTGAGGGTGAGTATATGATGACAGAATTTTATTTTTAAAGTAAACTATCCATTTAACCCTAATTCTCATTCCTGCTTATTTACAAAGCTGCATGTATCTTGTGAATATCAAAAGACGGCCTGCTTGAAACTCATCTAACACATGAGGGAGCATATACTTAAAATAAAATGCTTTCAGTCTATCTACAGTCTTGGCACAGAATTGCTCATTGAATGGGACTTGTAGCAGAACTTGCTGTGATGGAACTCAGATGAGTAGCTTACAGGCCCTCAGCCCTGTACAGGACATTCCAAGCTGCACTTGCACATAGAAGCCCCGTGGACCATTTGGCTGCAGCTGAGGAGTCCCCTCCACCATCTTCACATCATATCTCTGACTTCTGAAGAGATCCTCCAGAGTCTTGCCACTTTTAAGGAGAGGGGATTTGATGTCCAGCAGTTCCTCTGAGTTCAAAACTCCATCTGGGCTTGATGACAGCTAGGGCTCACTTGCACACACAACTGTGCCTCTGCGGCTGACTGAGAACCCGCAACCCTCTAGCCACTGTATCGCAGACTCCTCGCTTTCTAAGCCATGGTAAGTGGCCGCATTCCCATGGAACCTGGGGCAGAGGTGCTCTCTGAGGAAGGTCTGAGGGTTGACTCTGCTGGGCTTCTCAAATCTTCAACAGGATCTCAGGAAAATAATAATCGATCCCGGACGAGCCCCCAAATTGTTTTCTTGTTTTCAAAACTCACTACCCCGCTCCTATCCAGGGCCGTTTGAAGGAATTTGGGGGCCCCAAGCAAAATGGACATGGAGTCTTTGCTGTGCTTGCCGTGATTCTTACTTTGCGAGAGTCATGCCACAAGTGAGAGGAACTCTGTTCAAGAGTTACACGCTCCAATGCTGTACGCTTGAAGAGATCAATGGCCACGAAACTGTCATAAAACACCATGCACCTCTGGCAGATGTTGGTGCCATCATGGTCAGCATGTGGTAAGGAGGATGCAGGCTTTTCTGGCTCCTGTGTCTGAGCAGCACTCAGACATTTGTGCAGAAGGCTTGAAACAGACAGTCGAATATGCTTGAGACCCTCTCTCAGCTCACCCTGGGTGCAAAATGAAGGAGTGGGAGGCAGAGGGACAATATTGGGCATTACCTCTGACGTCAGTACATCAGTGGCTCGGTGGTGTGAAAAGGTGATGTCCGTTAACCGCTTCGGGCAGAGGTTCCTCTGGGTCCCCACATTCCAGAGCCGCTGCTCATCTGTGCAGGCAATGCCAGTGAGCCCACTGGACACAGCATTTTCCACCTGAGACCAAACAGATGCACTGATGAGCTTGAATACTTAAAATATATTTCAAAACATTCACAGTTGTCTTATTTAAAAATCATTCATTATTATTACACGCAATATTAACCTGCCTTATTCCTTACATACTTAATGTTCACTTATACATGTAGACCTACCTACATTTCCTTTTCCATTTTCAGTGCATGCATATTTTTTTCCTAGCACATTTTACCAATTCCAAACCACATTAATCTTAATAATTAGCATTAATTTTGTATTTAATTATTTATAAGTCATATAAAAAACACATTTAATTCATATGTGCAAAAAGAAAACCTGCTTAATATTTATGCACATCTAAAATACACAATTAATAGTAGTTGTTAAGATTGATGTGGTTTGGAATTGGTCAAATGTGGTCAAATCAAACTGCAAAATAATGATGCATGCACTGTACTTACCTGGCCTCCATTCACTTACCTTACTCCAATGTACAATTAAGAGATTTGACAAGATACTCAGCCTGCCGGTGGTCATCAGGTCATCATCAGCTGTGTATGTCACAAACATTATGTTACTATTAGGGCTGGGAATCGATTAAAAAAAATTAACTAATTAACTGCACAATTTCTGTAATTAATTGCAATTAATTGCGCTTCCCCCAAGCTTGTAATCATCAATATTTAAACTTAGAATCACCTAATTAAACAACACAGGAAAAAAAGGGAACAGAAAATAGCCCTATATTAAAATATTAAACATCAATATATTATTCTTTTTCAATAATCAATCAACATAATCAATTTAACAGATTATTATTATTATTATTTTATTAATTATTAAAACAAAATATAGTCCTACAAAGCTATTATTACCAGAGCATGTGATCAGAGCAGGTCATTTTACCATTGTTGCCCAGCATGACTATACCAGCTCAGCAAACAGAAGTCAACAGAGAAATTTCACGTTACTTGAGTGGACTTTACTTTTCCAGTGCTCGGTACATGATTGAAGCCTTTGGGCCGTTAACGACAGAGCCGCCGACACACACACACACACGGAACGGAGAGCGCGCCGCTGCTGGGCCATTAACGACAGAGCGAGCCGACACACACACACACACGCACACGCACACACGCGCGCGCGGAGCACAGAGCGCGCCGACACACACACACACACACACACACACACACACACACGCACACACACACGCACACACGCACGCGCGGAGCACAGAGCGCGCCGACACACATACACACACACACGCGCGTGCGCGCGGAGCACAGAGCGCGACGCACATACCGAGCGGAAAAGACCCGCTCATGAAAGCTGCCCGAGAATGAAACCTGACTGCCGAACATGGAGGGGCGGGACGGCATATTTCGGCCTTTTTAATAGCAGACGCAACAGGAAATCATTAAAACGAGGCAAAAAAAAAAAAAAAAGTGCTGCGTCAATTGATTTATTTATTTTTAACGCGTTAAACATTTCAAATTAATCGCAAAGATTAACGCGTTAATTCCCCCAGCCCTAGTTAATATACCTAAATATAAACATTTATAAGGGACATTCTACCAGAAACGTACATTTGCTGTCCTGGCACTACTATTGTTTTATAAAACTGGTGTAATCCACATATTTCCCAAAACTGTAATACTGTGAATTAATTTAGAGGGTTTTACAACAGAATATGTTATGTATTTGATTAAATTGTTTTTTATTTTTGTTTAAAAAACAGTTTTTAAAATTAAGAACCCCTAAAATGTACTGTCCCAGGTCAAATCTCAATTCTATACATCATATAAATAATAATTATACATTTGAAATTCATAGAAAAAACAATACCATAGCACATTTAAGATGTTATAATTTGTATTATTCGATTAAAATCTTCAGTAAAATGAATTAATAATAAATAGATTTTTTAGAAGTGTCCCCGGGTTTCTGTCATGCCCTGTCACACTTGCATAAAAGATTCCAAGAAAAGTGTATGATATGTCTTTAAGGTCCCAAATCACAGGAAGTGACCTCATTTGCCTCTCATCACACACTGACACCAACCAGAGGTAAGTTCTGTCCTTGAATTTTGTAATTTTAAGCCTTTCTGCATGTTTTTACCTGAGGTCGAGCTACTACGTCAGTTCCTGTCACGCAATAATGTCCCAGAAAATGTATGTCAATAGGTTTAGATTTGGAACAAATTAAATCTTTTGTGTAAATACTCTCTGAAATGTTGTCAGTTTTTATGCTAGCATGCTAAATAGCTGAGTCATAGCTGTTAAAATGGCTGACTGTCAGGCCCTGTCACGTCAGGCTCTGTCACATTTCACAGTGACAGGGCCTGACATTCTGTGACGGGGCCTGATAGATTGCTTGTTTGTAGTGAATACCACAGGTAATCTTCTTGTTTCATTGCAGATGAATATGTTGACTTCTGCTAACATTTGTTTATTTATTTATTTTGAATAAACGCCTAATTTCAATTCAGATTCAATTTAATTTTGATGCTGCAAACACTCATAAATGATAGATACAAATCTCTCTTTTGTCTGCGACAAAGATGAGCTGCATTTTAAGTTGTGTTTTGTTTATAAAAAAAAGAACAAATGTTTATAACTGTATATTTGCATAATAATGAGTAATCAATGAAATTCAAACAGATTCCAATGGCACCAGTTAGTGCAGTGGAGAGGCAAAGACGGTGGCGGGCCGTTGAAATGCTGATCCATGAAATACATCAATTTGTTATGTGTTTTTTTAAAAGCTTACATAACTGAATCAGTTTAGTATTACCTGTAAGGATTTAATAGTTAATGATTTAAAGAATATATCTTGAACTCGTTTAAAAATGTGCTTTATGTGTTGCTACTTGTTCATCATTATTCAATTTTTAAATAAAAAAGATTCAACTGTTAAAAAATGGTTTTGTACAACAATATTAATTAATACAGTAACACCAAAGACAAGTGTGCTGTGTGTATTGTTTCTTCTATTATACAGCTCTTAAGTTAGTGATTCAATAAGGAATCTGGGTAAAGATATATGATAACATATATAGGATATATTAATGAATTTTACTTGTAGCCTACACAGGTTTAAAGTGGCTCATAATAGGCCTATTAGAGAATTAAAATACTGTTTACTCTTTAAAATCGAGACTATCTTTTCCCATTGTTAATTGTGTTAGATTAATTTTATTAATAAAGACTTATCCACTATTTAAATACAGATTTTTAGTATATTACTACAAATTATAAACATTTAGTTTTTTTAGTTTTTCAGAGAAAATCTGGTCATTTTAATGTAATTCGTAATGCTTGATGGAAAAAAATGTCAGTCCTGTCACAACATTGTCAACCCTGTCACACCACGGTCAGTCCTGTCACAAAGTATATTTTAGTCCAAAAATGGCTATTTTGATTATAACAATTATTGAAATGGGTATATAGTGATAGTAAAGACTGGATTATATATTTACAATAATGCGTTGGTACCAAACTTTACCCCAAAAGCCCCTTATTCAACAACATTATGTGAACCTGATGGTCATTCTTTATCTAAGAGCCCACAAAACAAGCAAAATCAGCCTGATAGCTGTGCTTTTTTTAATGAATTATATGTTTCCTTCAATAAGGGACAGATCCTCATTAAAATGATGATATTTGTGCAGAAGAGAGCATATTCTTTAACACACTTACATTATCAGCCATGTCTGTGACGGAGCCTGACATATTAAAGAGTAACTGCATATTAAAATGCTTATAATTCAAAAATTATTATCTGCCGAGGTGGGATTTCAATAATTTACAATTATTCACTATCTCCTTTGTTAAAGTCAGTGTTAAAGTTGAAGGTTATTAATACTTTTTTTTTTTTTTTTGGGGGGGATAGAAAATGTACGTTTCTGGTAGAATGTCCCATAACATACTTATGTTAACAACTCGAACGTTGCAAGATATTATCATGAATAATAAATACTAATAATGAGTGTGATATAGTCATACCTTCCATAATATAGAGGCTGCGTGGCTACAGGACCTTCCCAAACCAGCGATGCACGAACATCCAGTAGTCTCCACTGATCCCAGGCTGCTAACTAACACCCACGCAGAGTGGTGTGGACTGCTCGACTGGCTGGGGTGCATGTTTGCTTTTATAAATACAAAGTCACCCTCACAGTGTAAGAGTACACAACCCACTTTCCCACTGTGTAAATACTGATAGGCCTCACCCAGCTAACAAAAAGACGTCCCTAGAACGTCCCTGAACGTTCTCTGCGAACGTCCTCTGGACGTCTTCGTGTAGGGTTCTTTAAACGTTAGCAGGACGTCGCGGGGGACGTTCGCAGGACGTTTGCAGGACCGTCGTGCGACGTCCCGAGGGACCTTCGTGGGACGTATGGAAAACATTCGGGGACCTTTACAGAACGTTCATTAGAACTCCTTTTAACATCCTTTTATCATTTTATTTTATTTTACTTCTGGCTAACCAAAGAAAACAGACACGTTGTAAGGAACAAAGTATTTATTTGAACAATTGTAAAGGTGTTGTGCTCTTTCCATGTGTGTGTGTGTGTGTGTGTGTGTGTGTGTGTGTGTGTGTGTGTCTTCAAACGCGCTGGCAGCTGTGTGTGTGTCTCGGTCGGTCAGCTGTGGTTAGTCCGTTGGCAATTCTTCCCCCTGGCATCTAAAACAACAAAATTAACACATTCAGTAGTGTTATGATTTTATATGTCTATATATGAATATGTGAAATATAACGTCGTCTCATTTCAGCTACATTTAACGTTAGTTTCGTAGTGTTAGCATAACGGTTAGCAGTGGTACACGGGGGACAACTTCAGCAAACGTTTTAAAAGGTCAAATTTTCATAATATGTAATGATGTATAGTGGTTACGATAACTAATTTATACTAATATAAAAATTAAAAATACCTTTTAGACAGAAGAAAGGGAAAACACAAGGCCGCGTCTGAAGAGGACCGTTAACTGTCACTACGCAGCCGAGCGTTGCCATGGATACATGGATAAATGCTGCGTGCCATAATGAATGACGTCACTCGCTTAGGTGCATTTGATCATAACTTGCTAGTGTGTTATGGAAGGCATTCTGCCAAAATTATAGTGTGTAGCTATATGACACTTTTTTGTTATTTGAAATGTAATGTGCTATCAGTCTTAAGTGCAATAATTAGAATAATATTTTTCCTAAAATAACTTATTTTGAATAAAACCAGTCCTTCGATCTCCTGACCAACATTTTTACAGGTAGCCTAAATTAGGATACATTTGTCTTACCTGTGTTATTTTCCACTTTCTTTCCAGCATGTGCTATTCCATTCTTCACATTTTCCTTGGCTGCATTCATCATGTGAAGTCGATGCATTATTTTAGAGCTCCTGAGATTCAACCTCTCATGTTTTTGATGTTTAAATTATATTGGCTGAAAACAGACTTGTGATTTGATTACATCTTTAATTAGTGATAGAAGTTATAAGTAACATGAAAGTTATTATCTTAACATTACATTTAAAACACTAACATTTTTTATAGGGCTGTCAAAAGATTAATTGTGATTAATCACATCCAAAATAAAAGTTTGTGTTTACATAATATATGTGTGTACTGTGTATATTTAAATTTGTATATATAAATACACACACATGCTTGTATATATTTAAGAAAAATGTGTAATTTATATATAAAAAAATTATATTTATATATAATATAAATTATATATAAATATATACAGTATATGTATGCAAATATTTCTTAAATATATACATGCATGTGTGTGTATTTATATATACAAAATAATTATACACAGTACACACACATATATTATGCAAACACAAACTTTTATTTTGGATGCGATTAATCGTGATTAATCTTTTGACAGCCCTAATTTTTTTTTAAATTAACTTAATTTCAGAATTAATTTAAATAATATTTTTACTATAGTTTATTTGCAGTTATAAAACTACACAACGTCAATCTGCAAAACAAAACAAAAAACATGTTTTTTAGATAAAATCCATTATCACAGTTAATTTAATGGATAAAGAAATCCCCTTTTAAATCCAATATGGGTTTATATTTTAGTTTAATCATTCGTTTGTCTGAGTTGCAAGATGTCCGGTCTAATGATAAATCAAAGGTATGGGCGACTGGATTGTGTTGTCATGGAAATGGCAGGTGAGGGAGATGTTCACAAACTGGCCCGGACAAATGTCCTCAGAACGTCCATCAGCGAACGTTACAAAGCGGACCAGATGCGGACGTCCTCCGAAGGTCCGCTCTGGAACGTTACAAAGCGGACCAGATGCGGACGTCCTCCGAAGGTCCGCTCGGGAACGTTACAAAGCGGTCCAGATGCGGACGTCCTCCGAAGGTCTTCTCGGGAACGTTATAAAGCGGACCAAATGCGGACGTCCCCCGAAGGTCCGCTTGGGAACGTTACAAAGCTGACCAAATGCGGACGGTCCCCCGAAGGTCCGCTCGGGAACGTTACAAAGCGGACCAAATGCGGACGTCCTCCGAACGTCCGCTCGGGAACGTTACAAAGCGGTCCAGATGCGGACGTCCTCCGAAGGTCCGCTCGGGAACGTTACAAAGCGGTCCAGATGCGGACGTCCTCCGAAGGTCCGCTCGGGAACGTTACAAAGCGGTCCAGATGCGGACGTCCTCCGAAGGTCTTCTCGGGAACGTTATAAAGCGGACCAAATGCGGACGTCCCCCGAAGGTCCGCTCGGGAACGTTACAAAGCGGACGTCCTCCGAACGTCCGCTCGGGAACGTTACAAATCGGACCTAATGCGGACCTAAGGGGACGTTCGAAACGTCCGGGGGACGTCCCCTGTTTGCTGGGCAGTACTTTTATAGTTTTTCATGGCTGCTCCATCAACTCCTTCTGACAGGACGAAGTAATTAAATATGTCCCCATAGGTTACCTCAGGCCACTTCTTCATATCGTCTATCCACGTTAACAATGACAATGGATGGAACAATATGAGACCATCTGATCATCGCAAGTTTTCTCCATGCTCCCAATTTAAAACAGAATTAATGTTATTCGTCATTTTTGTCAAGTTTTAGCTAGCTATAAACAATCTTCTATTTACTGAAATAGCTACCGGATGTGCCGTGTCAGTTTACCGGAAGTCGGATGACAAAATGCGGAAGTGCGAAGTATTAAAAGTGGGCGGGGCGGAATAAGGTGAATATGAAATATTATTAACATCACCTGGGTTACATCTGTGTGTTTTAATTGGAAAGTTAGTTTACCTATTTATATAAACAATAACTATTGGGTAACGTTCTATAGTTGGTAACTATTACTATGTTAATATTAAAAATGTCTATGTTGTTAAAAATAACTATCCTGCAACGTTTTGGGAATATTATTTTATTGTTGCAAAAAATAAATAAAAGAGCATTCCTAGAACATTATTATTTAGTTCCCAAAACAATAACTAAACAGGAACCAAATACCAATGTTAGGGGAACGTTCTGTGTTTGCTGGGAAGCCCCTGAAACAAACGTATTACTTGGCTTTCAGATCTGAAAATTATGGAATTATTCCTGAAGCAAGTAGAATCTGCAGACGATAAAATTGGACAATAACAACAAGCTGTTGATGCAATAATGAGTTTAATCAATCATTACTTGAAGTACAAAAATGTATAAAAATTAAAACTAATGAGACGAGTTAAAATTAATATCAGATTCATGTCTCTGCTAAAAGTGTTACAGCCTCTTCTTCAGCTCCTGAACATGAAAGTGTTTTTCCAGTGTAATATTTCTGGTGCTCTTCTTCTGAATGAAAGGCAGAAGTGATTTCAGAACGAAGGCCCGAGTGAAACTCTTCCCGCATTGATCACATTTGTAAAGTTTCTCTCCGCTGTGGATCCTCATGTGAATCTTCAGAATTGATTTACATGTAAAGAGTTTTTTAGGCTTCTGTTTTTCCTTTCTCGTTCACGTTCATCAGGTCTAAAAGAAACATTAAATCAAGTGAGATTTCAAATGAGAGACAAATGTGAAATGAAAAGTGAAGCTCAAAGTCAAGATCACTGATGAGTTCAATAGTCATTTTAATCTAATCAAATCTGGTGGACAACTGATGTGCACGATTATGATCTATTTTAATGTCATTAAGATGATTTGTGTTATAAAACACTAGTTTGGTCATGAAACAATGTAAATCTGTTGAGCATCAGCATGTTCTTCATCATGAAGAATGAATAAGGAATCAAGAATAAACACCAACCTCTTTGTTCTTCAGTATCATTATGTTTCATTCTGCAGGTTCTGGATCACTGGCTCTGTCCTCTCCTTCCAGATGCTTTCTGGCAGTTCTGCTAAAAACAAACAAGTTTAATTTATTACAGACATGATACGAGATGAATAATCAATATTTTAAGTACTAAGGCTAATCGCATTGTAAGAAAAAATGATGTGGACGTCGAAGATCTCAAAAATGAAGTTTATTACAGCTTAGCAGTGGCAAGGTACACAAAGCACCTTGGGTTCACCGGCGTCAGAATGAACCCAGAACATCCAAATCTCAAACCTTTTATCCTGTTACAGTTTACAACTCTTAATGTAAATGAAGTTGCTCTTATTGTAACAGCTGTGGTCTGTATGTTAATGAAGTTAAGACACCCCAATTTCTGAGAAGATTCTCTATGTCCTAAACCCATTCCCATTCTACAATTGATTACCATTTGTTCAGGATGTGTTCAACCCAAATGGTCAACTCTTAATGTAAATGAAATCAGAACAGCAAAAGGTTTAGGTGATACAATATATCTGAAGTGATCACATCTTTGATCTTCTGTTAAAACAGAACGGTCAAATGTTTAAGGTGACAAGCTATTTGAAGTCGCTGTATTCAAGATGGTTGTTGGTTGCCCTCTGTGATACTATTTACATATTACTGAGATTGGATGTAATTGTCTCTATATGATAATTAAGCTCTTTTAAGTGAAGGAACATTTTGATATCTATATATATTGGAGTGGAAGTTGTTGGGAACAGACCATAATTTCTTATAGCATGTTAAAAAAACATGTGACCTTGATCATGTAACCTAACAGTGTTGTTCAATAAAACCCAAATGATTACTTACTTTAATACTTTATTTGAACCAATTATTGCTTGTTATTATATATTTGTATTTTAATGGATGTTGTTTCACTTGGATCTATTTTTATTACCACATTTTTATTTGATTAGTCGATTTATCGGTGGAATAATTGGCAAAATACTTAATTACTAAAATAATCAAAAGGATTTCATAGAAATTTGGATTTCATTTGGTGTTTCACTACTGAAGTCCTGTTTATTTTTTCCATCTAGCTGTGCTGAACAGAAGCCCAGAAGATGTGGAGATATTGACATTCAGAACATGCTGACTTTCTCAGACTTATTATTTTTCATTTTATGTTTGTATACAAATTTTTACTAAATTTGTCAATAGATTAATCGACACAAAAATAGTCGTTAGTGGCAGTCCTAGAAAAATCTATTATGGAGTGGAAATGGCTTATAAGTCAATAAGCGGTCCTCTGCCGCCATCTACTGTTTATAGTACATTTTTAAATAAATATGTTGGTTTGCTAAGGGGAAGTGTTGGGTGAGTAAATCATGGGCTAATTTTCATTTTTGGGTGAAATATCCCTTTAACCCTCTGGGGTCTGAGGTGTTTTCTGGGCCTGGAGGTGTTCTGACATGCTCTGACATTTGTGCTTATTTCTGTTACTTGTGACATTTTCATGGCTAAAGTCTAATTACACTGTATTCAGCACAAACTCTGCTACAATAATATATCAGCAGCATGTGTGTAAAAGTTTGTTGTTTTGAGATAATGACATTTATGCGTGGTTTGTGAAAATACAAAAAAAATTCTCACTGAAATAAGGTCATGAAACCCATACTGATTATTTCTTCACAAGACTTTTGAAAATTGTATGATGTAGCCTAGAATATTTGCTCTAAAACTATGTGAAAATCACCCTGACTGCTCATTCAGAGAAGACAATATATTGATTTAAAAAATGTACATGTTTTGTGTGAAAAAGCTTTATGCTCATTAATATGTAAGCTTTTCACACCTGAGAAAGACAAAGACCCTTTTACAAAGAATGAGGAGATTTAAAAAAGAATGGCTTTTAGATTTTTTGGATTTATTTACAACACAACATAATCCAAAGATACAAAACAAATGACAAAAAAGAACTCATTGAAAACAATTATCCAAAGACAGAGACCTTTGTGCCATTCCTAAAAACATTGTACATACCTTTCATTTCCAAGGTGTTTGATTTTCACTTTACCATGTTCATGTACAGAGACTCATGTGAATGTTGAAGTCAGCAGGAGTGGCATCTGGGCCCTGAAAAAAAAAAAAAAGTGAACATTCTGATATCAAGAGAAACTATAGGCCTGCACGATTTTGGGAATAAATTTTAGATTTTTCTGGTTAAAATTGCTTTTTAAAATTCACAGAATACACTAAGGGTGTCACGATTTCGATTTTAAATCGAAATCGATCAAAATCAATGCTCATTCTCGATCATCGAATCAAAAAATGGAATCGTCGATGCTGCCACGCCCCATATGTCACGTCAGCTCGGCTTGCCTGTAATAGGTAAAACTCCTTTTCTCAAGAATATTGAAGCCTTTATTTTAAAACGCATTGCAGCGAGAGCATCATAGCTCGTCTGAGCGAGCTGTTTGCCTGTGCTGCGGAAACTGCACGAACCTATGGCGAGTTAGCAGTGGCGTGCGGTCCAACGGGAGCGCTTGGCGCCCTGCCAACCTCGAGCGCGCCAATTTGGACGTGGCTGAAGTGTATACATTCAGAGAAAACTCGCCAAAGGACTTTAGGTTTAAATCGACTCAAGCGAAGTACCTGATATGAGCGAAATAGCACGGCAAGGCAACGCAGTACTCGTTCCCTTATCTCTAAGGGAACCGAGGTTACGCAAGTAACCAAGTAAGTTCCCTCACGAGAACGTTCTCTTGTACTGCGATGCAAACGCTGTGGGAACCCAATTTAAAACACCGTGCTATTCGCCTGTGACTGCTCTGAGGAGTCCAGGGAGCCCCGGGACTATAGTAGGTAATAGGTTATATTGTTTAAGTTTCCAATTGACTTAATATATAAGTTATTGTTACATTATGTTGTTAATAAACATTTTAAATTTGACAATGTAGTGTGTGGTACATTGCGAACAATGGTCAGATATTATTATATTGCATAAAAGTTTAAAAATGGCATAGCTTGTGCTTTCAATTTTTTTTTTTTTTTAAATCGAGAATCGAATCGAACCGTGACTTTAGAATCGAAAATGTAATCGAATCGAGGATTTGGAGAATTGTGACACCCTTAGAATACACATTTACACACACACATAAATGTTCCAACAATAATATAATGAACATCAGGTTTGGTGTGCCTTGTAGGCATTGGCTATGCACAGTGCTGCATAAAATAATAATAACAATAACCATATCAGCCTATAAATCTTCCAAAATATTTCAGTAACAACTAAGCTAGAGAAAAATATATTGATTATCATGTTACTTCAATGTTTCCATTCGTTATGATGATATGAAATGAGATAATAGTAAAAACATGAAGCCGTTTGGTGCTTTTCAAACGCGATTACGATCCAAAATATGATACATTAAAACGCGATCGCGCTCAAATATAAAACATTATGGTTACCATATACATATCTACATTTGAGCAGATATCCACAAACACAGTAACAGTAAACACGGGTCTAAATATTATAATATTCACCATATATCTAGCAACAGTTCAACTGCAATGTGAAGTTTATGCAACAATAACAAACTAATATGTAAGAATTTCTTACCTGTATCTTTCTTGTCTTCAAATCGCATTCTTCTTCTTCTGAGGTAAATCCAATGTAAGCTCACGGCGCGTCTTTCAAACTTGACGAAAAGCAGAGACTTGTGAAGTGTTTTGGTGTTTTGTTTTTGAGGTAATGAGCGCGATCGCGTTCCATGTGGAGATTTGCATGTGAATGTCTTTTGCGCTTTAAAAATAATTAGGAAGCGTTTGAGAAGCTGGACAGCTTGTTGGTTTTATACAAATTACTTAAACAGAGAATATTTGTCTTCAGTTTGAATCCGATCATTTAAAAGTACACACTTAAATGTTTATAAAGATATATGTCTCATAAATGTGTGACAAGTATTTGCTGAGTTCTGTTTCAGTTTATAGACGTGCTCAAGAAAAAAAAAAGTTCACCGCGACGGAGAGGCAGAACGCACACCCTGTTTATTTTCTTTATTTTACAAAAGCACAATGTTTTGATTTGATTGTAAGTGGACACATACAAAAGTAAAAATATCACAGATTCTTTTTTTATATTTCTTTTTTCTGTATGACCATAAATGACGGAGTAATTTAAGTTTATAGTGCTACAATATGAAGAAAATCCAGCAAAATGCGCCGGCGCGTTTGCCGACCTCAGAGGGTTAAAATAAACTACTCGCCATGATCTAGGGGTGCACGATATATGGACTCAATATCGTTATCGCAATATCAAGTTGCCCGATATGCATCCCGTCCGACATGCACCTCTTAAAAAAATTGTTGCTTGGAGAGTGTTAACTTTTCATGCTACAGATTTCCCACAGTGGTCAGAAAGAACAGGGGATACACTTTGTTTCTCTTAATATGACTCTCGAGTCGCTACTCGCTCCAAAGCTAATCGCCATCAACAACCAGATGCATTTACACTTGTCCAGTTTCGTCTGGAATGTGGCCCAGACCTCCTCCTGAAGTGGTGTGAGTGGATCGCATTCAAATCCGCCTCGAATGTGTTGCGGAGGGCACTTACACCTGGTCTTTTCACGATCGGATAGCTATCCCTTCACAGAAAACGCGTGAAGTGGCCAGGTGTAAACAGTCCCTTCCATACGGCCAAACCTCTACCTGTGAATTGCCGGGGAAAGTGCAAATTGCCTTCTAAAGGTTACACGGTTGTTTAAGGGCCCTGACTTGCTCTTTATTTATAGTTTTTATACTGTAGTGTGCATACAACCAGTAAAACATGTTCTGTTCTGTAGACATGGTTATTATGTATTTATTCATGTTGTACCAGTCCATGACTGTCAGTTGAAATAAACCTTGTGTTGTAAGAAAACTTATTTTATTTGTTATGAATCTATTTTGATACGTTTTCCCATAACTTTTGTAATTTTACATATTAAATATTATTTAATATTATATATAATATATTTTATTATAATTTTAATATTATTATCATATTAAAAATATAAAAATTAATATCGTATCACAATATCACATTTGGTCAATACCATACACTACCCCTACCGTGATCTCTGACTGGGGTGATGTGGTTTCTCCACTGCATGGATCCTCATGTGTTGCTTCAGGTGAGTTTTAACAGAGAAACTCTTCCCACACTGATCACACGTGAATTGCTTCTCTCCAGTGTGGATCCTCTCATGTGTTTTCAGAGATGCTAACTGAATGAATCTCTTGTCACAGTGTGAACACTTGTAAGGTTTTTCTCCAGTGTGGATCCTCTCATGTGTTTTCAGATGTGATGACACACTGAATCTCTTGTCACAGTGTGAACACTTGTAAGGTTTTTCTCCCGTGTGGATCCTCTCATGTGTTTTCAGATGTGTTGACTGACTGAATCTCTTGTCACAGTGTGAACACTTGTAAGGTTTTTCTCCAGTGTGGATCCTCTGGTGCTCTTTTAAACTGTCCACTGTAATAAAAGTCTTCCCACACTCAAAGCACATGTACTCTCTCACACCAGTGTGAATTTTCTCATGTTTATGTAAATTACCCCGCTGTGAAAAACTCTTTCCACACACAGAACATGAATGCGGCTTCTCCTTCGTATGAACTGTCAGGTGTGTCTTCAGGTGTGATGCACTAAGAAATGTTTTGCCGCATTGATCACATGTGAACGGCTTCTCTCCGGTGTGGATCCTCATGTGAATCTCAAGACTTTGTTTGGTTGATAAACTCTTTTCACACAGATCACACATGAATGGCTTCTCTCCGGTGTGGATCCTCATGTGTAATTTATGGTGTGAAGATTGACTGAAATCTTTCCCACATTGATCACACTTAAATGGCTTCTCATCAGTGTGAACTCTCATGTGAACATCAAAAGTCTGTTTGGTTGTGAAACTCTTCCCGCATTGATCACATGTGAACGGTCTCTCTCCGGTGTGGATCATCATGTGAACATCAAGGTTTGATGATTGTGTGAAACTCTTCCCACACTGATCACATGTGAACGGCTTCTCTCCAGTGTGGATCCTCATGTGAATCTCAAGACTTTGTTTGCTTGATAAACTCTTTCCACACTGAATGCAGGTGAAAGATTTATTGGCTCTTCTTTTCTTTAAAAATGTCTTTTTAGTCTTTGAGCGACTCAAAGGTTTTTCTCCAGGTTTAACATGATGTCCCTCCTCCACTTCACTCAGTTCTTCTCTCTCCTCCTTCACTTCACTCAGTTCTTCTCTCTCCTCCTTCACTTCACTCAGTTCTTCACTTTCCTCCTTCACTTCACTCAGTTCTTCACTCTCCTCCTTCACTTCACTCAGTTCTTCACTCTCCTCCTTCACTTCACTCAGTTCTTCACTTTCCTCCTTCACTTCACTCAGTTCTTCTCTCTCCTCCTTCACTTCACTCAGTTCTTCACTCTCCTCCTTCACTTCACTCAGTTCTTCACTCTCCTCACTCTCTTCCATCAGGTCTGACATCAAAGGAAAAAAAAATTAAATTTCATTTTCAGTACATTAACATAATTAAGAGAAATATAATGTGAAAGGACACGAAAGTGAGCCCTGATGTAATAGTAGAAAGTAGACAACTGTTATAAAATATTATGATAATTTGATGCCTTTTTATAAATGTATTATATTTTCTTGAAACTTTTCATGAATGGGGAAAATTTATCTTCCAATTATTATTTTTAAAACATTATAGGCACAAATTCCATGTTTATTTAGCAAGACCTATTAAATATATTTGATCAATGACAATTATCTAACATAATATTAACCCTCTGAGGTCGGCAAACGCGCCGACGCGTTTTGCTGGATTTTGTTCACATTGTAGCACTATAAACTTAAATTACGTCATTTATGTTCATACAGAAAAAAGAAATATGAAAAAAGAATCTGTGAGATGTCTACATTTGTATGTGTCCACTTACAATCAAATCAAAACATTGTGCCTTGTAAAATAAAGAAAATACACAGGGTGTGCTTTCTGCCTCTCGCGGTGAACTTTTTTTTGAGCACGTCTATAAACAAACAAAACTCAGCGAATACTTGTCACACATTTATGAGCCATATACCTTTATAAACATTTAAGTGTGTACTTTTAAATGATCGGATTCAAACTGAAAACAAATATTCTCTGCTTAAGTAATTTGTATAAAACCAACAAGATGTCCAGCTTCTCAAACGCTTGCTCATTTTTATTTTTATTTATTTTTATTTGACCACGGCCACGCGCGCAAAAGAGTATGCAAATTCTAGTAAAGCGCAATTCACATGCAAATCTCCACATGGAACGCGAACGCACTCATTACCTCAAAAACAAAGCACCAACAAACTTCACAAGTCTCTGCTTTTCGTCGATTTTGGAAGACACACTGCGAGCTTACATTGGATTTACCTCAGAAGAAGAAGAACGCGATTTGAAGACAAGAAAGATGTAATGTAATAAATTCTTACTTATTAGTTTATGTTATTGTTGCATAAACTTCACATTGCAGTTGAACTGTTTTTAGATGTATGGTAAATATTATCTTATTTAGACCCATGTTTACTGTTACTGTGTTTGTGAATATCTGCTCAAACGTAGATATGTATGATATGGTAACCATAATGTTTCATATTTTGGAGCACGCTCTGCGTTTGAATGCACCATATTTTGGAGCACGCTCTGCGTTTGAATGATTCATATTTTGGAGCGCGCTCTGCGTTTGAATTGTTACGCTCCACGCGTGTTTTGTTTTCAAGTGGTATCAGTGATTTCAGGCCCAAAAATATTTTTATCACATTTTTCTAATCTTTCCTAACGATCCACTAGCTGCCTGCCCCATAAGCATGCTGTCAAAAAAAACGCGTCTCTGTAGGCAGCCTAGGCTCTGAGATCTGCACACAAAAACAAATGGTTTAGCCAAGCAGTGTTCCAACCAATCACCGACAGGGGGAGGGTGTTGTGAGGTTGTGCTCGTGCACGGCTGCACACGAAGTCAGAACTGAAGAAAAAGCTGGCTCAAAACCTCACAACACCCTCCCCCTGTCGGTGATTGGTTGGAACACTATTTGTTTTGGTTTTGAGTGTTTGGCTAAACCATTTGTTTTTGTGTGCAGATCTCAGAGCCTAGGCTGCCTACAGAGACGCGTTTTTTTTGATGGCATTCTTATGGGGCGGGTAGCTAGCGGATCGTTAGGAAAGATAAGATGAATGTGATAAAAATATTTTTGGGCCTGGAATCACTGATACCACCTTTAATATATAAATGTTGGTGAAAAACCTGGTGTTTATTATATATTGTTGGAAACATTTGTGTGTGTGTGTGTGTGTGTATTCTGTGAATTTTAAAAAGCGATTTTAACCAGAAATATCTAAAAATCTATTCCCAAAATCGTGCAGCCCTAAAGTTTCTCTTGATATCAGTATGTTCACAGTTTTGTTTTGTTTTTTGTTTTTTTTACAGGGCCCAGATGCCCTGAGTCCTGCTGACTTTAACATTCACATGAGTCTCTGTATATGAACATGGTAAAGTGAAAATCAAACACCTTGGAAATGAAAGGTATGTACAATGTTTTTAGGAATGGCACAAAGGTCTCTGTCTTTGGATCATTGTTTTCAATAATGTGCTTTTTTGTCATTTGTTGTGTATCTTTGGATTATATTGTGTTGTAAATAAATCCAAACAATCAAAAAGCCATTCTTTTTTAAATCTCCTTATTCTTTGTGCAAGGTTGCTCAGAACGACAGGGCCTGATAGCTCCTAATAGGAGATGGTCCTCACAGCAGAACACAAAATCCAGGGGGAGGAGTTGGATCCAGATCCAACTCCTTCCACCTTACATATACCTAAACCTACCCATCTCCACCCCCTGATCCCTAAACCCACCCTAAACCTACCAATCTCCACCCCTTAGATGTGCATACAACCCTGCCCCCTGGATCTTGTGGACTGCATTGAGGTGCTACTGCCTAATAGGGCCTAATTAGGGGAGGGTCTTTGTCTTTCTCAGGTGTGAAAGCCATACATATTCAGGATGTGTTACGCCTCTTTGCATAAAGCTTTCTTACACAAAACACGTCTTACAAATTTTAAATCAATATATTGTCTTATCTGAATGAGCAGTCAGGGTGATTTCCACAGTTTTGGAGCAAATATATAATCAGTATGGGTTTCATGGCCTTATTTCAGTGACAATTTTTATTTTTTTTGTATTTTCACAAACCACGCATAAAATGTAATTATCTCAAAACTACAAACTTTCACATACATGCTGCTGATATATTATTGTAGCAGAGTTTGTGCTGAATACAGTGTAATCAGACTTTAGCCATGAAAATGTCTAGCCTGACTACGTCAGACTTCTTAATTCCGCTCAATTTCATTTCGCTTCTGTACTCAGTCTGAGACAGCGTAATAGCTTTCCGTTTTCCTCCGGCCTGAAAACAGCCGGGCCAATCAACGAACAGAGGGCAGGCTGAGAGCCATGACGTAGACGCTGATTGTACCGTGGATGCGTAGATTTTTACTTCACATAATCTGCAAAAGTCGTTGACAGCCATGTTCACTCCGGTATTTCGCTCGATGGTTTTGTTTTCGCATCATACATGTGTTTACAGTGGAAGTTAGATGCGGCTGAGCATGCGCATAACACACGCCATAACCAAACGTTATGTGATTGGCTTACGGGTAACCAATGATTTTAAACTTCAGACAGAGGGGACGAGAGGGTTAACATTAAAATATACAATACTGGCATATTTTAACACCAACTTTGAGATTGATATTTATTTTACTAAAACTTTTGAATTATTAATGGCCGTTCACACAAGACTTTTCCTTCCACTGACTTCCATTCATGCGCATGTGAAAGTGGGACACCAGAAGCACAAGCTCATGTGAATTACCCTGTGAGAAATAACACAAACGTTTAGCATTCAAGTGGAGTGGATTGTTTATTTTTTAAATTTTTGAATTATTATTATTATTTGTTATATGTTGAACTTTTATCTGTAAAAAAGCTGCCGCAGAATGTGACGTCATTTCATGACTGTTTCAGTGTGTGTAGAAACTTCACATGCTCAAAGTGTTGAGTGACCGCAGCTTTAACTAGATTTAAATTAACTATTTTATTAGCATTATCTGTGTCATTTCACTAAACCTTGTTACTCCTGACATGATTTTCCTCCTTTTAAAAACAGAGCATTTCCTAAAACTAGGGCTGCACGATATTGAAGAAAAATGCGATATCTGATATGCGATACGATAATGCTTAAAGTGAGTAAAATAAACTTAAATTATTTTTAAAATTGATTTAAAATGATATAACCAACGAACGTGTTTCACATTATTTTTGTGACAAGAAAACATCCCTACAGCTTCAGATAGTGAACATCAGTGTTTTACTGTAACATTAGAAGTGTTATTGCAACATCAGTGTAAACCTCGGTGTTTATGGTGATTTGGGGGGGGGGGGGGGTGTAATCCACTGCTGCTTCAATGTATATGTAATGAGTGATTATAATCAAGGTATTAATCATTATTTTTTCCTTCTAAATATCAAAAGAGTTGAATGACTTCTGTGAGGATTTTGTTATAGAAGTTACTAGTGTGATTACTGAAATGTTCTTTTCATGTATTCTGTATGTCTGTATTTGATATCTGAATGCAGTAACAGTGCTCGCTCATTCAGCCCGGCTTTCAGAAATTAAATAGGGACATGTTTTGTGTTTGAGAAAAGTCTTCAACATGTTAAAACATACAGTGAGGAAAATAAGTATTTGAACACCCTGCTATTTTGCAAGTTCTGCCACTTGGAAATCATGGAGGGGTCTGAAATTGTCATCGTAGGTGCATGTCCACTGTGAGAGACATAATCTAAAAAAAATAAAAAAATCCAGAAATCACAATATATGATTTTTTAACTATTTATTTGTATGATACAGCTGCAAATAAGTATTTGAACACCTGACTATCAGCTAGAATTCTGACCCTCAAGACCTGTTAGTCTGCCTTTAAAATGTCCACCTCCACTCCATTTATTATCCTAAATTAGATGCAACTGTTTAAGGTCGTTAGCTGCATAAAGACACCCCCGTTCACCGCATACAATCAGTAAGAATTAAACTACTAACATGGCCAAAACCAAAGAGCTGTCCAAAGACACTAGAGACAAAATTGTACACCTCCACAAGGCTGGAAAGGGCTACGGGGAAATTGCCAAGCAGCTTGGTGAAAAAAGGTCCACTGTTGGATCAATCATTAGAAAATGGAAGAAGCTAAACATGACTGTCAATCTCCCTCGGACTGGGGCTCCATGCAAGATCTCACCTCGTGGGGTCTCAATGATCCTAAGAAAGGTGAGAAATCAGCCCAGAACTACACGGTAGCTGGTCAATGACCTGAAATGAGCTGGGACCACCGTTTCCAAGGTTACTGTTGGTAATACACTAAGACGTCATGGTTTTGAAATCATGCATGGCACGGAAGGTTACTCTGCTTAAACCAGCACATGTCAAGGCCCGTCTAAAGTTTGCCAATGACCATTTGGATGATCCAGAGGAGTCATGGGAGAAAGTCATGTGGTCAGATGAGATAAAATAGAACTTTTTGGTCATAATTCCACTAAACGTGTTTGGAGGAAGAAGAATGATGAGTACCATCCCAAGAACACCATCCCTACTGGGAAGCATGGGGGTGGTAGCATCATGCTTTGGGGGTGTTTTTCTGCACATGGGACAGGGCGACTGCACTGTATTAAGGAGAGGATGACCGGGGCCATGTATTGCGAGATTTTGGGGAACAACCTCCTTCCCTCAGTTAGAGCATTGAAGATGGGTCGAGGCTGGGTCTTCCAACATGACAATGACCCGAAGCACACAGCCAGGATAACCAAGGAGTGGCTCTGTAAGAAGCAGATCAAGGTTCTGGCGTGGCCTAGCCAGTCTCCAGACCTAAACCCAATAGAGAATCTTTGGAGGGAGCTCAAACTCCGTGTTTCTCAGCGACAGCCCAGAAACCTGACTGATCTAGAGAAGATCTGTGTGGGGTAGAGGCTGACATTTTTTCGGGAATCCCGCGGGTCTCGGGAATCCGAGAACAAAAACAAAATCACTATTAATCACGGGATTGGGACGGGACAGGAAAAAATGTCAGCGGGAGTGGGCGGGACCGGGAATCATAATAAAACTATGATACCCAACTTTATACTCAAATATACAGTTTCTATAAATAAACTATATATTTAAATTTTGAACTAAATTCTATTTGCCCTTTATGCTCTCCTGTGTGCTTTGGTGTGGCTGGTAAAGTGAATGACGTGCTCCTCCACACACCCGTACCAGTTGGTGGCAATAATATATGCACAATGCCAACCACCAATAATATAAGAGAAAAGGGCTTCCCCCATACACTGTGTTGCCGCGAAAATCACAATCAAAATGGAGTCAGACATGAAAGACACACTGCTACGACTACTGTCGGAAAACAATCCATCTGTTGTGCTCACCGACATTTCAGGGTGGTCTGAAATCACCAAAAAATGTAGACGTGTTGAGAAAGACGGCGTAAAAACGCCATACGCAAGTTGCAAGACATGCAGACAAATGATTAAATACCATTCCGACTCAGGCACGAGTGGCCTTCAGCGTCACACATGTAAAGCATTCAGCTCAAGGGAACCGGCAATTTCGTCATTCATAAAGCGTAAGGTGCCAATGAATGGAAAGTCAAGATTTACAGACGCAATGGCTCGTTTGTGCAGCCAGGATCTAAGACCGTTCTCTATTGTTGAGGGACGAGGCTTCATTGAAGTCGCGAAAGAGCTCATTAATATCGGAGCTAAATATGGAAGCAGCGTTGAGGTCGAAGATGTGCTACCAAGTGCACGGACTGTTTCTCGTCATGTTGAAGACGAGTACGAGAAAGTAAAGAAACATGTTATAGACGAGCTACAACAGGTATGCCTGGCTATATTGCTTCCCTTTAATGTTGGTCTCTCTCTCTATATTTTTTTTTTGACATTTTTGGAGCCTACTTTTATGGGATTGTAAATTAAAAGCATATTGTCAAATGATTATCTGTTCATGTAAGATCCTGTGAAGCCTGAAATAACATTAGGCCTACATCATACTCTATTCCTTTAGTGCCCAGACTGGGCTGTGACAACTGACCTTTGGGCAGAAGAAAGGACAAACACGCACTGCATAACAGTTACAGTCCATTATATTCTTGGATGGAAATTGTTGAACCGGGTCCTGGCTACAAGGGAGATCATGGGTGTAAAAACCCATGACAATATCAGAAGGACTGTGGAGTCCATCCTTCAGGTATCTGTCTATTACCCCCAATCTCCTCCTGTGTAACATAATATGTGTGTGTAGTACATACTAAACAGTGTTATACTGTATTTATTGGCTTGTCTACATAATATGGTAATATTCAATTCAGTGTTACATTTGTTAACTGTTCTGACTAGCCCAAGCTTTAACAATAATTTACTTACAAAGTAATCATTAAGTTACATTTATTTGTGTAAATAATTTTATTAATATTTTATGTTTGTGCTATTTTTTTTTTTATCTAACCAAACATATAGGAGTTTGGCATCTTGAGCAAGGATGTTGTTGTAGTGACCGACAATGGTTCAAATGTGGTTGCAGCTTTACAGGATTACACCAGACTGTCCTGTGCAGGCCATAATATTAACCTGATTCTTAAATACACATTTGACCATTTGGATGTGGAGAATCCACTGCACAGTCCAGTCATCAACCTGTTTTGTGATGTGAAGACTCTGGTTACCAGTGGTGTAGTGGTAAAAAAAGAGGTGGGTAAACTAAATTCTGGTGGACCACGACATGGTCACCCGGTAAGGTGGGCCACTGCCTACCGGTGTATGTGTATCCTGATGACATCGCTATAGGCTATAATTTGATGGTACTATCAAGGGTATCACTGGTTGTTCCCTCATCATAGGTCACACAATCACTATTCAATTCATGCATTAATCTAAGTTCTTGTTAAAGAGACTCAAAAAGGAATAATATGGTTGAAATCCATAAAGTTTACTAAATGACAAAACAGAGAGAACAAAAATATTTAAGAGAGATCGAGAGGGAGGCTTATATCCAGGGCTTCCAATGCAATGCACTTGTGCATAATGATTAGGGATTTGGGGTTATTATTTTCATAGTTGATTAATCTGTTGAATATTTCTTCGATTAATTGATTAGTTGTTTGTTCTATCAGAAAAATGTGGATCAGTGTTTCCCTGTAGAGGGAAAAGTTTTTTAACCTGGTGCAGGCTTGATTCCCTCTGAATCTCTTGTACAGTTGGGTTTTGACATGCTCCCTACATTAAACCAGCTGCCTGTAATGAATTTAAAAAATCACTTTTTTTGCATCGTTTTAATGATTTCCTGTTGCGGCTGCGCCTGCGATCAAGTTTCATTCTCGCGCAGCTTGTTTAGTAACTTCACGAGCGTGTGTTTTCTGCTACGTGTGTGCGCCGTTCTCTTTGTTCCATGTGTGTGTGTGTGTGTGTGTGTGTGTGTGTGTGTCAGCGCGCTGCGCTCTCTGCTCCATGTTTGCGCGCTGCGCGTTCTGCTCAGCCGTTAACGGCCCAAATGCTCGAATCATGTGCCGATCGGCGATCACGCACTGGAAAAGCAAAGTCCGCTCAAATAATGTGAAATTTAGAGGTGGATAAACGCAATGTAGAGGTGGATAAACGCACTTTGGAGGTGGGCAAACGTTATTTCCAAATTTTGGGAGGTGCGTAAACGGCGTTTACGTGCGTTTAGCCTCCACTACATCCCTGCTGGTTACACACTTCAAAAGAGCAGGGTAAGATATTTTACAGTCTTTTCATGCCTGTTTGGTGTAGTTTGCAGGTATTTTTATGAGTTTATACAGTTTATTTTAAAATATTATTACAAAAAAAATCTACATAAAAACAACTGCTGTAATTAATAAATTGTTTTCTTGTTCAGCAAGCTATTTTGACTCAACAATTCTGCTGTTAATCTGTTTGTAATTCTTAAAAAAAAAATATATACTTGAAAGAGATTTTATCACCTTACATAGTGTAGTGTACACTGTCTCTTTCTTGAATTTCAGATTGCAAAAAGCACTGGACAGATCACTTAAGCAAGCAGTGGATACAAGGTGGAATACCAGACTTGCAATGTTGCAATCTGTAAGGGATGCTCTGCAGTCTGGTAAGCAGCACGAGGTCCTGCTTCACCGAAATGAACTCTGTTATGTCAACAACATAGACCCAGACCTTCTTGAAGACATTATCCGCCTTATGGAAACTTTTGATGAGGCTACCAGGCACCTGTCCACTGATCAGACACCTAGTCTTCACCTAGTCCTCCCAACCAAGGCAACCCTACTGAGGGGTCTGTTGCTTCAGGATGGAGACAGTGTTATTGTGAAAGAGGTAATATAATACAGTTCTCATTTGTAATTGTTTTGTTAGTCATTTAGGTAACTAAAAGCAGGTGCCCATTATCCAATAACAATGTTGCCTATCATGTAATTGTATTTTTCCTCCTCCTAGCTGAAACGGATATTATGCCAGGCAGTGGAACTGAAATTCAAAATCCACCTTTACCACAAGATAGCCACAGCACTCTCTCCTAGTCTGAGGTGTTTCTTAAGAAAAACTCTTAACGCTGAGGAAAATGAAGAGGTTATCAACACTCTGGCAACAATCACAGAAAGAGTAGGGATAGTGGAGAGAACCAGTGTCCAACAGGGTAATTCATAGCGTTAGTACTTAGAACGAACTAAGTTAGAACGACAGTGCACTCTAAGAAAATTTTGGTAACACTTTACAATACAGGTGCACTAACTAATGTACAGTTAATGTATGACTCATGAACAACTAAACCATGAATTAATTATTACTGCATCAGCAGCTAATAAAGAGTCTATATGATTAATAGATTAAGTAATATATGAATAGTAATTAATTAAATGTGTCAATGTATTAATTCATTAATAACATATTTTATTAATTAATAGTGTAAATTAATCCACGCAAACCTGTGAACGCCCCCATATCAGCTCGAGAAAACACAAGTTTATTCAGATCATTACTTGTTTACACCGTAATCGCAGCGCTGAGAGGAATAATAATAATGGAAAATGCCTCAGAAGTGCGGGTATTTCGAGGAGCAAGGATCAGACTGAGCTGAGGAATACAGTAATACGTTTATTTTCCTTCTCACGTGAATCGGGTTTCTGTTTATGAATGAATGAGTGGCAGAGATGCGCGCTGTTTACCACAGCTCGCAAAAAGACAGTTTAAATTTTAAATCGCGTTTGTGAATGAATGATGATGTTTTAGCAAACTGTATTGTTATACTGAGATGAGTAAATGATTATCGACTGAAATATGTTGAAATAAAATGTAGGCTATTTGTATAAGCAACGTATTAAACTGCAAATTAACATTTATATGCCCTAATATTTCATAAAAACAACATTACAGTCAGGCGAAAATATATAAATATATACACACACATATATTTATGAAGAGTTTGGTTCCAGCCTGAACTCGATCAATATCTTATTAACGTTACAGGCACTGGACTAAAAATACATTCAATCAGCTATCGCTAGGAAATACCTCCTGAACTTTTTTGACGGCGATCATCTGTAAAACGGCTTAGTCCTGCTCGGTTTTCGTTGACTTTGAGTAAAACAACTGAAAGTTTTTCAAAAGATCCCCTGGGTTCAACGTGTCAGCGTGACAGAAGTTTGATGCCGTCGTGTGAGAACAAGCAAAAGCCGGCATTTTTCCTCCTCTCGCGTGCCTCGTCTTCTTAATCTCCTCACGTAAATGATTAGATTTCGATGGCTTACGTTTCCCTACCGCAGAAACCACCACAGGTTCATCAATGCCGTCAAAATTATAAAAGATTTTGTTTGATTGTTGATCAAAAAGTACAAAGTAGATAGGAAAAACTAGGATGCCGGGTGTATTCAAAGCGCTGCCGTTACTGTTTACAGTGCGTGGAATGGTGCGCTGTGATTGGTTGAGAGCGGATTTATCTCATTCTGCAGAGAAAGGAGACTGGCGTTTGTCGCGGTTTGGAAAGAAAGGGAGAAAACATGACAGAATAACACGGCGGATATCACATTTTACGTAAAATTTAAAATTGACTTTTCAATACTGACCCTATACAATACAGATTTTTGCAGGAACTAAATTTTTTTTTAAATGCCGTTTATCGCGTTTTGGAACCAAACTCTTCATATGTGTGTGTGTATGCATATATATATGCATACACACACTAAATGCCACTGAAATTTTCTTCTAGAATGATCATTTTTATCATGCTCGTATATTTAAGTTAGCTGTAGGTGACACACCTGAATGAATGGCTCATTAAGTATGCAGGGGCATTGTCTCATCAGGTGTGAACTACTAAATATGCATGATCGTTTACGCCCCATCCGCATATTGCCTTTCCAAACTAAAAGTGTTTCACAAAACTTAAATCAATGTATCGTTTTATGTGAATGATTAGGCAGGATGATTTTCACATCATTTTGAAGAAAAAACTCTAGGCGATGACATCCATTAGTCCAAAAGTCTTATTGACATATATTTACTATGTGTTTTGTGGCCTTATTTCAGAAACTTTCATTTTTAGTTTTTTCAATAACCATGCATAAACATTATTCTCTCAAAAATGAAAACATGTACATCCATGTGGCTCACATATCATGGTAGTCCTGTTTGTGCTAAATAGAGTGTAATTTTTTTTTGCCATTGATGTTTATAAGCAACTGAAAAAAGCACAAATATCAGGGCATGTCAGAACATCTCAAGGACCCCCAAAACACCCCAGACCTCAGAGGGTTAACATTGATTTTCTCAGGTGTTCAAATACTTATTTGCAGCTGTATCAAACAAATAAATAGTTAAAAAAAATCATACATTGTGATTTCTGGATTTTTTTTTTTAGATGATGTCTCTTACAGTGGACATGCACCTACGATGACAATTTCAGACCCCTCCATGATTTCTAAGTGGGAGAACTTGCAAAATAGCAGGGTGTTTTAAACTCGAATAAGTTTCTTTCTTCTGTTGAAAATAAAAGTTATTTGGAAGATTGTGGGTAACCAAACAGTTGATGTACCCCGGTGACTACCATAGTATATTTTTCTCCTATGGAAGTCAATGGGGACCAGCTACAGTTTGGATAGCCACATTCTTCAAAATATTAAAGGTGCATTAAGCAAGTCTCTGAGTTTTTGCAGAACTATGCCCCCTCTGGCGGCAAGCGAAACTGCAACCAGAGGTGTGCACGCTCACGGACAAAAGTTTTCTTTTTTTTATCTTACGTGGAGTTTGCGTTGGTGTTTGAAATGAACTATAAGCAGGTCTCTTACAATCCATCTTCTACGGAGAATGCCGGCGAATACACAAACCTGCCAGACATAGCTATGTGAGAGTGCCGTGAACGCGCATGACGCCACGCCCAGTCTAAAATTCCGGCCCGAATCCCTCTTATTTATTTTACTTTACAGGATTATAGAGGCAATCTCAGTGATTAGAGAAGGGCTCATTCAGCCCATCAGGCAATTGTTTAAGCATGTATGGGTTAGAAAACGGGTATTTTTTACATGAAAAGTTGCTTAATGCACCTTTAATATTAGAAAAATATTAGAAAATATTAGAAGGAAATTAATACAGGTTTGGAACAACATTAGAGTGCACAAATGATGAGATATTTTGTCGACACAGGACAGCGGTTAATCGCCTCAGCAACTTCACGCGTGTGAAGCGCATTATACAGGCATTTTCCTAATAGTGATCGACCGATTTATCGGTCGGTCAATAAAATCAGGCCGATATTTGCAGGTTTGATGCCGATACGATGGCCGATGCCGATACACGGCTGCTGCGTTCGCCGATAGTTTTTTTTCCCTGCATTATTTACAGACAGGCGTCCGCAGGCAGCTCTGTGTTGCTGGAGACGCTGCAGTTCACGTGCAGCCCATGCACTGCCCCTCTCTACACTAGCAGAGTGCTGGAAGCCTCTTCAAGACAACGGTTAGTTTTAAAATTCCAAAGCATCTTTTTAACTGTTTGAATTAGCTGAAATACACTTTGAAAGTGGAAACACGTTGCTCTATATGTGCGTGCAACTATAGCTAAGCAAGTTTGTGGGTCCAAATGGAAAACGCGAATGCCTCATCTATAAAACTGCTTGTCATTGTATTTAGGGAGCTGCAAATAGCTAAGTTTGAGGCTGTCCATATGCATACGGCAGCTGTTACAAACACTGGTCATAGGATTAAATAATGCCGACGTTGTTCCGTGATATTTGTGGGAGTTTTATTCAGCGACCACCTGGCTGAGGTTTGGACGTGTGCTCATAAAAGAAGTGACGCGGTTGCGACACGCATGCGATGCAGCGCGCTCGTTTGTCCAGGCGCTTCTGTGTCGTGGTGAGATGAAAAAATCTAAACTTTTCAGAATGCTGCAAGCGCACACAGGTCATGTGACAAAAAAACAACTGACCTTTCCATGACAACATCGAAAGCTCGGCCGAACAGCGGATCATAGCTTGACAGGGCGGGTTTTTATTTCTCATCTCCATAAATACATGTAGTCGTAAAGGGCAGGAAATAAATTAATCCTTACTTCCTCGTCATCATGGAGAGCAGTTCATGTTTGCATAGCAACAACAGACGCAAGCGCTTGTAGAAGCGGTGCGGCCGTGCTTTCCACACGTTTTAGACGCGATCCCTAATTCATAATAAACTTAGAATCTATTTGGTTTAAAATCGTTTTTGTTTTGTTTAAAATGGAGATCACGATTACATATATCAGACAACTACACAGAATAACATGTTCCAGTCAAATTATTTTATTTATTATGCTTAAATATTTATTTTCAGAATTTATTTTCAGAATTTGAATTATGATTAAATATTTATTTTCAGTATTTTCAGCACTGAACTTTTTTCTGTTCTACCTCACATGTTTTTAATATTTGTCAAATATTGTTTTTTTTTTTTTAAGTTCAATAAATGTTCCTTTCTTAATTTAGATTTGTAACAGTTGTTATCATTATATATTATATACGTGTCATTTTTATGATGTAAATTGAGTGAGCAAAAGCAGTATCGGCTCCAAATATCGGCCCAAGAAAATCGGCAACCCGTATCGGTCATCGGCTAAGGCTGATGAAAAAAATCGGTATCGGCATCGACACTTAATTAGGGCTGGGCGATAAAACGATAACGATAATTATCGCGATATAGTTTTTCTCGATAAAACGATATCAAGAGGTCGATAAATGTTCGATAATGTTTATGCGCCAAAAGCGGAACGAAACTCATTTGAACCGCGCGCCACACGGACCATTTATCCGCTCGGTTCAAAGTCCAAATGGCAGTGCGAGGCTCCGCGAGCGCGAGCTCACTAAAGTTAGAGCAGATGCGCTTACTCTGATCGGTCTCGGTCACGAAATCCAGTGAGAAGCGCTTGAATTCAGCGAGGAACACAATGTCTCAGTGATTTAAACCAGCTTAAAGGCAGATGAAACAGCGCTGACAAACTGTGCGCAACGATACAGTCAGAAGGCTTTTCCGTCTACAAATTCCCACCACGGATTTACTGTTAGCCTAGTAATATTAACTGCACCATGAAATGTAGGATATACATATTGAATTGTATTATATCATTAATGTAGACAATGTATTAAAGGACTAATGGAATATAATTACAGTATTTAATAATGTATTTAGACTACTGTTTTTCATACAAATACCATAGAAACCATAAAGTTACATTTTGCCATGATAGTGAGGTGCTACAGGCTATGCCTGGTTTCATCTGTGGTTGTCATGATCTAAATGCATGATACTGGATGACCAATGGTTAAGTTTAATAAAACTCAAACAGTCAGAATATTACATTTTACCAAATAAAAATAAGCACATGCAGAAACTAATAAATTAATTGTCCAATAAATATATGTATTTTGTTAAGGAAAAATGACAAATGTTTGAATGTTCTACCTCAGATTTGTGAAATGTTCACCTGTTTGGCAAGTGTTTGTCATGATATGTTCTGACAATAAAGAGAAGTTTAAAACCACAGTTAACGCTCTGGTTTCTACAACTTAAAGCAAAAATCTGCCTTTAAACTTTAAAGAAATAAAGATTTGACTTTTATTGTGATAATTATCGATATCGACTGATATAAAAAAAATTATCGTGATATTTTTTTTTGGCCATATCGCCCAGCCCTACACTTAATATTGGTCGATCCCTATTCCCTAAACAGCCACAGGTCTGATTTTCCACCAAAGTAAAGCGCTTATTAAATACGAAAACGATGATTTATTTTTGCTAATTATTATTTTATTTCAGTTAGTTTTTCAGTAACTGTTGTTAGTTTCATTTAGTTTTAGTTTGTAATTTATTATGAATTTGTAATTTTATTTCAGTTTCTTTCTACTGCATGATGGCAAGACAAGAAAATAATCTCAATCCATTGTCTCAGTTTTACACAAACTGTAGCATTGACTGTATCCATCAACCCTGCTACCAAAGTCCCTGTAAGAAGAATCTCTATAACTATGAATAACTTGTATGATATTTGACAAATGCAATTTTATTAGTAACTTGGTGTTTAATGACTATTCCTAAATTATTATTATTATTTTTTTTTAAGTGTAAACTATGTTGAAAATTACACAAATTCTGGTAATGTTGTTGTAAATTTGGAACCAGATATTATGTCAAATAAAACATAAAATATCATTTAGCTTGATCTGATGTTGACAATCAATATAAAATGTCCAAACCTCCCTTTACTGAACATTTGTTGAAAACAAACAAAAAACATTCTGTAACGTTTCATAGTTGAACTGTTTATCTAAATGTGCTTGAATGTTTCTAACATGAATGTTCTTCAGCATCAACAATGAAGCATAATAAATAAGGGTGAAATCAGGACCAATTGTAATGAAATAAAGAGTGTTTTCAGCAGATCTGTTAATATTGATGAGCCTCAGACTATCAACACTCATTCAACAAGCCATTCAGGATCATTAGCAGTAGGGCTGTGAAAAGATTAATCGCGATGAATGGCATCCAAAATAAAAGTTTGTGTTTTCATAATAAATGTGTGTCTACGGTGTATCATTATTTTGTATATATAAATACACACATTTGCATGTATATATTTAAGAAAAATGTGTTATTTATATATAGAAATATTTATATTTATATATAATATAAATTATATTTAAATATATACAGTATATACATGCAAATATTTCTTAAATAAATGCATGCATGCGTGCGTGTGTGTGTATATATATATATACAAAATAATGATACACAGTAGACACACATTTATTATGTAAACACAAACTTTTATTTTGGATGCCATTAATAGCGATTAATCTTTTCACAGCCATAATTAGCAGATCATCTCACTTTATTCTGAGTGTTTGCTGTTAGAAACACATTATTTGAGTCAGGATACATGATAAAAGCCTGTAAAACTGCTCTACTGAAAGATAATACAGTTGCTTCTCGCCATATTTTTTAATAAAAACAAACCAAACTTAATTAACCACCTCATCTAAATAACTACAACAGTATAATCAAATCAAATCAAATCAAGTATATTTGTATAGCGCTTTTCACAATACAGATTGTATCAAAGCAGCTTCACAGTATTAAATTAAAATAATACAACAAAGTTTGTTTCTAGTGGAATTTATTGATTGATAGAATAAAATTAAATATCCCCAAAATATCCCCAACTGAGCAAGCCAAAGGCAACAGTGGCAAGGAACCGAAAAAACTCCATCAAGTGGCCTAATGGTGTCCTAAAACTCCATCAGGTGACCTAATGGAGAAAAGAAAACCTTGGGAGAACCCAGGCTCAGTCGGGGGCCAGTTCTCCTCTGGCATAATGTCAATATCTAAAATATATTTTTATTTTCTAGTAATTACAATCATGGCACTAACGTTATTCAAAACTGACAATGATCCTAAAAAACTCATAAGCTCATCAATTCCTCTCACATATCTCAAACTGTAACACTTGACTTGACATTCAGTAACAGTTCTCACTCCAAACATCGAGACAATCACACAAACGAACACAAACTCGCTCAGGTCTGAATGAACTCAACATATTCTCCTCATGCTCGCTGCTGCTGCACTAAATGTTTATTTCAGAAGGAAGACGCCAGAAAAGACGCACAACCCAGCTAACAAAAAAAGGTCCCCAGAACGTCCCCTAAATGGCCTGTGCGAACGTCCCCCCGAACGTCCCCATGTGGAGTCCGCTTGATGTCCCGCGGACGTTCGCAAAGACGTCCTCCGAACGTTCAAGAGGACGTTCACGGGACCAACAGCGGTCATTCGGGACATTTAGGGGACTTTTGCTTAATTCGTTTTATTTTACTTTTATTTTACTTTTTACCAGAAAACGGCCAAAGAAGACACGTGAGAAATTGTAAGGAACAAAGTACATTTATTTGAACTGAACAATTGTAGCCTAAAGGTGTGTGTGTGTGTGTGTGTGTGTGTGTGTGTGTGTGTGTGTACGCGCTCGCGCACGCTGTGTCTGTGTGTGTGTGTGTGTGTGTGTGTGTCTGTGTCTGTTGCGCTCGCGCACGCTGTGTCTGTGTGTGTGTGTGTGTGTGTGTGTGTGTGTCTGTTGGGGAGGGGTCTGCATGGTCTGGATCTGGTTGTCAGCTGTGGCCGGGGTTACTCCGATGGAAATTCTTCCTGTTGGCTTCTAACCTGAAATAACGAAATGAGCACAGTAATTAGTATCTGTTTATGTTATCGTTGTGCATTT
The DNA here is from genome assembly GCF_964197995.2 of Scardinius erythrophthalmus. Lineage (NCBI taxonomy): Eukaryota > Metazoa > Chordata > Actinopteri > Cypriniformes > Leuciscidae > Scardinius > Scardinius erythrophthalmus. The sequence continues at coordinate 12,591,025 of NC_138221.1, forward strand.
ATGTGAAAATGCAAACATCATGCAGCTTGATCTCTACATATGAGCTCATAATGTAACTCATAAGCTAAGCTTGCATGGCGACTTTGTCACACACGCAACTCAGACATAGGCTACATGATATAGGCCTATACATTAGACCTAATTAAATATACTCTATTCTTGTTTTACTTATGACATCATAAGTAGGCTAATATAAGTTAGGCTATCTAATGATATTTATAGATTTTTTTATTATGATATTTGATATTATTGGTATAAAGACTTTGTTACAGAACAGCTGTTCTTTCAGAAAGTCTTTATCTCAATAATATCAAAGGGCGTTGATTTCATACATGTCCACTGTAGAGGAGATCAAGACTTAAATCATGTTTATCAGCCATTTTGGGAGACCCAACAAGTGAATATGGAAATAAATTAGGCTATGCACCAATATTCCTATGAAATGTTAGATATTATTATTATTAAAATGTTGCTGATTACACTTCTTTTTTCAAAGAAAAAAACCCCATCTTATAATCAGCGCGTTATTCAATCACACGTCAGATACAGAGGACAGGGTGTGTTTGTGTGTGCGTGTTCAACTGAGCTTCATTGGTCTGTTACTGCTCGTCAATGTCAGAAATATTTGAGATGACCAATCAAATCAAAGTAGGAGGGCTTTTATATTCACAGACGCTGAGCGCGAATTTTAGCAGGGAGACTCCAAAATCGACACGTGTTTACGGTCAAGTGCGAGATGAGATGTAAGTAGCCTACCTAAACTAAACATTTCATATTTGACAACTGTTTTATATTATAAATGTTAAACGTTATAACATTTTGAACTGAAAATGGGCCTTTGTAACGTGATTCATGTAATGCAGCCTAATAATTAGTTTACTGTCATTGTGAGGGGACAAGGAACATGAAGCCGTTTTCATCATGTTAGGCAAAAGATTAAAAATTAATGTTTACATATTGAGAATTAATATAGTAAAATTTGTAGCCTTCAGTAAATTAAAAAAGTTCAGCTCTATGCAAAGACTGAGAGAAAGATAAGGACTTATGGATAGCATAAGAGGTGATAAGGTATTGACAAATAATCTACTGCTCGCTGACATGGTTTTAAAGCTATTTCTTATCCTTCAAATGTCTTGAAATGCATTTTATATGAAAAAACGTAATAGTTGTTTTTTATTGACAAAATATTATAGTTTGTTTTGCAGCCTGTATATTTTTTATTAGATCAGATAACATTTTAATCTGTCATATGGTCATGTTTCAATGTACCTATCTAATGTAATCTAACCTATTATAACTGCTAGAATTAAATGCTATGCACTTGCCTGAGTTGCTGTTTTTGCACGATCTGGGGCATGTTTCAGGGTCACAGCAATCATTTCCTCCACACTCTGGGTTTTTTGGTGTGGATATGCCTTACTGCAGGCACCTTGATTACATACAGAGATCACAGTTATTAAAACTTGCACTCAGATAGATGTTGAAAGTTCTATTAAAACGCTTCAAACATTACATTTTGTTTTCAAAATGAGTGCTATGAGTCTGAACGCTAAGTACTGAGAACTAACAAATTTTACAATTATACATTTACGATGAACAAACTTATTTACATTCCAAATATTGTGAATTATTGTGGCACATTATTAGTCATTAGTGGCAAGTTTTGAAACTTACGTATGATCACATCATTAATTAGGAGCTGCTGAAATTTAAGCTTTCCCTTTCTCCCTTTGTAGCTGTAATGTTTCCATAAAGAGTTATCTCCAATTTTTTTTAACATTCTCCTTATTCCATCTCCCAAGGTGCCTCCACTCTGAAGACACAGATAACGAATCTACAAACAACAAAAAACAGCAATTGATCACAAGAGTGGATTGTTTAGTATTTCAGGTTAGTAATGTTACTTGTGTTGTGGCACTACCATCTTCTTTCGAAGGTCAGCATCCTTTAGCTTCTCACACAGCTCTTCTAATTCCTCCACAGTCTTACAGGGTTCCTCTAGCACCTCTGTGAGATCAGAGACAGAGGTGTTTGGCTGCCTCATATTCTGCATTCTGACCGCTGATGTGATGTTTTCCTGAATTGCGTCCAGTTTCAGTACGATTCTCCTCTCCAAATTCTCAAATAACTTGTATATTTCTGTTCAGAATTTGTTTTGAAATTAATGACATAACTAACTACAGCAATTCAAAAAATTTACATATACGTCTGTTTGGGAGACAATTAATAAAACTGACTGTAAGATAATTATGATGAAATTAAATAGTTACCATCTCGAAGAGATTGTGGATCATTCACACTTCCTAACAAGTTACAAAAACATTATTCAGATTAATATCTGTATCCATGTGTCTCGTTATAAAAAAAACAACAACAAATATATTCACAGAGGCTGAGTGCGAATTTTAGCAGGGAGACTCCAAAATCGACACGTGTTCATGGTCAAGTGCGAGATGAGATGTAAGTACAGTACCTAAACTAAACATTTCATATTTGACAACTGTTTTATATTATAAATGTTAAACGTTATAACATTTTGAACTGAAAATGGGCCTTTGTAACGTGATTCATGTAATGCAGCCTAATAATTAGTTTACTGTCATTGTGAGGGGACAAGGAACATGAAGCCGTTTTCATCATGTTAGGCAAAAGATTAAAAATTAATGTTTACATATTGAGAATTAATATAGTAAAATTTGTAGCCTTCAGTTAATATTTCTGTTCAGAATTTGTTTTGAAATTAATGACATAACTAACTACAGCAATACAAAAAATTAACATATACGTCTGTTTGGGAGACAATTAATAAAACTGACTGTAAGATAATTATGATGAAATTAATTAAATAGTTACCATCTCGAAGAGATTGTGGATCATTCACACTTCCTAACAAGTTACAAAAACATTATTCAGATTAATATCTGTATCCATGTGTCTAGTTATAAAAAAACCACAAAAAAAAACAACAACAAATATATTCACAGACGCTGAGCGCGAATTTTAGCAGGGAGACTCCAAAGTCGACATAAAAAAAAAACATTTTAATGTACCTTGATTCTGAAAGTTGGCAGAAATGGACTGATGTGGCAGCAGTTGTGATGAAGGAGATGGAACTTTAAACACATAAAATAAATCATTAGATTAAGAAAAAATGTCTGTAAGACCCATTTTTAGTCCAACAGTTGCACTCTTGTACATGCTTGATCTGTAGTTTTTTTCTTTTTCTTTTTATAAGCCATAAAAATGTTATTAGCATATGTGTAAATCATGTGACTATACATTTGAAAACAAGTATACAGTATTATACCACAAATACTGGAATATTCCTTTAATTCAATGGAAGTACAACTATGTGACTGAAAACATTTAAATTCACTTACAGCGAGGTGCTTCAGGCAACATGGATCTTTTTGTATGTTTTGTTATAGGTTGTACCTCATCTAACATAAGGAAAAAAACCGTAAGTAGAAAAGTAATAATAGAATAAACATATCAAAGTAAATCCGATTGATTTTACCTTCATCAGGCTCCTCAGCTAAAAAACAACAACAACAGCATTAACAGTCTTTGAAAGTTTTTTTTTTTTAACATTTCTAAATGTGTAGGCCTTCTTAAATTGAGTCATTTTTGCACAACATAGAAAGGGACTTCTCTGTACTCTTTAGATTATCATCTAACATTATTATAATCAAATATTCAACAGTTAATTTTTTTAACACACTACTTACACTCGGGTCTAATTGGTGTCGATCTTGACCGTTTTTTGGTTTTCTTTGCTCTCAAGCAGGACATCTCATCTTCAGAATTAAAAACAATAGGGTAAGAAATTTTTTTTAATATAAATTAGAAACAGATGCAAAATGTCTCTGTTCTAAATCCTTTATCATCCCCGCTGTTTAACAATTTATCAATATTTAACAATGGATACAATGACAGTAACATACTGATTTCACCTTGTGATGATTCACTGTCCTCCTGAACTGTAAAACAAAATGATAATTTAAAGAAAATATTTATAGACGACATGCATTTGACTTTCCTTGATCATTTCAACTTCATTTGTTTAATGCTGTATGTATACTTACAGTGTTGTGTCTGTTGTGCTCTTCTGGGCTGGATTTCTTCTTCTGCAAGAAACAAAGTTAAAACTGAAATTGTCTTTTAATGTGACTAACCTTAGTTTATTTACAGTATTAGCACAGATCTAATACCTCTGAATCGTCTTGGTGGGATGATCTTTCGTACACTGTTTTCATCAGAGTCCTCAACATGAGAGGTTTCCAGTGCTTTTTGGACCCGGTATCTTGCCAGGTTGTAACTGTCTGTTCTCAAAATAGCACAACTTTTGCTTAATATACATTATATAAACAATTTATATTTTATGAATGGTTGCCAGTATTTATTGAGCTTGAAGATAGCCTTGTTTTTTTTCCTTTACCTGTGTCAGAAAATACTCTGACTGCATATTTTGTCCAGAGGTGTTCGTCTCGAATGGCACATTTTTTGACCTTGGTCCCAACATTTGAATTGGGCCAATAGCAAAACAGTACCTTTCAGACAGAAACAAGTATGTTTACTTAATGTTTTCTGTATATAGTTGACTTGTTTTAATGTTTATCATTTACGTATTATAAAAATATATATATATATATCATCTAAATCTTACCCCATCGATCCACTCTAGCCATGAGGATGGTGCCACCTCAACCTCATTTTGCTCAATGAAATTGAGTACTACGTAGCGGAGATAAATCTGTAAGTAAAATTCAGATAACTCTGTTACTTCAGCTTGCAATACACAAATTTAATGTACACAATTACCTATTAATAGACAATTATTGGCTACTTTCTCTAACCTCATGCTTAAATTATGTTTTTCTGATGTTGTTTTTTTGTTGTACTGGAAACATCTAGGTTTTCAAAAGTTAATGGCGCTGGATAAAGACAGGAGGCAGGAACTCATGGGGCAAATCTTCTAAAGGCAGAGACTCAGGGTGCAAAGCTTCAGGACCCAGACACTCAGGGATGAAGCCAAAGGCGTTAGACACTCAGAGGGGAAAGCTTTAGGAGGCGGAGACTCAGGGATGAAAGATGTAGAGACTCAGGGGACGAAAGGAATACTTCAAGTATGTATTCTTACTCAAATTGTCATTCTCTCATCATTGTCAAGAAAGCTCTAGAAAGTATGAAGAATGGACACCACAATTTTGGTCCCATAGTTTTCGTCCACAATGAATGCCCTCCTCTGAAGTGACTGTCTTTCTAAGCAGAGCATTTGAGAATGCCTAGTGTTAACGGTGTATGTTCCGTAGAGACGTGAATCACACGGTGTCATCAGATATGGCTGTAGATTTGTGTAGACTCTGCATAACACTGTGTTGTCTTCTTCTTCTGCCACCACCTCGCAACATTGTTCAGGGCTTAACACAAACACATTGTTTGGGCTCTTGAATGACATCAAGTTTGTCTTGTTTTCCATCTTGGACTTTGATCTTTCCTCCAGGCGATTTGCAACTTGTGCCAAAATGTTTTTCCCAGAGCGCACCATTTTCTTCACCTGATGAAGATAGCTCTCAAATTTAAATGCACTGCAGTTGTCAAGGCTGCCAAAGGTTTGGGCATCTTCTGCAAGGTGCAGCAAGGAATGGACATTGTAGACCAAAAATGTCTCTCCATACAGCTCCCGTCCTCTCTCCACAAAATATGTCAGCAGCTGGTTTGCATAAGGTACTTGTGACTTTGTAAGGTCTGGGCTCACTAAAATGCAAAGAGCTGTGCTGAAACACAAGAAGTGTTCATACAGCTGATCGTTGAGAACTCCCTTTAGAACAATCTTCCCAGTGTACAAAGCAAACTGTCTGAACTCTGTTGCTTTCCAGCGTTCAATTTCCTCCAAACCCCTTGGCTTCCTGGCAAAACAATCAGGAATGGACTTCTTTAGTGTCACCAGCCTCTCGCTTACACTGGTCACATCTCCTGATGACATCCGGAAATCTGTTCTACCTCTTGTCCACAAAAGCAGCAACTTTTTCATTACCCCAAGACAGCTCTGGTGCATATAATCTATGGGGAAGGATTTTATCATGTCAATCGGGAGGACAGAGAAGGGTGAGATCTGCTCTTCTTGATGGTGTTCAGGTTGCCAGCACTCCCTGAATGATTCATCTGTCCTCATGGTCAGGTTATTTGTTTCTTGATATGTAATCCTACCATGCCAGGATCCCCTCTGGTTGCATCTATCGCACCCATAGTATCCAGAAAACTGCTTTACACACTTGACCATAGCTTTTGCTGGGGCATCGCAGGTAATACATCTTACTTGGATGTTTAAGCATCTGCCTCCCCAGGTTAGACCATCCTGGATTAGTTTTCCCAATTCCTGAACAATGTCATCAACAAAGTTGAGTGTTTTGGGTTTGGATGCAGCAATGGATATGCAGAGGGGGAAAATGCATTCGGGTGACAGGTTTATGGAACAGAGAACTGGCCAGAGGGATAGGTTCGTGCTTTTGAATAATGGTAGCCCATCAACGTTCATCGAAAGGTCAAGTGACTGCAGATGCTCTGTCACAGATGCAGGATATCTGCTCAGATGTTTTGACAGCTGATCTGCCACATTAAACTTAACACTCTCGACACCATCTTTGTTAGAAAGTTCGTAGTGGTTTTCGTTTCCAAAGAGTGTCCTTGCAGTTTGGGGGAGTTCTTCATGTCCATGTTTTTTAAGTATGCTCAAGAGAGCATCCACAGCGTTATGTTTAATTTGAAACACACATGCCCATTCTGAAAGTTGTTCTCTGAGCAGCATGGGTGTACTGTCTTGTTCACTCTCAGAACTTGACAGGGTTGTATCTGAAACCACACAATTTTCCTCCTCAAAGAGCTGGTTGTGACTAAAACTGTCAGTTTCAGGAATGGTGGCCATCTCATCTGAACTGACAGTTGGTTTGTTGGCTGCCTTCTTTTGTGCCCTTGACACTCTAGTCCAAATTCTTTTGTACTGCTTCCTACGCTCTTTGGATGTCATCAAGCTACTGTACTGGTGTCTCTGCCAATGATCCAATAAATGATGTTTTTCAGTAAACTTGTAGATTTAATCTATTTATTCCCCCCTCAAACTACCAGTATCAATCATATAACTTGTTTTGCTTCTGAACTTACCTTTTTGGATGACATATTTGCAAGAAGTATACTGGCTGAGAAAATAAAAATAAGCATAAATTAATATATATAAGCAACTTTTTTGTGACAAAGCATATTTAAACTAAAGTCGTAGCATGTTTTTTTTTAATTAAACAATTTGTAAATTGTCCCTATTTAGATTTTTTTGCTTAAATTTATAATTTAAATATAAATTGAATTAATTTAAATGTTAATATAATGAATAAAGGTTCAAAGATGATTCCATAAAGATATGTATCAGGCTGAATGGTCTGCACAATCTACACTCAGCTGTGACCTTAGTAATATGTTCAAGAAGTGAACCACATCTTTCTACAAACAAAGGTGAATTAGGCTATTATTGTGATTTGGCCAAAAAACTACTTGCACTGGGACGCCTATTGTTTTTATAGTCCGCTTTACTTGTCAGTGTGTTTGCACAGTATTCAGCCCTAGAGCTCATTTTAATTAAACTCCAGTACAATAGGAGGCGGTATAGTGTGCTGTGATAGACAGTAACGTTATGTGTCTGCCAGTAAACCACACGGTCGCACACACACACGGCTGGCTATCTGGAAGACTGCGGCTACAGAAACACCTTTAAAAGGTAAGACGTTTCATAATTTAAACGTTAATTATGTGTTTAATTATAACTACATCAAATGTTAGCTTTCTTTTATTCAAGAAGCAATTATATAGATCATAGATCTTGCGTCGCGAGCTCTGGATTGCATGATCTCGCGCAAGAAATGTAGCTGCTAATCGTCTCGCGCACTTAACCCGCAGCGTATAACGTTAGCTGTGGACGAAAGGGTAATATATTAATAAATTTAACGTACTTACCACAAATGTAACGTTAACTGTTTTCACGGGGACAGTGGTGTAATGGACCTGAATTAAAAAACTAAAATTACGAAAACAATATAGGCCTTACTATATGAACACGACGCGTAACGTTAGGCCTAACAAAACAAAGAAGTAAATAAAGCTACAAACGGCGTATAAACTAGCTAATCTTATATACACAAACACGTAAACAGCTTATATATACACACAACTTAACTGTACACTAAATCTAAGGGTAAAAAACTATAACCTATTGAAAATCAACCTTATCAAACTGTACACAACTAATATAAATACAATATATGGTAACTAATTAATCCTATAATGTAAATCAAACGAAGCAACTAACTTGTCTAACAATTAACTACAAAATTCGCGCAATTTATATGAAACAAATATGAAATCAACTCGAGCTCGTCTATTTCCACCACCGTCTTCAACCAACAAACATTAATTCCGTTATGACAGTTATTTAGTATCACTGAGTGACGAGGAACATTTTAAATGTCTTAATGCCGCTCTTACTGGACATATGATGTAATAGGCAACTTGTTTGGAACTTGGTGAAGGCCATATATGTAGTGCACTAATAAGCCCCTCAGTTTAATTGTGTGTGTACCATGAAATATCATTATACCAGTATAACTTTACAACCCTAACCGGGTCAGGGGATTATGACATGCAGATAAGTTATAGCTTGTGAAGGATGTCTAGATTGAAAGAAAAGGATGAGAGACATTAGAGGGGATCCAGTGTCCAGCTGAAGCAAGATGGATGCTGCCTCACCACCAGAAGATGTTCTGGGATTCATGTATAACATCTAGGATGATGATGATGACCCTGCAGCTAATGTTGAGGCTGTTGCTCTGTGTATACATGCATAGTTCATGGGGAAATTGTTTAGAGCGCATTCACACAACCTAACAATTGATGCTCATTACTGTGTCCTCTGTTTCTGTGTTCAAGTGCCTGATGAGTTTACTTCGTGGCTTGAAGGATGAAGCTGTAGGTAAGCAAATTAATATGCCACACCACTACTTGATACCGTATCACTATTATCATTTTTTTGTGCATTTGAAGTATTATCAATCAATAAAGTTAAATATATCATATATTTTTTGTGACAAGTACACATTTCCATTGACAACACTTAGTGTCAGATACCTTACAGCAGGGGTGTCAAACTCAGTTCCTGGAGGGCCACAACCCTGCAGAGTTTAGCTCCAACCCTGATTAAACACACCTGATCAGCTAATAAAGGTCTTCAGGATTACTAGAAACTTCCAGGCAGGTGTTTTTGGAGCTGGTTGGAGCTAAACTCTGCAGGACAGTGGCCCTCCAGGAACTGAGTTTGACACCCCTGCCTTACAGGGATAGTTCACCCAAAAATGAAAATTCTATCATAGTTTACTCGCCCTCAAGTTGTTCCAAACCTGTATGAGTTTCTTTGTTCTGTTGAACACAAATTAAGATATTTGGAAGAATGACAGAATCAAACAGATCTCGGTCCCCATTGACTTCCATAGTAGGAAAAAATATATACTATGGTAGTCAATGGGGACCGAGATCTGTTTGAACAACAAACATTCTTCCAAATATCTTACTTTGTGTTCAGCAGAACAAAGAAACTCATAGTCTCTACAATAAAATACAATTGTACCCATATTAAATAGTTTAAAAATCTGAATCAATCCGTGGCGGTCAGCGTTGATATTGTGGCGGGCCGCCACAAATTAATGAATGTATGGGAAACCCTGTACAAACATAAAATCGTGATAGTGAAATGTGTGTGTGGGTTAATGAATTCCAATCAGTCGTAAATGGGACGCGCGTGCACGCTCATTCTTAATTACCATAAATCCCGCCCATTAAAACCGACTGACAACTATATATGGGCATCATATTATGACACCAAACGAAGGATTTCAACATGTCTTCTCAAAAGCAAATGAAGGAGAAATTTCTCAGATGCAGAAATTGAAGTTTTATTATCAGAAGTTCATTCAAAACGCCACATTTTATTTTCAAGCGTACATAGTGGCGTATCAGGTCCTAAATTTTTTTTATTTTTTAGGTAATACCTAAATGCTTTAGGTAAAAATGCTTGGCAGAATATTACAGATGCAGTTAATGGAGTTTCATCGAACAGTCCCAGAAGTGAAAAGAAAATGGTTCGACATGAAGCTTGACTGCAACCTTTGTGACTTGAAAAAGAATGAACAGCTTGAATATAAAAAAAATAAAAGAAAAATACTTGTGGACTTGTGTTCCGTTTGCAGATGCTATTACTGGCTCTCGTAATAAAAGTTAAAAGAAAAACCGTATGTAATTACTATATATAATCTTTTTTCAAAATGCTGTGTAAATATGTACCCGATTACGGTGAATTAAAAGGCAGCCTTATTAATGAGCAAAACGTTCGGATGTTAAACGCACTATTTACGCGTGGCTGGGACTGGGAGCAGGTGTAGATTTCTTTCGTACCAACTAACATTTGGAAAATACGAACATTTTAATGAATCCTAAAATTTACACCAGAACCACTTTACACATGATTTACACAAATTCGTTCTGCTCCTGTTTCATGAATGAGACCCAATGTGTGTAATTTGAGAGGAAAAACTCCACTCTAAATAACAAATTAAACCTCTGTGTCCCAGTGGAGTTTTGCTGGCATCTAATGGAGAATTTGTGGTACTGCGCCCAATACAAAATCTTACTGAAAGCTCATTTTTTGTAGCCTGGTTAAAGGGCCCCTATTATGGCATTTAAAATTTTCCTAATATTGCTTTGGGAGTCCACAACAATAGTTTTACATGCATGCAATGACAAAAAAAACACTTTTGTTGTCTTATAAAAGTCATTTATTTTTACCTGATTTGCTCAGCGACTCCAGAATGATTCGTTCAACGATTCATTTTTCCAAAATCCCTGCTTTGCGTGATGCTAATCTGCGGTGATTGGATTTAGCATTAAGATTTGTATCAGTAGAATAATGAATGGAGACTGTAGAACACAAAAGCTGAATCCCAGACATTTGGGTGATCTCGAAATCCCTGTCAGACTCATCACGGAGACCCACTAGTAGCTAGCCGCCTTGAGTTTAACTGCGCTCTCTTACCGGTAGGCGTGGCCTCCTCGGACAGTGAAGCAAGTGCATTCTGGGAGTTGTATTTTTAGCTTGTGGATGAAAAACAACATTATTTTCAGGCTTTTCTCAGTGTAGAAGACTATAAATTCAAAAAATTCACATTTCTACTACATAAATTACCCATTTTAAATACACATTCATCTTTTCCAGAGGTGAAGTATCCCTTTAACACCAGACCCTTCTCAGTTATATCTAGGGCTGAATGATTTTGGAAAATAATTATTTTTACCAATATTGCAGTATTATTTTTTACCAATATTGCGATTTAATATGCAATTATTTTTTAAGCTCTTTATCATTTCTATTATTCAACAAAGACTAGCAATAAGTAAGGAATAATTGACGACAGGCCGTTGAATTATTAGAAAAATAATGCACACCCAAGGTTGCAATGCGGTCACGACGCGAAGCATTATTTTTCTAATAATTCAACGGCCTGTCGTCAATTATTCCGCTTATACTACAGTTACCACACCTTGAAACATTGTTCAGATTATGTATTTCAAGACGTTTGTAAAGTTTTTGTCATTAAAACGCTCTTGTAGGACTAATTTCTTACGCATCTAATCCCATGCTCCGTTGCTGATTAGTAACGGAGGTTTGAGCCACTGATAGCAGACTAATGCTGGGGACACACGACTAGCTGACACATTCTCTGACTGTTTTCATCGACTGCAGCAGATTTTAAACACCGACTTTGAACACTGACTGAAAACGCGTTTGGGCATGATCAGTCATAAGTATCAAATTACATTCATTATAATATGCAGTTATTAATGCAGTTATTAGAGAGAGACTCTGTAATAATGAGACCGAAAAGCATGTGCGTCAATATTATTTATTAATTCAATTCGATTTAATTAATTTGTTCATTCTTTTTTTTCCTATTATTGACAGATGACAGTAGACTATAGCCGAATAAATGAAACACAAAGCCCTTTTAACAAGTAGGCCTATCAATAAATATTCATTTGTTATATTATCTGCAATAAAAATCAGTGCTGCAGAACTATCCATTTATTTAGCCTATATTCAGTTTAATTTTATATTGATTATAGATAGGACTATATACTTATACTATATACTTATTTAACTTATTAATTAAACTGCATGTTTCCATTGATTGTTGAGCTAGACATTGAAAATTGCAGATCAAGCGCATGGGGCTAAATGTTTTTTCTTGTTATGAATTGTATCCTATTTTCCGCTATTACAGTTGACTATGCGAAGTGATATGGAACTGTAATGCGGTCAAGACCTGCCTGGAACTACTTTAGCCATGCGTTTCCCTGAAAATAATTGCACACCTTAGAACGTTCGTCAACCAATCAGATTCAAGCATTCAACGGCCCTGTAGTATAAATCATTGTAAAATATGGATGGCAATTTTTAGGCACCTCATGAGCTGATCAACTTTGTTTTCTTATTAATTAATTATTAATTTAAAAAAAAGTTAAAATATTTATTTAATTACATATGTAATTATAAGTAGGCTACTTTTAAAAAATAATTACACATTAAAACACTAAATTAATACAATTACATGTTAAGAATTTTAAATAACAAAGAGGAAAAAAACATTACAAGCAACAAACCTTTTGCAGCCTGACCAACAGTTTGTCAGTTTAAATTTAAATTACCCCAAGATTACATGAGAATGTATGTCTTACCTGCATTTTTTTCTTTTCTTTCAGCAATTGGACTCGTTTCCATCCTTTTTGGGGCCTCCTGCATTTTAAGTCATTGCTTTCATCTGATTCAGCGGCTGTCAATCTGCATTTCTGTTTGCATTACTCTGCTTACATTTTGAACC